>NC_092712.1:169845982-170145982 GCF_047496885.1 Scyliorhinus torazame | reverse complement strand
AGACACGGGGAGAACGTGCAAACTCTGCACAGACAGTGACCCAAGCTGGGAATCGAACCTGGGACCCTAGAGCTGTGAAGTATCTATGCTAACCACTGTGCTACTATGCTGGCCAGATTTTAGACTGTCTGCCTCCATCTACTGAACAAACAGTATGAAATCTCCTTTTGGTGGGATGTGTGACATTAAGGTGCCAAAATCTACAGGGAGTTGGAGAAGCTGTGTAAACATGCGGTTATGGGGTGGGGGAGGAAGGCAAAGCACTGTGGGGGCTCCCGGAGATGTGGAAGATCTGCCGAATTTAGTGGTGGGACTTCATTGGCATGTTGTCATTCCCTTTCCTATTTAGCAGTAAGTTTAAGAGGCTGACCAAGGCTACACATGGGCTGATGAGACTTGAGTGAGTGACTCCAAAGTGTAGTGATATGATAGAGTTATTCCCTTCTGAAAAAAAAAATTCCAGTAGGTGACTTCTGGCAGACGGCATCCTGCATCCAAAGTGGTGCATGGTGCAAATGGAAGAATAGTAATGGCTAAAGTTAGTAGCTGCAAGGTTTAACTTTGTAGCGCTGGTGTGTCAGTGATCTAGATGTCCAAAGAAGCAAAACCAGCAGCTATACTACTGCCACAGGGCACGGTGGCACAGTGGTTAGCACTGTTATCTCTCAGCTCCAGGGACCCGGGTTCAATTCCGGCAATGGGTGACTGTCTGTGTGGAGTTTGCACTTTCTTCCTGTGTCTGCGTGGGTTTCCTACGGGTGCTTTGGATGTGCAGATTAGGTGGATTGACCATGGTAAATTGCCCCTTAGTGTCTAAAGGTTAGGTGGGGTTACTGGGTTATGGGGATAGGGTGGAGGCGTGGGCTTAAGTAGTGTGCTCTTTCAAGGGCTGGTGTCGACTCGATGGGCCAAATGGCCTCTTTCTGCACTGTAAGTTCTTTGATTCTGATATTTGTGCTGCAGCCTGCACCATGTACCTTACTTGTAAGAGCACTAGTACATGTGTACGAGAGCATGCAGCGTGGGCAGATTGGAATATCACTTTTTTGTTTTGGTGTCCCATGAGTTGTCTGTGAACAGTTGATGTTAGCATGGGTGCTGCCATTTTGAAAGAGGTAGACCAGTTTGTTCACCTGAAGCAAATGCCTTTCACCGGGGCAGTGCCTCAGCTGCCCAAGAAATCTCTGGAGCGTAGATTGCTGGACTCCTGTGAGAGCGTTCTTACTCCTTTGAGCATTGGCATGGTGAATGGCCATATATCTGAAATGTTGGGCAGAATTTAATGTGGACCACAGGGGCTCTGTCATTCACTCCAAAATGTGGTGGCTCCCCTGCCAGTCCAATCTGGAGCCACACCAGAAGTTCCTAATTGTCATCAGGAACCTTTGCATCAGGGCTCCTGGCCTCCCCAAGGCCATTCAGTTGCTACACTGATGTTTCTGTGGCAGATATCCAGCCCCCAAGAGCCAGTCAGAGGCTGATAGCTCTGCTGTACCAGCAGTGTCAACGGGAGCGGTGGCTATTGCACTATTCTCTGAATAGGCCGCAATCTAATCAGTGATGGATCCTACAGAGACTGCTAAGTGGGCAGGATGGGGTTCTTGGGGGTGCAAACTGAGATAGCAGACAAGGTGGGCCAGCAGCAAGAGCAGAGGGGTAGCTTCCTGCGGCTCATTGTCCTGCTGCTCTTCATGATGCACAGAGGGGGCACAGAGTACAGTGGACTTTTTTGTGGTTTTCCAAACTCTTCCTCCCCTCCTAGAATGTTGCAGGTAAACCCCAGAGGATTTGCTGGAAGGCACCACTGGATGGTGAGTTCCCTGCCCGTTGCTGGTTGAATGCTATTGGAGGAAGGATCAGTCCCTGAAGTCGCACTTCAGGATGTCAAATTGCTTTTTGTCTGTGAATTATCAGGCATTTTGACCAGTTTATTAGCAAAACATTTTACCCAGGTGCCTTTACTTATGAGATGAGCAAAAGACAAAACAGGTTCACGGTTTAACCTCACTCACACAAAATATGACTCCAATTCATGACTGAGCTCTAGGTATTACCTGCATTTAATGAAGAAGGCTGGCCAGGCTATGATCATTCATTGTGGATATCTTCTCTGGGCTTGGAACACAGAGTCCCTTCTTGAGATGGTTGTACCTGGGAACTCCCAGGTTATTGCTGATTATCTGTTGTGAGGTTCCTTCTTTTGTACAGGATTTTCTAGCACTGAGTCAAAGGTATAAACCCACACTTGGCCTAAGTTTTATTGTCCCATCCAAACTTAAACTCATTAATGGAAATAAACAGGATACTCCTGTTCAGCCACTGTGATTCGATCAAGATCCATTGTTCTCTGAAACACCCGCTTGCCTGACCAGCTATTAGCCCATTGTGGAGTCTGATGGCCTCTTTATTTGTCATTTGTCCTTCTACAAAGTTGATCACCTGGAAGTTAGTTACACATTCATAGCATGTTCTTGTTCTTTTGTGTAAACGTGAATGGGTAATCACAAAGCCCATATAGCGATAACGTGTTTGTGTTGACTTGAGTGCTCTTGCAGACAGTAAGTATTGATTCCAGCCAGGGCCTCATTTGGCAGCTTCTGCTATTCCTGACCTATGTGTCCGATCAGCATGTTTCCAGTACCACAGCCTCCAGGCTAGACGTCCAACCACAAGGCTCCTGCCTGGGCTTTATTGGAAGGAGGCAGGATCTGTACACCGCACCCTCCTACCTGACTACACTGGACCCTCCCTCACCACTAAAGGGGCATTCAATTCCACCCATTCAACTGTGTTACTCCTGCCACAGATGCCTCCAGACTTGCTGAGTATTTCCAGCATTTTCGATTGTTGTTTCAGTTTTCCAGCATCCACAGTATTTTGCGCTTGTATTATTAATCCTTTCACTACAAATCTTTGCTGCTATGAGGCCAGCGACACCAAAGCATCTTTTAACATTTAAGAAATCCTGCCACGTTACTGCTTCCAGTCCTAAATAAATCAAGTGATAACATATATTGTTGCTTCATCACAAACTGCTGATTTGAACCATTCAGTTTCCTATCCACACCAATAGCACGTGGCGACCAGTTATAGATGTTTTACATCAATATCTGACATGCTTCTCAGGGACGTTAAAAAAATATTCATTTATGGGGTGTGCGTGTTGCTGTCTAGGCCACCATAATATATTGCCGATCCTTATTGCCCTTGAGAAGGTGGTGGTGATGTACCGCCTTGAACCGCTGAAGTCCATGTGGTCTAGATACACCCAGAGTGCTGTTGGGAAGATAGTTCCAGGATTTTGACTCGATACATCCTTGAGACATGCCACATAGCATCTCACCATAACATTAGGCTAGCTTAAAATCTGTGGGCCTGTGGCAGCTCATCAACATTAAAGATCAACTGCTCCATAAAATTCTCTGAACTTTGTTGCATCACATACTCAAATAAAAATGTATAACTTTATCAATTGAGCATTAATGCTGACATTGAACGTAACGTTTTCAGTTCTTTGGGCTTACGTCAGATTTTCTTTTGAATACACCTGCCTTTTGTTATCTTCTACACTCTTACTTAATTATGGTTTAATCATAACAGCATAAATTAAAGAAAGTTGCAGTGTAATCATTAACATGGGGTGAAGTTAATTCTTTGTAACTGAAGGTTTCTAGCTTTAGGATATAATAATTAAGTCGTAGTCTAATGTCTCTTGTCATGTGAGGTTATTTAAACAAAAATGAGCATGAAATCACTTCGCTTCACAAGTACTTAAAGCCAAAAATAAAATCTGAAGGATAAAAATTAATTTAGTGTTTCTTCTCTTCTCAGACTTGTCACAGACCTGACAAAATTACGGTTTGTAATTACAGTTGGTAGTTTGCTGTTACAGTAAAGGCTAATGAGCAGCTAACTATTATAATCAAAGCTAATGTTCTTAAAATATGTTGCTCAGTTCATCTTTAATGTTGATGAGCCAATTTTAAATGTGTGGATAAAGGAGGACTTTTAATTCTGAAAAAAAATGTCATAACAGATGAATTGGGTGAATAGTAAACTACCTAGTTATACGTATTGAAAAATGAACTACTGCAGCTACTTCTCTGCTGGATTTTATGGAGTGACTTCCTTGTACTCGCATGTTGACTCCTCGTGATTTCATGGACAAGGACACCCTGATCCCTCTGTGCTGCAGCATTCTGCAGACTCTCAGTTTAAAAATGTTTCATGATTTTCTGTTCTTCCTGCTGAAGTGAACAATCTCACATTTTCCCACACTATACTCCACCTATCAAACTTTGGCCTGTTCATTTAACCTATCTCCATCCTGTTGGAGACTCTTTGCATCCTCACAATTTGTTTTCCTACCTATTGTCAGCAAATTTGGCTAGAATGCAGTTGGTCCCTTTATCCAAGTCAATAATATCGATCATAAATGAATGAAAATCGCTTATTGTCACAAGTAGGCTTCAAATGAAGTTACTGTGAAAAGCCCCTAGTCGCCACATTCTGGCGCCTGTTCGGGGAGGCTGGTACGGGAATTGAACCGTGCTGCTGGCCTGCCTTGGTCTGATTTCAAAGCCAGCGATTTAGCCCAGTGTGCTAAACCAGCCCCATATAGTTGAGGCCCCAACACCAATCCTTGTGGCACTCCATTAGTTCCTGTTTGCCATCCTGAAATCAACCCATTTGAAATAATAATAATGGATTCTAGTATTTTTCCATTGACTGATGTTAGGCTAACTGGCCTATAGTTCCCTGTTTTCTGTCTCCTGCCTTTCTTGAATAAATTTGCAACAATTTTGTTTTTCAATCTGCTGGGACCTTTCCAGAATCTAGAGAATTCTGGAAGATTATAACTAATCCATCACACTATCTCTGCAGTCACTATTAAGATCGTAGGATGCACACCACCATGCTCAAGGGACTTGTTAGCCCTAAGTTTGATTACTTTTTCTCGAGTGACAGTAGTTTTGCACTATTCGTGGGTTGATTTTTGTGTCTTCTACAATTATAAAATACTTATTCAAAGCCTCTGCCATTTCCTTGTTTCCCATTAATAATTCCCTAGTCTCATCTTCTAAGTGATCATTGCTTACTTTAGCTCATCTTTTCCTTTTATATACCTGTAGAAGCTTTTACTTTTTGTTTTTGGATTTCTTGTTTGTTTTCTTTCATATTCCAATTTCACCCTCTTTATTTTTTTTAATTAATCCTTTGTTGGTTTCAAAATCTTTCCCAAAATTCTGGCCAACCACTAATCTTTGTACCTATTTCTTTCAAAGTTATATTTGGTTCCTTAATTAGCCCTGGTCCATCCTTCTGGTAGAGTCGTCCTTCCTCAAAGGAATATACCTTTGTTGAGAGATGTGAAATACCTACTTAAATGTCTGCCACTGCATCTCCACAATCTTCCCACTTAACCTATTTACCAGTCCACTTTAGCCAACTCTTGACTTCATATCCTTCTAATTGCCTTTTATTTTATTTCAGGGTGCTAGTTATGGACCCACATTTCTCACCCTCAAATTAAATGTGGAACTCCATGTCTTAATCACTCTTTATGTATAGGATCCTTTAGTATGAGGTCATTAATTGATCCTGCCTCATTACATCCTGTCTCAAATAACCTTGTTCCAGAATGTATTTTTCTGAGAAACTGTTCAGAATACTCTCGGAACTCATCTTCCAGGCTATCTTTGCCTGTTTGATTCATCCAATAGATATGAAGATCAAAGTCATCCATGATTATTTCAGTATCTTTCATGCAAGCCCTCATTATTTATTGATGAATAACCAGTCCGACAGTATAGCTACTGTTAGGGGTGTATAAACTACACTCAGCAGTGATTTATTTATTTTGCTATTTCTTGGGTGGGATTCACCCAGCCCTGGACTGGACTGGAAAATCCCCGCAACCGGGTCACGACGCCCCGACGCCGACACGCGATTCTCCGCAGAGTGAAGAATCGGCGTGGTTGGCGCGACGCCGGTTGCGGGCAGCTCTGCGTGGCCAGCCCACCAATTCTCGGGCCAGGATGGACCGAGCAGCCGTTGTGGAAACGCTGAGTCCCGCCGGCGCCATCCACACCTCTCAGCCAGCGGGAACTCAGTGTGGAAGGGTAGGGTAGTGGCCTGTGAGTGGGAGGGGGGGATCTGACCGCAGGGGGGGCCTCCGATGCGGCCTCGTCCGTGATCGGGGCCCACCAATCGGTGGGCCGGCCTCTCTGGCTGGGGGCCTCCATTCTGCCACGCCGGCCCCTGTAGTCCTGCGCCATGTTGCATCGGGGCTGGCGCGTTGAAGGAAGCCACTGCACATGTGCACATTGGCGCTGGTGCCACAGCGCTTACGCGGATCCCGTGGCGCCCAGTTCGCACCGGGATCGGCAGCTGGAGTGGCGTGAACCGCTCCAGCGCCGTGCTGGCCCCCTGTAGGGGCCGGGATTCGTCCTGGGAGCGGCCCGATCACACCATCGCAAATCGCGTGGACACTCTGCCGCAGGATGAGAGAATCCCGCCCCTTATTTACACCCAAACTGATTCTACATCTTAGTCTCCTGAACTAAGATAATTTCTCACTGTTGTACTGATTTCTTCCTTTATTAAGAAAGCTACACCAGAAATCCACAGGAACAAAGAACGTGGGTGAGTGACCTGGCAAATCTGCCAGGTCGCTCACCCACGTCCCTGCCTTTGGTGGCTCTGTGTCCCGAGAGCTCAACAAAATCCGTCTCCGGCTACCAGGGAAGCAAAGGCCAAGACATCAGCCTCTCTCTTCCAGGACTCCCAGATCATCCAACACTCCAAATATAGCCACCTCCAGAATCTTGGACGTAACATCCGAGACCCCGTCGCAGAACACCCTCCACTTTGGACACACCCAGAACCTGTGGACATGATTTGTGGACCTCCCCCGCACACCACCCACACCTATCCTCCACTCCTGCAAAGACTCAGCTCATCACCACAGCCGTCATGTGGGCCTTAGGCACCACCTTAAATTGATAAGGTTTAACCTCGCGCATGTTGAGAATGCATTCACCCTCTGCAGATTTCCTCCCACGTCCCGGCCCTCGCCTCATCACCCAACTCCTTCTCCCATTTGTGCTTGATCTCCTCCACAGGAGCGCTGTCCCTCTCCATCAACTCTCCATAAATGTTTGACACTCTCCCCTCCCCAATATCATCTTCAGACAACAGCTTATCTTGCAACACCAGAGGCGGCAGCCCCAGGAAGGAAGGCACCTCCGTCCTCTCAAAGTTCCTCACCTGCAAGTATCTGAAGCCATTCCCCTTAGGCAACTTGTATGTTTCCTCCAGCTCTTCCAGGACTACATATTTGTCCCTTACAAACAAGTCCCTGAAGTACTCTATCCCCACCTGCCTCCACCACCAGAACCTCGCACCCAGCCCCACCGGCACAAAATTATGGTTGTCACACATCGGCACCCATAGCAACATGCTTTCCAACCCAAAGTGTTACCTGTACTGGTTCCAAACTCGCAACGCTGAGACTACCAGCGGGCTCACGGAATTCCCGACCTGGTACCTGTCAATAGAAACAACAGTGCACTCAAACTCGTCCCCCTAAACGACGCAGCCTCCATCCACTCCCACAATAACCCCTCCTCCACTGTCCATTTCCTAACAAGTGTGATATTCACTGCCCAGCAATAGTTCATCAAACTCGGCAATGTTAGCTGCCCTCTCCCCTCGCCCCTTCTCCAAAAACACCCTCCTGACCTGTGGAGTACCTGCCCACACAAACCCCGTGATTAACCCATTCACCTTCCCAAAAAAGGACTTGGGAACAAAGGATGGGAGGTTCTGGAACACGAACAAGAGCTTGGGCAGCGCCGTCATTTTAACCGTCTGTGGGGCAGCACGGTGGCGCAGTGGATAGCACTGGTGCCTCACGGCGCCGAGGTCCCAGGTTCAATCCCAGCTCTGGGTCACTGTCCATGTGGAGTTTGCACATTTTTCCCGTGTTTGCATGAGTTTCGCCCCCATAACTCAAATATGTGCAGGGTAGGCGGATTGGCCACGCTAAATTGCTCCTTAATTGGAAAAAATGAATTGGATACTCTTAATGTTAGATTTTTTTTTTAAATTTTAACCGTCTGCACGCGCCCAGCCAGTGACAGTGGCAACACATCCCACCTTTTAAAGTCCACCTTCATTCTCTCCACCAGTCGTGCCAAATTCGATTTATGCAGCTGTGCCCAGCCCTGTGCCACCTGTATCCCGAGATACCGAAAACCCACCCCACCACCTGGAACAGAAACATAAAACTTATAGTGTTTTATTTAACTAATTAGGTTTAGAAATATCACTCAATAATTCTCTGTGATTATATCAAAGCGATTTTACTAATTAAGCTATATATTTAACACAATACTTGTATCTCTCTGGTACCTGTCAATAGAAAAAAAAACTCACCAACCACTCCCTACCTGCCCTCCTAATTAATGCTTCCTGTCTTCAGCTCTCCGGCCCTGGTGCTGATCTCCAGCTCCCTCGCTAGGACCACTCCATTTTTGTAAAAGGTCAGAGGTCTTTCCTCACTACATTGAATTTCCTCAACTACCAAATATTTCTCCGTGTGTCAGATAAATGCAGATTTGCCTGGATGAGACCATAGCGTATCAATTTCATGATTTGTGGAAAATTTGAGTGGTTTTGCTACATTTTATTGGGTAATTTTATTGCAGGAGTCTGCAAGTTTTTTGTGGTAGATGTAAAAAGGTAATGTTGCTGTTGGGTATTGTAGTTATTTAATTCAGTCGTCAGTAAGTTACAAGAATTAACATTGAAGTATGAGCCGATCTTCAACGCCCATCGTGTAAATGAAACATTCCGTATTTGGCTGGTAAACATAGATACTTAACCCATTTGACAGTGAAACTACATTAAAATGTTTACTGTTTTCTTCTGATTCAGACAACATTACTCCATTTCTGGGAAAAGACATCTCACACGATGGCAGCTATTCATGAAAGTTTCAAAGGCTACCAGCCATATGAATTTGCAATGTTGAAGGTAAATGTATATTCGAATTTGGATGTTTATTATAGTTACATATATTTTTTCAAAAGCTATTCACTGTTTTATCATCCTCCCTCCTATCTGTGTTTTTAAAAAAGGTTCACATCTCCTTCAAGATTTGTGTAAATTTGTTTAACCTGAAAACACAAATAAACAAGTATTAAAATAATACTCCATAGTACAACCTAAAATGTAAGGAAAGAGGATCCAAGAATGAGTTACAAGTCACTTGTACGTTTAGAAGTAGGTTTAGTTTCAAAATACTTTTTTGTGTGCGTGCGCGCGCGTGTGTGTGTCCCCTTATCAATTGTTGATATTTTCAGTGTAGATACACCCACTGTGCTGCTAGGGAGAGAGTGAAGGAGTGGCAATATATTTCCAAGTCAGGGTGGTGAGTGACTTGTAGGGGAACCTCCAGGTGGTGGGGTTCCCAGGTATCTGCTGCTCTTGTCTTTCTCGATTATAGTGGTTGTGAGTTTGGTTGGTGTTGTCGAAGGAACCTTGGTGAGTTACTGCAGTACGTCTTGTAGATGGTACACACGACTGCCCCTGTTCGTGGGTGGTGGAGGTTTGAATATTTGTGGAAGGGGGAGCAATCAAGCAGGCTGTTTTGTCCTGGATGGTGTCGAGCTTCTTGAGTGTTGTTGGAGCTGCACTTGTCCAGGCAAGTGGCGAGTATTCCATTACACTCATGACTTGTGTCTTGTAGATGGTGGATATGCTTTGGGGATCAGGAGGTAAGTTACTCGCCATAGGATTCCTAGTCTTTGACCTGCCCTGGTAGCCACAGTATTAATGTGGCTAGTCCAGTTCAGTTTCTGATCAATGGTAACTAACCCTCAGGATGTTGTTTGTGGGGGATTCAGCGATGGTAATGCCATTGACTGTCAAGGGGCAGTGGTTAGATCCTCTGTTGTAGGAGATGGTCATCGCCTGGCACTTGTGTGGCCCGAATGTAACTTGCCACTTGTCAGCCCAAGCCTGGATATTGTCCAGGTCTTGCTGCATTTGGACATGGTCTGCTTCATTATCTGAGGATTCACGAATGGTGCAGAACATTGTGCAGCCACCCGCAAACATCCGGTGCCTGTTTGGGTACACAGAGGAAGAATTCAGAATGTCCAATTCACCTAACAAGCACGTCTTCCGGGACTTGTGGGAGGAAACCGGACCACCCGGAGGAAACCCACACAGACAAGGGGAGAACAGGCAGACTCTGCACAGACAGTGACCCAAGCTGGGAATCGAATCTGGGTCACTGGCACTGTGAAACAACAGTGCTAACCCATCCCCACTACTGACATTATGATGGAAGGGAGGTTATTGATGAAGCAGCTGAAGATGGTTAGGCCTAGGACACTTCCCTGAGGAACCCCTGCAGTGATGTCCTGGAGTTGAGGTGATTGACCTCCAACCACCACAATCATCTTCCTTTGTGCCAGGGATGACTCCAACCAGCAGAGAGTTTTTCTCCTGATTCCTATTGACTCCAGTTTAGCGAGGGCTTCTTGATGCCATACTGGGTCAGATGCTGCCTTGATGTCGAGGGCAGTCACTCTCATCTCACCTTTGGCATTCAGCTCTTTTGCCCATGTTTGAACCAAGGCTATAATGAGGTCAGGAGCTGAGTGAACTTGGCGGAACCCTCACACTGGCTGCTGAAATCCCTCCTCATCGCCAGCTGTTCTGCACTTGACCACAGTCAGAACCAAAGAATATACAACTCATGGATTTCTGTAACTCAACAGATAGGGTTTCCATTTAACTTATACTGCACACTCTCACAGACTTAAATGCAAAGTCTGGATCTAAAGCCTGTGCACCTGACTGCTGATGCCACCAGTGTCACCTCTTAAAAGGGCCACTGCCTCATAACATATAATACTTAACAGACATTGAACCCCATTTAGGGGCACTCCCTCTCTTCTGGAATAGCGGGATGTGCACCGGGCAGAACGCAGGCAGAGAACCGCCCCCTACATCTACTGTTTTGAATCAATGATGGAGGAAAATGATGACTGCACTAGTGGAAAGACACCAATTAAGTGAACTCCTCTGTCTTGGATGAACTATTATTGCACTGCATCAATCTAGGCAAATGCTGAGTGTTCTATCACACTCTTGATGTGTGTCTTGTTAATGGTGATGGTGGAGATGCACCAGTCATTGCAAAGTATCGACCCATTTCCAGTGGTCCCTTAGCTTCCAGAGGGGAAATTGAAAAAGTGACTTCTGTGGATTTGTGTTTCCCCTCTCAGCACAGCAGGGTGACACACTCAGAACTTTCACTTCTGTGAGGTGGGTGCCTCTGTACTTTCATTTGTGAGGTGTGGGATAACTGCCAAGGCCAGAATTTATTGCCTATCCCTAATTGCTCTTGAGAAGGTGGTAGTGAACACCCTCTTGAACCTCGGCAATTCCTATGTTGTAGATGCATCCACAGTAGTGTAATGGAATTCCAGGGTTTTTATTCAAGCACAGTGAAGAATGGTGATATATTCCTAAGTCAGGATGGTGTGTTACCAGCAGGGGTAAATTACAGGTAGTGATAATCCCTTGATGCAATGCGTTGTGTACGTGGAACACACTGGCGCCACACGGCACGCAAGGTGTAGGGAGTGAATGTGTAAGGTGATGGAAGTGATGGTCTGCTTTGTCCTGGATGGTGTTGAGCTTGTGATGTTGGAGCTACCGTCATCCAGGCAAGTGGAGAGTATTCCTTCACACTCCTAATTTGTGCCTTTTAGATGGTGGACAGGCTTTGGGGAGTCAGGAGGTGAATTATTAACCACAGAATTCGGAGCCTCTGACCTGCTCTTGCAGCAACAGTATTTAGTGGCTGGTCCAGTTAAGTTACTGGTCAATGGTCAATCCCCCAGCTTGTTGACAATGGGGAATTCGGTGATGGTAATGCTGTTGAATGGAATGGGATGATGGCTTAATGAAGACAGATTTTTGGGCTGTGCCAGACTATTACCCTCTGGTTTGGAACGGGATTATTGTTGGTTGAGACTAAAGGATGAAAGTCCTGCTCACTGTCCTTCTGAAGGTGTAAAGATGTTACAGATTTTTTTTCCTTTGTGTATTTATTTTAGCTTCCATATAATTTAATATTTACTTGCATTTTTTTAAGCCCCATTGTTGGACTTAACTTTCATATTTAAAGAAAAGTTATTATCAAAGCTGCTAATAATTGTACCTTTAGCTTCCACTGATCCACCAACTATTCTGCGGCTGAGATTGACATTTTTTGAAATGTATAAATCCTGCTTCTAATTAAAATTCAATGTGTTTAAAGCACTTTTTCATCCATTCATTGCTTCCCTCATTTCTGTTTACTTGATCATATTACAGAAGGGGATTTATTTTCTGAACAAAAGGATAACTGTAGAATCATAGAAATTTGCAGCATAATGGAGGTGATTCAGCTAGCCATGCCTCTGCTAGCTGTCTGAAAGTGCAGTTGTACCTAGTCCACATAAAAGTTTCAGCCTGATGGGGACCTAACCCAGTCACCATGGTGAGTCACTGCAGTTCCTCCAATATTATTTGATACATTCCAACCACATTGCCCATCTCTATCTAATCCTTTTTAATCCAAAGATAATTTCAGGTTTGTTCTCAAAGTGGCACATGATGCCTTTGTGAGTGAGGAAGAGATATGCACCCAATGGATGCAGTGCATTCAGTAAGAGTCACTATGAGACAAATGCATAGCATAATAATTGGGTAAGGAAGAGGGAATGCATGTGATGTGCAAAGTAAATGAAGGCTAGATGCTGCTGAAAGTGAGGAGCTTAAACAACAGTATGTAATTGATTCAGTAAATGTACACACTTCTTTGTGAACTGGTTAGGCCATTAAACTACTTTCTGCACTGCATTCAGAAACTGGGAACTGGCTTTGCTGACCACTCCCTTGTCATCTACCTACAACCATGCCTTCTTGGTGAGAGTCACAGGATTCTTCCTCCCAGAGGAAAAGAATGATGATCCTCCTCTGCCATCACTGTTGCCATCATCGCCGCCATCTTAAATAATAATAATCACCTTTATTAGTGTCACAAGTAGGCTTACATTAACGCTGCAATGACGTGTGGGTGCTGCCTTTATTCTTGTGCACCATCCAGCCTGAGCACCTATAATTTTGTTTTGTGCAACTTTCCCTTGCATTCGGCTGAGATTGCATTAGCGAGGTCTGCATCAATCTTGATACAGTTTGTTTACTTAAAAACAGACAGGCTGGAACTTTCGAACCCCAATGGCCAGCGAGCCATTGAAATCTCCATTCATATTGGCAGAACCAGAAGACCCAACTGGCATGAGCGTCTAGAAAATTCCAGCCACAGTCCAAAATTAATTGGAGTAATTGAGTTGAGATTGAAGATACCACCTACTCAGTTGAAACCTGGGGCAGTCCGTACTCTGCATCATAATATTGAGCCACATTCATAATAATATCGGGCATGGTTTCTGAAGAGGGTTGATATCATATCCACTGGAGACATTTGTCAACAATTCCTTGCTGAATATCGCATGATGCTGGCAGTGGATTTCCCTGTGTCATCTCTCTTGGGTGCCCTTGTCATGATGAGGAATCAATGGTTTCTCTTCACCTTGAGTGGATAAAACACCTGAGGCCAGATTCTCTGATTCTGAGGCTAAGTGCGGAGGGTCTGTGGTGTTTTACGTGGAAAATATCGGCGGACCCCCTCACCAATGCTGCAACCGGTGAGGGGCTAGTAAAACTCCCGGCCTTCATGAAATAAGCGGGTGGAGAATGGCCGGGTCCTTGGCCGTGCATGCACACGGCGACGACCTGTGGTGGTCGCACCATAAAACACGGCGCCGGCCGTGCGCAGACCCGACCTGCCAGAGAGTGCCCGCCTGGCCACCCCCTCCCCACCCCATGGCCATGGCTCCCAACCGAATGTGGCGGCGCTGGACACAGTCCGCAGCCGCCACACCGGGTTACCACACGGCTGAGACCAGATGTGAACTGGACCATCAGGGGCGGAGCATCGGGGGACAGTCTTCAGGTGACGCGCTAAGGCCCTCCCTGCGGCGCGATGATGCTGTTTTGGAGGGGGCAGAGCATACAAAACCTGCGTCAAACAGGTGCCGCCCCCGATTTTGGTGTCAAAAAGGATTCTCCACCCGATCGCCAATTATGAAATCGGCTTTGAGGAACGGAGAATCGCGCCCCTGATTTTTTTCTTAGCCCAAAATTCACATTATGCAACATGCTACCATAAGTTTGGACATCCTTGTATTATGCTGATCCACTGATCTATTCAGATGCAAAAGTCGGACTTGTTTTTTTAAAAAAAAATGTTATTAAGGCATTTATAATGTCATGAGAATGTTGCTTTAAGAAATGTTTGGCTGCTCATGTTACTGCAGTGATGTCAGTGTTGGTGGAGCTGAGCTCTACTGCTTTTTAGTTTCAGTTTGAGAAAAGCTTGGGTGTGTCTGTGTTTTTTAGTGAACTGTACTGTTGATCTCTGCCATCCAAAGACTATGGATCATTTGGTGAACCCAGAATTGTAAAAGGTGTCAGTATTGAATGTAAACCTAATGTGCTCCTGTTTGAAGGTTTGTTAAGTCTTTTGGATGTTAAAAGGACAGCTTACTTAGGGCTGTAGTCTTTGGGACTGTATTTGAATTAATGGTTGCTTAGATGTTCACTGTTTATTTTAAAAAAGGGTAACTTGCATTCATAGAATAAACATTGTTTTGTTTTTAAAAATACTTGTCCATTTCTGAAGTATCACACCTGTAGAGTGGGCCGTGTGTTCCCCATACCACAATCTATTAAAGGTTGTGGGTCAGGTGAACTCCATGATACACTTTGGGGTTCTCTAAACCCTGGCCCATAACAATAAATAAACACATAAAACACGATCCAAAACCAAGAAAAAGAGACCAAACAGGAAATCACATAGCCAATAAATAACACCCCACCCCCCCACCCCCCATACTGATGACTTCTTAACTATCCTTGAAGAAGTCAATGAACAGCTTCCATCTCCAGACGAACCCCGCCACAGACCCTCTCAAGGCAAACATAATCTTTTTCAGCTTCAGGAATTCTGCAAGGTCACTTGCGCTACCCCCTCCCCCCCCGGTTTCGGCGGCCCCGAGTTCCTCCATTCCAACAAGATCCGTCTCCGGCCTACCAGGGAGGCAAAGGCCAAGACATCGGCCTCTCTCACCCCCTGGACTCCCGGGTCTTCTGACACTCCGAAAATCGCCACTCCTGGACTCAGGACAACCTTCACCCCCAGTACCTCCGACAGAACGTCAGCAAACCCGCTCCAGTTTCAGACAAGCCCAGAACATGTGGACATGGTTCGTGCCCCCCCCCACCCCCGTGCATCGCCCACACCTATCTTCCACCCCCTCAAAGAACCTGCTCATTCTGGCCGCCGTCAAATGTGCCCTGAGGCTAGTGCCCTTACAGGAAGCTGCTTCCATCCAATCCCACCCGACCCCTTCCCCACTACCCACTTCTGAACCATGGATATATTTGCTGCCCAGTAGTAGTTCATTACATTTAGCAGGTCCAGCCCACCCCCCCACATCCCCGCTCCAGCAGCACGTTCTTTACCCACATAAACAAACCCCAAAATCAGGACGTTGACGTTCCTGAAAAAGGTCTTTGGGATAAAAATCGGGAGGTTCTGAAAAACAAATCGAAACCTCAGGAGCACTGTGATTTTCACGGTTTGCACCCGCCCCGCAAGCGACAGCAAGAGCATGTCCCACCTCTTATAATCCCTCTTCATCTGCTCAACCAGCCACGCCAGGTTCAATTTGTGCAAGTCTTCCCATCCCCGCACCACCTGAATACCCAAGTATCTAAAGTTCGTCCCAACCACTTTAAACGGGAGCTCGCCCAACATCCCCTCCTGTCCCCTTGCTTGAATCAGGAAGCCTCACTTTATATCTGGAAAACCGACCAAACTCCTCTAAGATGTCCATAATCCCGCTAATGACACCCAACGGGTCCAAAATGTAAAGTAGCAAGTTGTCCACGTATAACAAAACTCTAATGCTCCACCCTCCCCCACATGATCCCTTTCCAACTTCTTGATGCTTTAAGCGCCATTGCCTGTGGCTCTATCGCCAGGGCAAAACCAAAGCCGGACTTGAGAGTATCAACAGATGTTCAATAATGATGTGTATATTACATTAAGCTTCATTGAACCTGTTATCATTCTTGGCCCGGGATTGAGACAATGGTATCATTGGCCATGGTTGAATTAGGTAGCCATGGTCATCCAGCAATGATCCTGACACATTTCTCTAGCTGAATACTGTAGGTACCTTTCATCATCAGAAAATGCAACAATATTGCAGCTTCCAATTAGCAAGCAAATAATATGGCTGACATCACTCACCAGCTCCATATTCATTAAACGAAAACCCTGTTTAAAATCAAGACATTTTCAGGCAAGGCCTTTAATTACACACTGTACTTGTGGAAATCGTGACATTGAATAGATTTCAAGTGCTCAATCCCTGCTGTTTCCATTGGAAAATAGAAGAAATCTGTTGTCTGTCTGAATCGGGCAAATTGACATATTTAAGCCCAAATTATACATCCATGCATATATCCAGTTGTATAAAGAAAAGTTACTTTTGCATACACTGCAGAGTCCCTGTTAGAAAGGCCTAATGGAAAGAAATTTCAGATGTGGTGCCAACAGCTGGCAAAGATCAATAATTGTTTATGAATAAACCACACTTTATTCACTGCATTCAATTCTATATATAGCCTCCTTGGTCTGTGCTACCTGTAGCATTGGCACCATACTTTAAGTTGGAGCTATGCACATAAAACTGGTTTCTTCCTCTCAATGTCCACATCCAAACTCTTCTCAAAGCATAGGAGCATTGCAATTCCAAGAAGGAAATGCCTTTATTTCCAAGGTTACTTCTCTTTTAAATTATTTCTGAATAGCAGCAACTCCCTTTTGATCCGATAACTCAGTATTGTATTGTGATGAAAGTTTATTTCAGTCTTCAAATTCCTGCAGGAACTTCGCTTGCACTGGTCTCAAGCTGTCATGACCCTGCTGTCCCAGCATGCCCTATTGGTGTGTGATGCTCTCATGGGGCAGGAACTCAGCCAAAAAGCAGTAGAATAACGGGAACTACATAGCCATGCCACTCTGCATCAGAAGGTGACAGGGCAGGGTCAGGGGGGAAACCCATGTTATGGTAGGGCCATTTGTGACTTTGACAAGAGGCATTTTGGCAGTGTGGCAGGGCAGGAACCTGATTGGAAAGATTTAAACATGGAGTTTGGGGGAAATGAGTTTGGGTTTGAGAGGTGGAAAGTGAGGTCAGAGATGGGGCGCTGGTTTACATGGACGGTGGGGTCATGGGTTGGTTTTATGAGGAAGGGGGTGATGAAGGCCATTTCAAAGGTGAGAGGGGTAGCACTTGAAGAGAGAGAACTGTTAGCAATATTGGTTAACATGGAACTAGGAGGGGAATTGAGTAGTCAGCAATCTAGGAATAGGGTCGAGGGAGCAAATCTTGTGGGCAAGGTGACCCTGGATAGGGCATGAGGGGAGATAGAGAAACTCGAGAAAGATGTGAGTTCTGGGTTAGGGTAGAAGACGCTTAGCCTGATGGACTTATGGAAGGACGGAACAGTGGTTAAAACTGTTGCCTTACAGTGTCAGGGACCTGGGTTCAATTACAAACTTGGGTAAGTGTGTGTGAGGTTTGCATTTTCTCCCCATGTCTGTGTGGGTTTCCTCCGGGGAAGCTCCAGTTTCCTCCCAGTCCAAAGATGTGCAGGTTAGGTGGATTTGCCGTGCTTAAAGTGCCCCTTAGTGTCCAAAGATGTGCAGGTGGGGTTATGGGGGATAAGGCTAGGAGGGCGGGGAATGGGCCTAGATAGGATGCTCTTTTGGAGGTTCGGTGCAGACCCCATGGCTGAATGGCCTCCTTCTGCACTGTAGGCATAATCCAAAAGAGGCGGCTGATCAGAAGGTCTTGGGCTTAGCGACAAAGAAGTCCGTGAGCTCTTCGCACATATTGATGGAGGTAATGAAGTTTTAAAAACTCACCACTATTCTTAGAATTCCCCCTATACCAAAAAAAGGGCTGATATTCTAAATGGTGAACAGGAATTCTCACTCCCAGACTCCGATGCAGGCTTTAGTGGGTGCTATTCAGGTCAAACTATATTTTCAAGTTATCCCCCGGTATAACCCAGACCTTCACCGAAGATTTCATCTACTTGCCACTTTGTAACATCGATCCTGGGTCCTGCATTGCTAAGTAAGTAAAGTAGACTAAAAACCACTGTTTCAGGTTAAAACTTTTAAGTTATTTTATTATTATATTTTTTTTTTCTCTTTTTCTAAAAGATGCAATCACTGTCTTTACAGAAAAGTAAAAAGATCTTGCTTCTGGATCCTTCTGGTTGGTTGAAGGGACCTTCAGGCCCAACTTGACAATCAATCTTTTTAAAATCTGGTCTTCTTTAGATGTATTTGCTGATGAGCTTGGTTGCTGTGTCCTATCTTTCCCATGTACAGAGCTATGAGCAAACTGGTTTGCGATCAAGAAACAAAGTAGGAGACTATCTTTGCATTCCAGAATGATCTTGGAATAGTGAGCAGTTTAGCAGACGAGAACAATAGTGTTTTATGTGGTCCAGCAGATCTGATGG
Source organism: Scyliorhinus torazame (assembly GCF_047496885.1). Lineage (NCBI taxonomy): Eukaryota > Metazoa > Chordata > Chondrichthyes > Carcharhiniformes > Scyliorhinidae > Scyliorhinus > Scyliorhinus torazame. The sequence continues at coordinate 170,127,244 of NC_092712.1, read as the reverse complement.
CGGTGGCTACACCAGTTGTCTGCTACATCCTTTTAAGCCTGTATGTCTTGGAGTTTGTGGCAGCAGAAATGAGGGCCAGGGGAACAGGTCAGGGTGACAAAAAGTAATGGTTTTACTGGAATTAGGGCACTGAAGATGATGGAGAGGGTGCAGTTGAGCAAATGTGGCAAACGGAGGACCAAAGGCTGGACATTTGGAATTTTAAAATAGCAGCTGTAAGAGATTTATGGGTTAGTTGTTTCCAGGGGTGAACATATTTGCAATCTTAGTTTTGTGGTTTTATGTGATCAGACAAGAAAGTTGTACCAAAGAGAACATGGGAAGTACTTGCATGTGAAGTTAAGAGAAAAAACAGATGGCAATTGCTTTAGATTCTTTGGCAAATTTTACCCCATAGTGTGAAAAATGACAGTACTGATTATTTTTATTGTGCATTTCATGCTGTGAAAATCTGTTGCTGCTGGTTTTACTGTGATATTTTTATCGTGCTGATAAAATTATGCTTTTTGTGGATTTCACTCTTTCCAGTAAGTTGAGAAGAAAGCAGAGTCGAGCATTATTACAAGAAAAATAATACACTTGTTTTTAAAAAAAAAAAGATGGCCTTAAAGGAACAAAATCCCTGATTTAAAACAAGTGACTTATTTTCATGCAAGATGTCTGACAGTTTTGTGATTTGTGTCATGATATTCAAACATACATCATAACACATACATAATGATAGACAGACCAACGGACCAATTAGCACACATAACACGACAGCCAATCACAGACAAGAGCAGACACCGTATAAGACCAGAAACACGACACTTCCTGGGCAGTCCATCTGGAGACAGCACAGGGCCAGGACCTCATAGCAAGACACTCACACAGTCACAACGTGCTGAGTACCAAGTCTGATGTATAAATAGTTACATGGAATAAAACTGCGTTGTACCAATCGCAACCGTGTTGGTTCGTCTGTACCTCAGAGCACCCAACACTTCATGATACCAGGAGTGAATCGATACCTACCGGCAAATCTGCCATCCTGAGCCATGGACACCCGCAACAAACCGCAGCCGTTGCAAGTCGCTGGGAACCTGGGCACAAATTGGAAGCTCCTCAAGCAGCGCTTCAAACTCTTCATGCAAGCCAATGAAAAACAGGGCGCCTCGGACGAAGCAAAGATTGCCATGCTCCTCACTACCGCAGGTCAGCACGCCATCGATGTATACGACTCCTTGGTGTTCGCGGAAGGCGAGAACAAAGCTAAGAATGACACGGTCCTCCTCGAGCTCGACAAGCACTTCAACGTTGAGGTCAACGAAAGCTTTGGGAGGTATGTCTTTCAGCAGCGCCTGCAAGGTAAGGATGAGCTCTTTCAGTCCTTCCTGATGCACCTCCTCATACTCGCGCAGTCCTGCGGTTACGACACCACCTCAGAGTCCATGATCCGGGACCAGATCGTTTTTGGCGTTGCCTCCAGTGGCCTACGCCAGCAGCTTCTAAAAATTAAAGGCCTGACCTTAGCATCTGCAGTTGAAGCCTGTGTCCGGCATGAGAATGCGACTAGCCGCTATGCCCAATTTCAGGCGACCGAATCGGCAGGGAGGGGGCCCCATGCGATCGAATCGGCATGCCAGGCCGCCCACGAGGCCGAACGCGTCCAGGCAATCGAGTTTCTCCCGGCCTGCGGCCCGGACGAGGGTGGCCGTTTCGCGTGCTTTTTAAGGCCTCCCGAGTTTGTGCGCGCCAAAACCTACGGCAACACTGAGGGATGTGCTGCGCAGGCACGCCCGACGCAAGACCTAACTGCGCATGCGCAGTGGCGTAACGAACGCCATGACGTCATGACGTGTGGCAACTGCGGAGCTGCACATTTAAAAGGGCAATGTCCTGCAAAAACACGACAATGCCTACGCTGTGGCAAGATGGGCCACTACGCTGCCTACTGTCCAGCGGCTCAACCTGTTGATCTTCCACATCTCCGACAACCTCGCAGACACGTGCGGACCATCCAGCCTCCACATCACGACATCCAAACCGACGACACAGATGACCAAGACGCCTTCCGGGTTGCGGTCATTGATGCGAACCGGGTCAACACCATCAATCCGGGCGATGAATGGAGTGCCACCCTGACGGTCAACCGATCGCCGATCACTTTCTGCCTGGACACTGGCGCCTCCGCCAACCTCATAGCATGGTCAGCCTTCTACGCCATGAAGGTCAGACCACCAATCCAGCCATCCCGGTGCAAGATGGTCGACTACAACGGGAACGTTATCCCGGCCATGGGATCCTGCCAGCTCCAGGTGACACACAACACACACACGGCCACACTCTCGTTCGAGATAGTCGGCTCATCGAAGGACTCCCTGCTGGGCGCACAGGCTGCAAGGCTCTCCACCTTGTGCAACGAATCCTCTCTCTCTCTCTCTCTCCAGACGGCACGTCTGACTTCCCGGATGCAGAGTTCTACGCACAGCTCCAATCGCTCCTCGCCCACAACCAGGAGGCATTCGAAGGCATGGGGACACTGCCATACACCTACCGAATTCGCCTCAAACCGGACGGATCCCTGTCGTTCACGCACCTCGCAAGGTTCCTGCGCCACTTAAAGATCGCCTCAAGCAGCAGCTGCAGGATCTCCAGGACCAAGGGGTCCTATCCAGGGTCACGGAGCCCACGCCATGGGTCAGCTCCATGGTGTGTGTCAAGAAGCCCTCTGGCGAGCTCCGCATCTGTATTGACCCCAAAGACCTCAATAATAATATTATGAGGGAACAGTATCCCACACCCAAATGGGAGGAGATCACCAGTGAAATGGCCCAGGCGAAGATATTCACGAAACTGGATGCTTCGAAAGGATTTTGGCAGATCCAACTGGACCCGTCCAGCCGAAAGCTATGTACCTTCAACACCCCTTTCGGCAGATTCTGCTACAACCGGATGCCATTTGGCATCATCTCTGCATCCGAGGTCTTCCATAGAATCATGGAGCAGATGGTGGAAGGCATCGAAGGGGTGCGCGTATATGTGGACGATGTCATCATCTGGTCCACCACACCGCAGGAGCACATATATCGTCTCCAACACGTTTTTGCCCGCATACGGGAAAACGGCCTGCGCCTCAACCGAGCCAAGTGCTCCTTTGGCCAGACCGAGTTGAAGTTCCTGGGGGACCATATCTCCCGGCCATGGGTCCGTCCGGATGCAGACAAGGTGAGCGCCATCACAGCCATGCCGCAGCCGGCCGACAAGAAGGCTGTCCTACGCTTCCTTGGCATGGTCAAATTCCTGGGGAAGTTCATTCCCAACCTTGCCTCCCACACGACGACTCTGCGCCACCTCGTCAGAAAATCCACAGAGAGATATGTGATGGTGAGCGGTAGGTTGCAAGGGACGTGGGTGGTGTTGGTAAATGTATATGCCCCGAACTGGGATGATGCTGGATTCATGAAGCGCATGTTGGGGCGCATTCCGGGCCTGGAGATAGGAGGACTAATAATGGGAGGGGACTTCAATACGGTGCTGGACCCAGCACTGGACCGCTCCAGATCAAGGACGGGAAGGAGGCCGGCGGCGGCCAAGGTACTTAGGGGGTTTATGGATCAGATGGGGGGAGTGGACCCATGGAGGTTTGCAAGACCGCAGGCCAGGGAATTTTCTTTTTTCTCCCACGTGCATAAGGCTTACTCCCGGATAGATTTCTTTGTTCTGGGCAGGGTACTCATCCCGAGAGTGGGGGGGACGGAGTATTCGGCCATAGTCGTTTCGGACCATGCCCCGCACTGGGTGGAACTGGAGCTGGGAGAGGAGAGGGACCAACGCCCGCTGTGTCGGCTGGATGTGGGACTGCTGGCCGATGAGGTGGTGTGTGGGAAGGTGAGGGGGTGTATTGAAAGGTACTTGGAGACCAACGACAACGGGGAGGTGCGAGTGGGGGTGGTATGGGAGGCGTTGAAGGCGGTGATCAGGGGAGAGCTGATCTCCATCAGGGCTCATAGGGAGAAGATAGAGGGAATGGAAAGGGAGAGATTAGTGGGGGAGATCTTGCGGGTGGACAGGAGATACGCAGAGGCCCCGGAGGAATGATTACTTGGGGAAAGGCGACGGCTCCAGACGGAGTTTGACCTGCTGACCACGGGCAAGGCGGAGGCACAGTGGAGGAAGGCGCAAGGGGCGACTTACGAGTACGGGGAAAAGGCTAGTTGGATGCTGGCGCACCAGCTCCATAAGAGGGCGGCAGCGAGGGAAATAGGGGAAATCAAAGATGGAAGGGGAGCCACGGTACAAAGTGCAACGAAAATAAATAAGGTATTTAAGGACTTTTATGAAGAGCTGTACAGATCCCAGCCCCCGGGGGGGAAGGGGGGATGAGGCGATTCCTGGACCAGCTGGGGTTCCCGAGGGTGGAGGAGCAGGAGGCGGTTGGTTTGGGGGCACCAAAAGGGCTGGAGGAGTTGAGTAAGGGTTTGGGGAGCATGCAGGCGGGGAAGGCCCCGGGGCCGGATGGGTTCCCGGTGGAATTCTACAGAAAATATGTGGACCTGCTGGCCCCGCTACTAGTGAGGACCTTCAACGAGGCAAGAGAGGAGGGAACCCTGCCCCAGACAATGTCGGAGGCGACAATCTCCCTAATCCTAAAGCGAGACAAGGATCCACTGCAATGTAGATCGTACAGGCCGATTTCGCTCCTCAATGTGGATGCTAAGCTATTGGCGAAGGTACTGGCCACTAGGATTGAGGACTGTGTCCCGGGGGTGATTCACGAGGACCAAACGGGATTCGTAAAGGGCAGGCAGTTAAATACCAATGTGCGGCGGCTTTTAAACGTGATAACGATGACATCGGAGGAGGGAGAGGCGGAGATAGTGGCAGCTATGGACGCGGAAAAAGCCTTTGACCGAGTAGAGTGGGAGTACCTCTGGGAGGTATTGCGCAGGTTTGGGTTCGGGGGAGGGTTTATTAGATGGGTTAAGCTCCTTTACAGCGCCCCGGTGGCGAGCGTAGTGACAAACCGGCGGAGGTCAGAGTACGTTGGGCTATACCGAGGGACGAGACAGGGGTGCCCCCTGTCCCCCTGTTACATAGATTACATAGAACATACAGTGCAGAAGGAGGCCATTCGGCCCATCGAGTCTGCACCGACCCACATTAATCCCTCACTTCCACCCAATAACCCCTCCCAACCCTTATGGACACTACGGGTAATTTAGCATGGCCAATCCACCTAACCTGCACGTCTTTGGACTGTGGGAGGAAACCAGAGCACCCGGAGGAAACCCACGCAGACACGGGGAGAACGTGCAAACTCCGCACAGACAGTGACCCAGCGGGGAATCGAACCTGGGACCCTGGCGCTGTGAAGCCACAGTGCTAATCACTTGTGCTACCGTGCTGTTGTTTGAATTGGCGATCGAACCCTTGGCCATATCACTTAGGGAGTCTCAGAAATGGAGGGGGATAGTCCGCGGGGGAGAGGAGCATCGGGTATCGCTATATGCGGATGACCTGCTGCTATACGTGGCGGACCCAATGGAGGGGATGGTGGAGGTCATGCAGACTCTGAAGGAGTTTGGAGAGTTTTCGGGCTACAAGCTTAATGTAGAGAAGAGTGAGCTTTTTGTATTACAGGCAGGGGACCAAGAAAGAGGGATAGGGGACCTGCTGCTGAGGAGGGCGGAGAGGAGTTTTCGGTATCTGGGGATCCAGATAGCCAGAAGTTGGGGGGCCCTACATAAATTGAATTTGACGAGGGTGGTGGAGCAAATGGAGGAGGATTTTAAAAGATGGGACATGCTCCCGCTCTCGTTGGCGGGTAGGGTGCAGTCGGTCAAAATGGTGGTCGTTCCGAGGTTTTTGTTTGTGTTTCAGTGCCTCCCCATCGTGATCACCAAGGGCTTTTTCAAGAGAGTAGGTAGGAGTATTATGGGGTATGTGTGGGCAAATAGGACCCCGAGGGTTAGGAGAGGGTTCTTGGAATGCAGCAGGGACCGAGGAGGGTTGGCTTTGCCAAACCTAGAGAGTTACTACTGGGCAGCAAATGTGGCGATGATCCGTAAGTGGGTTATGGAGGGAGAGGGGGCGGCATGGAAGATGATGGAGATGGCGTCCTGCAAAGGAACGAACCTGGGGGAGTTGGTAACGGCACCGCTGCCGCTCTCGCCGACAAAATACACCACAAGCCCAGTGGTGGCGGCAACATTAAAGATCTGGGGCCAGTGGAGAAGACACAGGGGTGCAATGGGAGCATCGGTGTGGTCCCCGATCAGGGGTAACCACCGGTTTGTCCCGCGGAAGATGGACGGGGGGTTCCAAGGCTGGCATCGGGCGGGGATAAGAAGAATGGGGGACCTGTTCATTGACGGGACATTTGCGAGCCTAGGGGCACTGGAGGAGAAATTTGAGTTACCCCCGGGAAATGCATTTAGATATATGCAGGTGAGGACTTTTGTGAGGCGACAGGTGAGGGAATTTCCGTTGCTCCCGGCACAAGAAGTTCAAGATAGGGTGATCTCGGGGGTATGGGTCGGGGAGGGCAAGGTATCGGAAATATACCAAGAGATGAAAGAAGAGGGGGAGGCGCTAGTAGAAGAACTGAAAGGTAAATGGGAGGAGGAGCTGGGGGAGGAGATTGAGGAAGGGCTATGAGCCGACGCCCTGGGTAGGGTTAATACCTCTTCCTCGTGTGCCAGGCTCAGTCTGATACAATTTAAGGTGGTTCACAGAGCGCATTTGACGAGGGCGAGGCTGAGTAGGTTCTTTGGGGTAGAGGATAGATGTGAAAGATGTTCAGGGAGCCCGGCGAACCATGTCCATATGTTTTGGTCATGCCCGGCATTGGAGGGGTTCTGGAGAGGAGTGGCGGGAGTAATATCCCAGGTGGTGAAAGTCCGGGTCAAGCCAAGCTGGGGGCTAGCAATATTTGGAGTAGTGGATGAGCCGGGAGTGCAGGAGGCGAAAGAGGCCGGAATTCTGGCCTTTGCGTCCCTAGTAGCCCGGCGAAGGGTCTTGCTATTGTGGAAGGAGGCGAAGCCCCCTAGCCTGGAGGCCTGGATTAATGACATGGCGGGGTTCATAAAATTGGAGAGAATTAAGTTTGCTTTGAGAGGGTCTGCACAGGGGTTTTACAGGCGGTGGCAACCGTTCCTAGATTATCTCGCGGAGCGTTAGAAGAAGGTCGATCAGCAGCAGCAGCAACCCTGGGGGGGGCGGGGGGGGGGGGGGGAACGAGAGACTGTCTGAGGGGATGGACGAGCGGGAGATAGCATGGAGGGTGGGGGGAAACGGTACGCACGACCAAGAGCCAGTGTATAAAGCTATGTAAATATACCATCTTGCCTTGTATATATCTTGCTCAGGAAGAATTTGCGTTATTTTGTTACGGGGGGCGGGGTGGTTATTGTTTGTAAGGGGAAACAATTGTGTTGTTAAAAAACCTTAATAAAAATATTTTTAAAAAAAAAAGAAAATCCACAGAGTTCCATGTGGCAACACACACACCAGCTGGAATGGGAGGAGCTCAAACGCAAACTCACTACGGCACCAGTGTTGGCGTTTTTTGACACGTCTCGTGCCACCAAAATCTCAACTGATGCTAGCCAATCCGGCATTGGAGCAGTGCTCCTGCAGAGGGATGACACGGCATCATGGGCCCCAGTGGCCTATGCATCGCGGGCCATGATCCCCACAGAGCAGCGCTACGCGCAAATCAAAAAAGAATGCCTGGGCTTGCTAACCGGTTTAGACAAGTTCCACGATTATGTCTATGGTCTTCCACGGTTCACGGTCGAAACTGACCGCCGCCCTCTGGTCAGTATAATAAACAAGGACCTGAATGAGATGACCCCTCGCCTCCAGCGCATCCTACTTAAACTCAGGAGGTACGACTTCCAACTGGTCTACACTCTAGGGAAGGACCTCATCATGGCGGATGCCCTATCCAGAGCAGTGAGCACGCCGCCAGATGCGGAGGGGTTCGTATGTCAGTTCGTGGCACAGGTGGCTTTTACAGCGGCAAATTTGCCGGCTGACGAGTCCAGTCTGGCCCGTATCCGCTGAGAGACTGCGGCCGACCCCCTTCTGCAGCGAGTGATGCGCCACATGACGGGAGGATGGCTCAAAGGGCAGTGCCCGCAGTTCTACAATGTACGAGACGACCTAGCCATCATTGATGGTGTCCTTCTGAAGCTGGACCGGATTGTGATTCCGCACAGCATGCGCCAGCTGGTTCTCGACCAACTACACGAAGGCCACTTGGGGGTCGAGAAGTGCAGACGGAGGGCTCGAGGGGCGGTATACTGGCCGGGCATCAGTGACGATATTGCCAACATGGTGCTCAACTGTACAACCTGCCAAAGGTTTCAGCCGGCGCAACCTCCTGAGACGCTTCTGCCCCATGAGCTGGTGACGTCCCCATGGGCGAAGGTGGGTGTAGACCTATTTCACGCGCTCGGCATGGACTATGTCATCATAGTTGACTACTTCTCAAACTACCCAGAAGTCATACGCCTGCACGATTTGACGTCGTCTGCTGTCATCAGGGCCTGCAAAGACACCTTTGCTCGCCACGGCATTCCGATGACTGTCATGTCGGACAATGGGCCCCGTTTTGCCAGCCATGAATGGTTGTCCTTTGCTGCTTCGTATGGCTTCACACACGTGACATCCAGCCCTCTGCATCCCCAGTCCAATGGAAAGGCGGAGAAGGGCGTTCACATTGCCAAGCGGCTCCTCTGCAAGGCTGCTGCTGCCGGGTCGGACTTCTACCTCGCACTGCTGGACTATCGCTCGGCCCCACTAGCCACTGGTCTCTCACCACAGCTGCTGATAGGTCGCGCCCTCAGAACCACTGTGCCTTCCATCCTGGCACCAACACTAGACCATGCTCCGGTACTGCATAGGATGCAACTGCAGCACGGTCGCCAGAAGAGGTCGTACGACATACGGGCAACTGATCTTGCCTCCCTGGCCCCTGGAGACAACATCCGCATCCACCTACCAGACGGTGGCTGGTCAGCACCTGCCGAAGTTCTCCGACGCGTGGCTCCCCGCTCGTTCCTGGTACGCATGCCGGATGGATCCGTGGGTAGGCGCAATTGCCGAACCCTTCGCTTACTTCCACGCTCGCAACGGGACCCTACACAGACGCCGTGTCCTCCACTGGTTCCTGATAGCGACTTTGTGGAGCTGCCATATACCATGCCCCTTCTGTCGCCGCCCGTGGCCAGGCCCGCACCTCAGCCGGTGGTTCTCGACCCACCCTTGAGGCGGTCAACACAAATTCGTCGCCCACCTACTAAACTGGACTTATGAGACTGTTCACACGTCAAACTTTTGTAACCAAGTTTTATAACATGTCACTGTTTTATCGTTACAGGCCTCGTTTGATCGTTCCAAATTTCCACGTTGTTCTTCTTTTGTTATGGTACAACCTCGTTAGCATGTCACACCTGACATCGCCCCTTGTATATAGTTAAGCCCCATGTACATGATGTAAATATTACGCACACACACACACCTTTAGCTGCACTCAGGACACATTTATATTTATAACCATGTAGGCACATAATCTTGTAAAAAAAGGGGGGATGTCATGATATTCAAACATACATCATAACACATACATAATGATAGACAGACCAATGGACCAATTAGCACACATAACACGACAGCCAATCACAGACAAGAGCAGACACAGTATAAGACCAGAAACACACCACTTCCTGGGCAGTCCATCTGGAGACAGCACAGGGCCAGGACCTCATAGCAAGACACTCACACAGTCACGACGTGCTGAGTACCAAGTCTGATGTATAAATAGTTAAATGGAATAAAACTGCGTTGTACCAATCGCAACCGTGTTGGTTCATCTGTACCTCAGAGCACCCAACACTTCAATTTGTGTTCTTTGATTTGCCAAGATGGGACTTAATTGCTTCAATCTGCTTGACTTAATGCGATAGTGACCAATTACAATCAAAATTCTTGTCAAAGTAAATTTAGTTAGATTGATCAATTATTAGTTTAACTATTTCTATTCTGATTTCACTTTAAAGGGAGGACTAACTATCTGTCTCACCTTTCATATTAAGATACATAGCCCATTACAACATTTAACTACCTTTTGAATGTGTCAGGATTTTCTACCTGCAGCACTCTACTTGAAATACTATCCTAGCTCACTCCAGGGGCGTGATTCTCTAATCCCGCGGCAGAGTGTCCACGCCGTCGTAAACGGCGTCGCGTTTTTCGACAGCGTGAACGGGCCGACCCGACGACTAATTCTAGCCCGCAAAAGGGGCAGCACGGCACTGGAGCGGTTCACGCCGCTCCAGCTGCTGATCCCAGCGTGAACTGGGCGCCGTGGGATCCGCGCGTGCGCAGCAGCGCCAGCGCAAACGCGCACATGCGTAGTGGCTTCCTCCAACGCGCCGGCCCCGACCCAACACAGGACTACAGGGGCCGGCGCGGAAGAAACGAGGCCCCCAGCCAGAGAGGCCGGCCCGCCGATTGGTGGGCCCCGATCGCAGGCCAGGCCACATCGGAGTCCCCCCCCCCCCCGGGGTCGGGACCCCCCCCGGCCATTTGTCCCGTCTTTCGCCTGGATTTTCCTTGCTCTCTGTTCCTGTAGATGCCAAGTTTGTTATCGTTTCCCGTGCCCTCCTTCCGGCTATCATTCGCTGCCTCCCTCCCTACCTCTCTGGTTCTCCTCTATTGTTCCCTGTCTCTTTCCCCCCCCCCCCCGCCCCCTCCTTCTGCCCCCTTCCCCCCTCTCATGCCCCCTTTCCCCCCCCCCCCCCCCTCCTGTGGTTCATCTTTCTTTCCTCTTAGGTTTAGCTGTCCACCCCCCTTCCCCTGGTCTAACCCTCCCTTTCATGCCTTGTCTGCTTTCCCCTGGTTCCTGGCTATTCTTCTGCTTGTTCGTTGGCCACAAACAGGTCCCGGAACAATTGGGTGAATGGCTCCCATGTTCTGTGTAAGCCGCCGTCTGACCCTCGGATGACAAATTTGATTTTCTCCATTTGGAGAGATTCTGAGAGGTCGGACAGCCAGTCTGCAGCTTTGGGTGGTGCTGCTGACCGCCAGCCGAACAGGATTCTACGGCGGGCGATCAGGGAGGCAAAGGCAAGGGCGTCCGCCCTCCACCCCAGGAATAGATCTGGCTGGTCTGGTACGCCGAAGACCGCCACTTTCGGGCATGGCTCCACCCTCATCCCCACCACTTTGGACATTGCCTCGAAGAAGGCTGTCCAGTACCCCGCAAGTCTAGGGCAAGACCAGAACATGTGGACGTGGTTGGCCGGGCCTCCTTGGCACCGTTCACATCTATCCTCCACCTCTTGGAATACCCTACTCATATGGGTTCTTGTTAAGTGGGTTCTATGTACCACTTTTAGTTGCGTCAGGCTGAGCCTTGCGCACGTGGAGGTGGAGTTGACCCTATGCAGCGCTTCGCTCCAGAGTCCCCACCGTATTTCAATCCCCAGGTCTTCCTCCCATTTCTTTCTTGTTGTGTCCAGTACGGTGGCGACCCTTTCTACCAGTCGGTCATACATGTTGCTACAGTTCCCTTTATCTAGGATGCTTGCGTCCAGTAACTCTTCCAGTAATGTCTGTCATGGCGGTTGTGGAGACGTCCTTGTCTCATTTTGGAGGAAGTTTTGAGTTGCAGGTACCTTAGCTCATTCCCCCTGGCTAGCTGGAATTTCTCTGTCAGTTCGTCCATTGTTGCGACCCTGCCGTCCGTGTATAGGTCCCTGACTGTCAGTGCCCCTCCGTCTTGCCCCCACTTTTTGAAGGTGGCATCAGGCAGTGCTGGTGTGAACCTATGGTTATTGCAGATGGGGGCTTTGTCCGACATTTTGGTCAGGCCAAATTGCTGCCGTAGTTGGTTCCAGGACTGGAGGGGGGCTATCACTTTTTTTTCTCTTTTTTCCAATTAAGGGGCAATTTAGCAAGGCCAATCCACCTACCCTGCACATCTTTTGGGTTGTGGGGGCGAAACTCACGCAAACACTGGGAGAATGTGCAAACTCCACACAGACAGTGATTGAACCTGGGACCTCGGTGCCGTGAGGCAGCAGGGCTTACCCACTGCGCCACCGTGCTGCCATGGGTGGCTATCACAACCAGGCTCCAGGAGTGTTTTTTGGGTGGGGATGCGAGTGCCGCCGTGGCGAGGGCCCGGAGGAGGTCCCCATGCATGAGGCCTCTTACGCACGCACCCACTCGGCTCCTTGATCCATCCCCTTATTCGCTCGGCCGTCGCCTCCCAGTGGCAGAATTGTAGGTTTGGGAGGGCTAGCCCTCCTCCCCCCCCCCCCCCCCCCCCCCCTGCCCCCATACGAACGTCATGATTAGTTTGTCTAGTGCTTTGAAAAAGGCCTTGGGGATGTAGATCGGGATGGATCTTAGCAGGTAGAGGTACCTGGGCAGTACGTTCATTTTGATCGTCTGGACTCTCCCCGCAAGGGAGAGTGAGAGTTTGTTCCATCTTTGCAGGTCCTATTTTACGTGAATAAATGTTTCTTGACATTAGTCCTGAAGTTGCTTCTTACCATTTTTGCTACTATGTCCATTACTCTTCAGGATTTAATTTGAAATTTAAATATAATGAGGAGCCATGCCTCAAATGCTGCAGAAGTAGCCGTGCCCCAAGCCAAGCTGTTTTGGTGCAGCTATAACTCTGGTATCTACCCGACATATGGAGAATTGCCCAAGTATGTGCATATACAAATGGCAAGAATAAGCCAAACCCAGCCAATTACTGTCCCATTAAGGCTACTCTCAATCATCAGCAAAGTGATGGAAGATGGCATCAAAAGTGCTGTAAAATGGCATTTACACAGTAATAACCTGCTCACCGATGCTCAGTTTGGATTCTGTCAGTGCCACTCTGCTCCTGACCTCATTACTGCCTTGGACAAAAGGGCTGAACATAATGGGCAAAATTCCCAAAACGGCACCAATCAGACGGGCATCGCGCCGCCCCAAAGGTGCAGAATGCTCCGCATCTTTGGGGGCCGAGCCCCAACATTGAGGGGCTAGGCCGACGCCGGAGGAATTTCCGCCCCGCCAGCTGGCGGAAACGGCCTTTGTTGCCCCGCCAGCTGGCGTGGAAATGACATCCCCGGGCGGCGCATGCGCGGGAGCGTCAGCGGCCGCTGACAGTTTCCCACGCATGCGCAGTGGAGGGAGTCTCTTCCGCCTCCGCCATGGTGGAGACCGTGGCGGAGGCGGAAGGGAAAGAGTGCCCCCACGGCACAGGCACGCCCGCGGATCGGTGGGCCCCGATCGCGGGCCAGGCCACCGTGGGGGCACCCCCCGGGGCCAGATCGCCCCGCGCCCCCCCCCCAGGACCCCGGAGCCCGCCCACGCCGCCTTGTCCCGCCGTTCAAAAGGTGGTTTAATCCACGCCGGTGGGACAGGCAATTTATCGGTGGGACTTCGGCCCATCCGGGCCGGAGAATCCAGCGGGGGGGGGCCTGCCAACCGGCGCGGCCCGATTCCCGCCCCCGCCGAATATCCGGTACCGGAGACTTCGGCAACCGGCGGGGGCGGGATTCACGGCAGCCCCTGCCGATTCTCCAACCCGGCGGGGGGTCGGAGAATGACGCCCAATATGTGAGATGAGAGTGACTGCCCCTGACATCAAGGCAGCAATTGACTGAATGTGGTATCCAGATCCAAAAGTAAAACTGAAGTTAATTGGAATCGGTGGGAGGAGGGGACCTACCACTCATTAGAGTCATACCTCGCACAAAGGAAGATGTTTTTTCTTTCACGGAATGTGGACTTCCCTGGCTAGGCCAGCGTTTATTACCCTTGACAAGGTGGTGATGTGTCATGTGATGCTGGTACACCCACAGTACTGTGAGGAAGGGAGTTCTAGGTCCAGGCGTTTGAAGATCATGGGGATGATTCTTTGAGCCCCGCGCCGGGCCGGAGAATCGCCGCAACTGCGCCACGATGCCCCGAAGCCGGCACACGATTCTCCGAGGTGCGGAGAATCGGCGCCATTTGCGCTGGTGCGTTTGACGCGGCACGAGCCACTGGAATCAGTGGGGCCGCCGATTCTCCGGCCTGGATGGGCCGAGCGGCCGCGCGGATACGACAGAGTCCCGCCGGCGCTGTTCACCCCTGGTCGCTGCCGGCGGGAACTTTTCGCGAAGGGTCGGGGGGTGGCCTGTGGGGGGGGCAGGGTGGTGGCTCCGTCCCCGGGGGGGGCCTCCGATGGCGGGCCGGCCTCTCTCTTCCCCCCCCCCCCCCCCCGGGCCTACTTTCCTGCGTGGTCGGCCCTGAACACCGGCGTCATGTTGAGTCGGGGCCGGCGCGCGTAAGAAGTCCCCATTTGGCGCCGGGAAGGGAGGCTGGAGTGGTGTGAACCGCCGTGGGGCCAGAATCTGTCATCCTCGTGCCCGTATCGCGCCGTCGTGATACGCGACGGCGGGAACTCTTGGACTCCATTTGGGAGAATCGCCCCCCAAACCTCTGTCCCAGGACTACACTACAGGAGTTCCTCTGGGTAGTGTCCCAGGCCGTAAAATCTTCTGCTTCATCAATGACCTCCCTTTCCAAACATCAGGTCAGAAGTGCCTGTCATTTGAGGACTTGCTGGACCAGGCATGTTGTTGAAGACTCCGGCTGAGCAGAGAGACAGTGCGACATATCTGCCAGGTCATAGCGTGGGGGAATGAGGAGGGCACCCAGTCCTGGTGGCCATCAAGGTGAAGGTGGCCCTGAACATTTATGACACAGGATCTTTCCAGGTGCCGAGTGATGTGTTGGGTGCTCTGGATCCGTGGAACCCATACAGGCCACCAACACTTAAAATAGTGCAACACTATTTTATTAAGTTAGAAACTGTTGAACATACTTTCACTGTGGGTTAACACGATGTTAGATTAAACTAAAGACCTATGCCTGTCCTTACTCGCCTATGCACTCAGCACATAGTGAAGATCTGTGCTGTAAGTTGTAAGCTCTGTCCTTCTAGGAGGCTGCATCCCGAATGAGCGGGAACTCTGATGCCCCCTGTCTTTATAGTGAGTGTGCTCTAACTGGTGATTGGCTGCGGTATTGTGTGTGTTGATTGGTCCCGCTGTGTGTCCATCAGTGTGTGTGTATCTGCACCATGATATACTGGTGTATATTATGACATCCCCCCCTTTTATAAAAGAATGTATGTGTGTGGCAATAAATAATGTATGGTGAGAATATCCCTAACTACGTGTGGGTGCGAAGACATATTTACAGGACTATGTACATGAGAACTAAGCTATTTACATGGGAAGGTGCCTGGTGCAGAGAAGCAGTATGCAATAAGAATAACGAGATCAACACTATATACAGACCAGGGAAACGATCAAATAAAGCAACAAAACAATTCAGAGAGTCTATAAGTCCGCAAAGTTCATAAATTAAGTCTCTGAGGTGGGCGACGAATTCTGGTTGACCGCCTCAAGGGTGGGTCGAGAGCCGCCGGTTCAGGAGCGGGCAGGACTGCGTCAGAGTGAGGCAGAGTGACAGGGGGCTCTGCATAGTCTGTGGCAGGGTCAGCAGGAGGGCGAGGTGACAGAGGAGGGTCACGTGGCGAGCGTGGAACGAGACGAAGGGCGCGTCGATTGTGGCGCAGAATAGAGCCATCCGGTAGATGAACCAGGAACGAGCGGGGGGGCACCTGCCGAAGGACAACAGCGGTTGCAGACCAGCCACCATCTGGAAGATGGACGCGGACGTTGTCATCTGGAGCCAGAGCAGGGAGATCAGCTGCACGGGACTCATGAGCTGCCTTGTGCTGTGCACGAGACAGCTGCATCCGGCGAAGGACCGGAACGTGGTCGAGGTCTGGTACATGGATGGACGGCACTGTCGTCCTCTGGGTACGACCCATGAATAACTGGGCTGGCGACAGGCCAGTGGACAGTGGGCCAGCAAGGCAAGGTAGAAATTGGACCCAGCATCGGCAGCCTTGCATAGGAGCCGTTTGACTATATGTACTCCCTTCTCCGCTTTGCCGTTGGATTGGGGGTACAGGGGACTGGATGTCACATGTGCAAAATTGTACCGCCTGGCAAAGTTGGACCATTCCTGGCTGGCAAAGCAGGGGCCATTGTCCGACATAACCGTGAGCGGGATGCCGTGTCGAGCAAAGGTGTCTTTACATGCACGAATGACTGCAGACGAGGTGATGTCGTGCAACTGTATCACATTCCGTGAAAGAAAAAACATCTTCCTTTGTATGACTCTAATGAGTGGCGGTCCCCCCCCCCCCCCCTCCAATTAACTTCAGTTTTACTATGGGATCTTGATACCACATTCAGTCAATTGCTGCCTTGATGTCAGGGGAAGTCACTCTCATCGCACATATTATGTTCAGCCCTTTTGTACCGTGATCCAGGGGCAGTGCTTTGGCCTCCTGAAGATGCGGTTCATTGCCTAGACCATTCTGGAGGGACCCTCCAGTGATGCTGAGAGAGTCGCCTGCATCATGGCGACCTCCTGCGTCCTCCCCAATATCGCGCAACAGAGGGGCGATGTGCTGAAGGAGGAAGATGAAAGCCAGTTCTCGGCCAATGAGGAGGATGTGGGGGAGGGCAATGATGAACAGGAAATGGGGCCAGGCAGGCATGGGAGGCTGCATGACGTGTGAACCAGGGCCAATGCCTATGCGATGCTCTGATCACCTCCAGGTTCACCGACTGGGGGAGGCGGAACTGGTCAGGGGCACAGT
The DNA here is from genome assembly GCF_047496885.1 of Scyliorhinus torazame. Lineage (NCBI taxonomy): Eukaryota > Metazoa > Chordata > Chondrichthyes > Carcharhiniformes > Scyliorhinidae > Scyliorhinus > Scyliorhinus torazame. Next base: position 170,110,521 of record NC_092712.1, on the reverse strand, counting down.
CACCACATCACCGCATCCCACCCCCTCCCTACTCTGCTGCCTGCAACCCTTTCTATGTTACATACCTGCTGCACTACAGGGTGTGGGTCCTGGGTTGGCAGTAACACCAGGTCTGGTCCATGGGATGGAGGATGATGACAACCCGCTCTGCGATGACTTCTGCAGCTCCGCATCGTATGACTAGGTCTGACCCCTGCCCACGTAGCACTTTCCACCATCCACCTGAATGATCCCTGCATGCGAACTGGTCATTCCATCACACGGTGCCATCGGGTTCCTGAGGTGACAGTGGTGAGGCTGATCGGGGGGTGGGTAGTGTGGTGCCATCCTGTTCTGCCCACCAGATGCAACAAGGACAGGAGAGGGGGAAGTCCAAGGCGCTTAGGTTTGCTGGCACTTCCCTTGTGGGAGTCACCAGCCTGGTCCCCATCACCATCACGAGTTTAGGGAGTTAGGCTGGAAGTTAAAAGCCAGGACAGACAGAATTGTCATCTCTGTTTTGTTGCCGGTGCCACGTGATAGCGAGGCTAGGAATAGGGAGAGAGTGGAGCTGAACACGTGGCTGCAGGAATGGTGTAGGAGGGAGGGCTTCAGGTATTTGGATAATTGGAGCACATTCTGGGGAAGGTGGGACCTGTACAAGCAGGACGGGTTGCATCTGAACCAGAGGGGCACCAACATCCTGGGAGGGAGGTTTTCTAGTACTCTTCGGGAGGGTTTAAACTAATTTGGCAGGGGAATGGGAACCGGATTTGTAGTCCAGCAACCAAGGTAGCCGATGTTCAGGACGTCAAAGCGTGTAGTGAGGCAGTGGGGAAGGGAACACTGACAAAGGAGAGTACTTGCAGGCACGGAGATGGGTTGAAGTGTGTATACTTCAATGCAAGAAGCATCCGGAATAAGGTGGGTGAACCTAAGGCATGGATCGGTACTTGGGACTACGATGTGGTGGCCATCACGGAAACTTGGATAGAACAGGGGCAGAAATGGTTGTTGGAGGTCCCTGATTATAGATGTTTCATTAAGATTAGGGAGGGTGGTAAAAGAGGTGGGGGGAGGGGGGGTGGCATTGTTAATTAGAGATAGTATAACAGCTGCAGAAAGGCAGTTTGAGGAGTATCTGCTTACTGAGGTAGTATGGGTTGAAGTCAGAAATAGGAAAGGAGCAGTCACCTTGTTAGGAGTTTTCTATAGGCCCCCCAATAGTAGCAGAGATGTGGAAGAACAGATTGGGAAACAGATTTTGGAAAGGTGCAGAAGTCACAGGGTAGTAGTCATGGGTGACTTCAACTTCCCAAACATTGAGTGGAAACTCTTCAGATCAAATAGTTTGGATGGGGTGGTGTTTGTGCAGTGTGTCCAGGAAGCTTTTCTAACATGGTATGTAGATTGTCCGACCAGAGGGGAGGCCATGTTGGATTTGGTACTTGGTAATGAATCAGGGCAAGTGATAGATTTGTTAGTGGGGGAGCATTTTGGAGATAGTGACCACAATTCTGTGACTTTCACTTTAGTAATGGAGAGGGATAGGTGCGTGCAACAGGGCAAGGTTTACAATTGGGGGAAGGGTAAATACGATGTTGTCAGACAAGAATTGATGTGCATAAGTTGGGAACATAGGCTGTCAGGGAAGGACACAAGTGAAATGTGGAACTTGTTCAAGGAACAGGTACTACGTGTCCTTGATATGTATGTCCCTGTCAGGCAGGGAAGAGATGGTCGAGTGAGGGAACCATGGTTGACAAGAGAGGTTGAATGTCTTGTTAAGAGGAAGAAGGAGACTTATGTAAAGCTAAGGAAACAAGGTTCAGACAGGGCGCTGGAGGGATACAAGATAGCCAGGAGGGAACTGAAGAAAGGGATTAGGAGAGCTAAGAGATGGCATGAACAATCTTTGGCGGGTAGGATCAAGGAAAACCCTAAGGCCTTTTACACATATGTGAGAAATATGAGAATGACTAGAGCGAGGGTGGGTCCGATCAAGGACAGTAGCGGGAGCTTGTGTATTGAGTCTGAAGAGATAGGAGAGGTCTTGAACGAGTACTTTTCTTCAGTATTTACAAATGAGAGGGGCCATATTGTTGGAGAGGACAGTGTGAAACAGACTGGTAAGCTTGAGGAAATACTTGTTAGGAAGGAAGATGTGTTGGGCGTTTTGAAAAACTTGAGGATAGACAAGTCCCCCGGGCCTGACGGGATATATCCAAGGATTCTATGGGAAGCAAGAGATGAAATTGCAGAGCCGTTGGCAATGATCTTTTCGTCCTCACTGAACAGGGGTGGTACCAGGGGATTGGAGAGTGGCGAATGCCGTGCCCCTGTTCAAAAATGGGACTCGGGATAACCCTGGGAATTACAGGCCAGTTAGTCTTACTTCGGTGGTCGGCAAAGTAATGGAAAGGGTACTGAAGGATAGGATTTCAGAGCATCTGGAAAGACACTTCTTGATTAGGGATAGTCAGCACGGATTTGTGAGGGGTAGATCTTGCCTTACAAGTCTTATTGAATTCTTTGAGGAGGTGACCAAGCATGTGGATGAAGGTAAAGCAGTGGATGTAGTGTACATGGATTTTAGTAAGGCATTTGATAAGGTTCCCCATGGTAGGCTTATGCAGAAAGTAAGGAGGCATGGGATAGTGGGAAATTTGGCCAGTTGGATAACGAACTGGCTAACCGATAGAAGTCAGAGAGTGGTGGTGGATGGCAAATATTCAGCCTGGATCCCAGTTAGCAGTGGCGTACCGCAGGGATCAGTTCTGGGTCCTCTGCTGTTTGTGATTTTCATTAACGACTTGGATGAGGGAGTTGAAGGGTGGGTTAGTAAATTTGCAGACGATACGAAGATTGGTGGAGTTGTGGATAGTGAGGAAGGCTGTTGTTGGCTGCAAAGAGACATAGATAGGATGCAGAGCTGGGCTGAGAAGTGGCAGATGGAGTTTAACCCTGAAAAATGTGAGGCTGTCCATTTTGGAAGGACAAATATGAATGCGGAATACAGGGTTAATGGTAGAGTTCTTGGCAATGTGGAGGAGCAGAGAGATCTTGGGGTCTATGTTCATACATCTTTGAGAGTTGCCACTCAAATGGATAGAGCTGTGAAGAAGGCCTATGTTGTGCTAGCGTTCATTAACAGAGGGATTGAATTTAAGAGCCAAGAGGTGATGATGCAGCTGTACAAAACATTAGTAAGGCCATATTTGGAGTACTGTGTACAGTTCTGGTCGCCTCATTTTAGGAAGGATGTGGAAGCTTTGGAAAAGGTGCAAAGGATATTTACCAGGATGTTGCCTGGAATGGAGAGTAGGTCTTACGAGGAAAGGTTGAGGCTGCTAGGCCTTTTCTCATTAGAACGGAGAAGAATGAGGGGCAACTTGATAGAGGTTTATAAGATGATCAGGGGAATAGAGAGAGTAGGCAGTCAGAGACTTTTTCCCCGGGTGGAACAAACCATTACTAGGGGACATAAATTTAAGGTGAATGGTGGAAGATATAGGGGGGATGTCAGAGGTAGGTTCTTTACCCAGAGAGTAGTGGGGGCATGGAATGCACTGCCTGTGGAAGTAGTTGAGTCGGAAACATTAGGGACCTTCAAGCAGCTATTGGATAGGTACATGGATTACGGTAGAATGCTATAGTGTAGATTCGTTTTTTCGTAAGGGCAGCATGGTAACATTGTGGATAGCACAATTGCTTCACAGCTCCAAGGTCCCAGGTCCGATTCCAGCTTGGGTCACTGTCTGTGCGGAGTCTACACATCCTCCCCGTGTGTGCGTGGGTTTCCTCCTGGTGCTCCGGTTTCCTCCCACAGCCCAAAGATGTGCTGGTTAGGTGGATTGGCTATGATAAATTGCCCTTCGTGTCCAAAATTGCCCTTAGTGTTGGGTGGGGTTACTGGGTTATGGGGATAGGGTGGAGGTGTTGACCTTGGGTAGGATGCTCTTTCCAAGAGCCGGTGCAGACTCGATGGGCTGAATGGCCTCCTTCTGCACTGTAAATTCTATGAGTCTATGAGACTGCTGAAAATCTGGAGTCGAGACAAACGGCAGACTTGTCTAAATATGTCGGGAGCGAACGAACGGGAGAAGTTGGGTGCTGTATTGGACACAACTTCACAGGTGCTTCCTGATGGCCAACCCAGCGAGACCGTGGTCCGTATCGAACGGCACTTAGGGCCGGATATGATCCCCTACGAATTTCACGATGGAAACCACTGTCCAGCCAGACCATGCCCGGCTGCTCCCTGCTAACAAGGGGGAGTTGCTCATAAACCGTGGCTGGCTCTGCTACACAGAAGGGCGGGAAAAAGACTGGCAGGTCCCGATGGCGAGTGTGGCCACGAACAAGAGGAGGTCTGAGTACTTTCGGTTGCATCGAGGGACGAGGTAGGGGTGTCCCCTGTCCCCCCTGCTCTTCGCACTGGCAATTGAACCCCTGGCAATGGCACTGAGGGAGTCGAGGAACTGGAGAGGGTTGGTGCGGGCTGGGAGGAGCATAGGGTGTCGCTCTATGCGGATGACTTGCTGCTATATGTGGCGAACCCGGTGGGGGGAATGCCGGAGGTAATGAGGATCCTCAGGGAGTTCGGGGATTTCTCAGGGTACAAGTTCAACATGGGGAAGAGCGAGTTGTTCGTGGTTCACCCAGGGGACCAGGAGAGGGGGATTGGCGAGCTCCCACTAAAAAGGGCGGAGAGGAGCTTCAGGTATTTGGGGGTCCAGGTGGTCAGGAGCTGGGGGGCTCTGCATAGACTTAATTTCACGAGGCTGGTGGAGCAAATGGAGGAGGAGTTTAAGAGGTGGGATGCGTTGTCGCTGTCCCTGGCGGGTAGGGTGCAATCAGTCAAGATGACGGTGCTCCCAAGGTTTTTGTTCCTGTTCCAGTGCCTCCCCATTCCTATCCCGAAGGCCTTCTTTAGACGAGTCAGCGGGAGCATAATGGGGTTTGTGTGGGTGCGAGGGACTCTGAGGGTGAGAAGGGTGTTCCTGGAGCGGAGTAGCGATTTGGGGGTGGAGGGGGGGGGGGGGGGGGGCTGGCACTGCCCAACCTCTGTGGGTACTACTGGGCCGCCAATGCGGTGATGGTGCGCAAGTGGGCGATGGAGGGGGAGGGGGCTGCATGGAAGAGGCTGGAGACGGCGTCTTGTGAGGGTACGAGTCTGGAGGCGCTGGCAACGGCGCCGCTGCCGCTCCCTCCAATGAGGTATACCACGAGCCCAGTGGTGATGGCTACCCTCAAAATCTGGGGGCAATGGAGGCGGCACAGGGGGGAAGTCGGGGCCTCGGTGTGGACCCCGATACGGGGGAACCACCGGTTTGTCCCAGGGAGAAAAATGGAGGATTTTCGGGGTGGCACAGGGCAGGGATAAGAAGGTTGGGGGACCTGTTTATGGATGGGAAGTTCGCGAGCCTGGGTGAGCTGGTGGAGAAGTATGGGCTCCCCCCCGGGGAACACCTTTACGTATGTACAGGTAAGGGCGTTTGCCAGGCGGCAAGTGGTGGAATTTCCGCTGCTGCTGCCATGCATGGTACAGGATAGGGTGCTCTCGGAGGTGTGGGTTGGAGAGAGGAAGATCTCGGCAATATACCAGGTGATGCAGGAGGAGGCCTCGGTGGAGGAGCTGAAAGGTAAGTGGGAGGAGGAGTTGGGGGAGGAGATTGAGGAGGTGACGTGGGCAGATTCCTTTGGGAGGGTGAACTCTTCCTCTTCGTGCGCGAGGCTCAGCCTCATACAGTTTAAGGTGCTGCACAGGGCACAATGACCGGGACAAGGATGAGCCGGTTTTTTGGGGGGTGAGGACAGGTGTGTTAGGTGCTCAGGGAGCCCAGCAAATCACACCCATATGTTCTGGGCATTCCCAGTGCTGGAGGAATTTTGGAAGGGTGTAGCAAGGACGGTGTCGAGGGTGGTAGGATCCAGGGTCAAACCGGGAAGGGGGCTCGCAATATTTGGGGTTGCAGGGGCGGCGGGAGTGCAGGAGGCGAAAGAGGCCGGTATTCTGGCATTTGCGTCCCTGGTAGCCCGGCAAAGGATTCTTCTTTAGTGGAAGGATGCGAGGCCCCCAAGCGTGGAATCCTGGATCAACGATATGGCGGGGTTCATTAAATTGGAGAGGGTGAAATTTGCCTGAAGGGGATCGGTGCAAGGGTTTTTCAGGCAGTGGCAACCGTTCTTGGACTTCCTGGCAGAACAGTAGACAATGGTCAGTAGCAGCAGCAACCCGGGGTGGGGGGGGGCGTCTATTTTACTTCTGTTTGTCTATACTGGGGGATCTGAGGGGGTGTATATATTTGCTATGTTTGCTATGTGTTAATTCGGGGTGTTAATTTATTATTTATGTATAGGGGGAGGGGGGCATGGGGTTGTTTTGTTTTGTATTTACTTCTATTGGGTTCCTTTTACATTTTGTTGTTGATATTTTGTGAGAACTTTAATAAAAAAAATGTTTTTACATTTTTTTTTAATTCACTCAAAGACACGAGGAGAAGTAAACTGTGGTTTTAATCAGCTTAGAACAGTGCCTGCCTGCGACTGGTACAATACTGGGAACTGCCTGCAGGTCAGCTGCTCTTTATACTTCCTCTTAAGGGGAGGAGCCATGGGCAGAACCCGTACATGCCCCACCATATCCACCTGTGGGTGAAGCCACACAATGGCCCATAGGTGGAGCCCACCGGGGTAACAACATAACACAACAGCAGAACATGATACAAATGCATTGGTGAATTATTAGCACTATACATTCACCACAGCAGCCTTAAAAGAGGACAAGGACAGCAGACTTCCCACGCTGCGGATCTGTTGAATGCACATTGCCTCATGTGAACCTGGCCATTTTCATAAGCCACAATGGATTTGACTTCTTCAATGGTTAGGTGGTTTACGAACACAGACAGCATATCATGTAGGTGATTGCACCTTACCCCAGCAGCAGTCACAAATTCTTTTTTTTTTTTAATAAACATTTTATTTAGGTATTTATGGTTTTATAACAACAACAGAAGAAACAATGTACATGCAAATAGAAACATGGTGCAAAAGCCGTCTTCCTCCCTCACAGGTCCCACCTTTTCTAACACCCTACTCTCAGCTAAACTAAACCCCAGCTCCCCCCACCTTTCTGCTAATTATTCCCAAAGAAGTCGACGAACGGCTGCCACTTCCGGACGAACCCTAACATTGACCCTCTCAGGGCGAACTTGATTTTCTCCAGACTGAGAAAGCGAGCCATATCAGTTAGCCAGGTCTCCGACTTCGGGGGCTTTGGGTCCCTCCAAGCTAATAATATCTGTCTCCAGGCTACCAAGGAAGCAAAGGCCAGAACGTCTACCTCTTTCTCCTGGATTCCCGGGTCTTCCGACACCCCGAAAATCGCCACCTCTGGACTCTGAGCCACCCTTGTTTTTATCACCTTGGACATGACATCCGCAAACCCCTGCCAGAATCCCCTAAGCTTCGGGCATGCCCAGAACATATGGTCATGGTTCGCCGGCCCTCCTGCATACCTTGCACACCTATCTTCTACCCCAAAGAACCTGCTCATCCGGGCTACTGTCATGTGGGCCCGGTGAATGACCTTAAACTGTATCAGGCTGAATCTGGCACATGTTGTGGACGCGTTGACTCTACTCAACACGTCCGCCCAGAGACCATCCTCTATCTCTCTTCCTAACTCCTCTTCCCATTTGCGTTTCGGCTCCTCAGTCTGCGTTTCCTCTGACCCCATGAGTTCTTTATAAATGTCCGAAACCCCCCCCTTCTCCCACCCACATTCTGGAAACTACCCTGTCCTGCATCCCCCTTGGTGGTAGTGTGGGAAGGTTGATACCTGCCTGCGTCGGAAACCCCGCACCTGTAGGTACCTAAACTCATTCCCTCCCGTCAATTCAAATTTTTCCTCCAATTCCCTCAAACTGGAAAAGCTCCCCTCTATAAACATATCGACCATCCTCTCGATCCCTGCTCTCTGCCATCTCCAGAACCCTCCATCTAGCCTGCCCGGAGAAAACCAGTGATTATTGTTAGGTTCTTTACGCAAAGAGTAGTGAGGCCGTGGAATGCCCTACCTGCTACAGTAGTGAACTCGCCAACATTGAGGGCATTTAAAAGTTTATTGGATAAGCATATGGATGATAATGGCATAGTGTAGGTTAGATGGCTTTTGTTTTGGTGCAATATCGTGGGCCGAAGGGCCTGTACTGTGCTGTATAGTTCTATGTTCTATGTCTATTGCAGATTGGAGACCAGACCGATGCTCCCTCCGCTCCCACACTTCTCCCCCATTGCCCCCAGATTCTCACGGCCGCGACCACCACGGGGCTGATGGAGTACCGTGCCAGCGGGGATGGCAGAGGCACCTTTGCCAATGACCCCAAGCCAGTGCCCTTGCATGATGCCACCTCTATTCGCTCCCACACTGAACCCCCACCCACCACCACCACCCACTTCCTAATTATGGCTATATTCGCCGCCCAGTAATAATTACTAAAGTTCGGCAGCGCCAGCCCGCCCTCCCCCCGGCTCTGCTCCAGCATCCCCATTTTTACTCGCGGGGTCTTACCCGCCCATACAAAGCCAGTGATTACCTTATTGGCCCATTTAAAGAAGGACGGTGCAATAAAGATAGGGAGAGACTGAAACACAAACAGGAATCTCGGGAGGACTGACATTTTTACTATCTGTACCCTCCCAGCTAGTGACAACAGGAGCACATTCCACCTTCGGAAATCCTCCTTCATTTGGTCTACTAGTCGGGCCAGATTTAACTTGTGTAGCCGTTCCCATTTCCGCGCCACCTGGATGCCTGGGTACCGAAAGCTTCCCCCGACCACTCTAAACGGCAGCTCCCCCAATCGTCTCTCCTGTCCCTTGCCTGGATCGCGAACATCTCACTTTTCCCCATGTTCAATTTATAACCCGAAAACCGGCCAAGTTCCCCCAGAATCCTCATAATTTCTTCCCTTCTAGTGGGTCCGAAGCATATAGGAGCAGGTCATCTGCGTGTGGCGAGACTGTGTTCCTCCCCCCCGGACCAGCCCCTTCCAGCCCCTTGAGGCTCTCAATGCAATTGCCAGTGGCTCTATGGCCAGTGCAAACAGCAGTGGGGAGAGGGGGCATCCCTGCCTCGTCCCCCGGTGCAGCCTAAAATAGTCCGATGTTAACCTGTTCGTCCGTACGCTCGCCACGGGAGCCTGATACAGCAGCCTGACAGTCAATGAAGCCCCGCCCAAATCCAAACCGCCCCAGTACCTCCCACAGATAAGCCCATTCCACCCTACCAAATGTCTTCTCTGCGTCCATTGCGACCACTACCTCCACGTCCCTACCCTCTGGGGGCATCATGATAACATTCAGCAACCTTCTTACATTGGACGCCAACTGCCTCCCCTTAACGAATCCCGTCTGGTCCTCCCCAATCACGTCTGGAACGCAGTCTTCAATCCCAGAGGACAAGATTTTGGCTAACAGTTTGGCGTCTTCATTTAGTAGGGAGATCGGTCTGTAGGACCCGCATAACTCCGGGTCCTTATCCCGCTTCAGGATCAATGAGATAGTGGCCTGTGACATCGTCGGGGTAAGCACCCCATGCTCCCTTGCCTCATTAAATGTCCTCATCAGCAGTGATCCCAGCATCCCAGAGAACTTTTTATAAAACTCCACTGGGTACCCGTCTGGCCCCGGGGCTTTACCCGGCTACATGGCCTTCAGCCCATCTGCTACTTCCTCCAATCCGATCGAGGCCCCCAGCCCTTCTACCAACCCCCCGTCCACCTTTGGGAAATTCAGCCCCCCCCTAAGAAGTGCCTCATCCTCTCCGAGCCAGCTGGGGCTTCCGACTCATACAACCTGTGGTAAAACTCCTTGGACGCTTTATTAACCCCTGCTGAATCTCCGACCAGGTTCCCGTCCCCGTCCTTTATTTTCCCAATCTCCCTGGCTGCCTCCCTCTTTCTGAGCTGCTGCGCAAGCATTCTACTGGCCTTCTCTACATATTCATAAATCGCCCCCTCGCCTTCCTCAGTTGTTACACCGCCTTCCCTGTAGTTAACAAGTCAAACTCCGCCTGTAGCCTCCGTCGTTCCCTGAAAAGTCCTGCCTCTGGGGTCTCCGCATAACTCCTATCGACCTGTAGTATTTCCCTTAGCAATCAGTCCTTTTCTGCTCTGTCTGCCTTCTCCCTGTGGGCCCGTATCGCGATCAGCTCCCCGCTAACCACCGTCTTCAGCGCCTCCCAGACAACTGCAGCCGAGACTTCTCCCATCTCATTAACTTCCATGTAGTCCTGAATACATTTCCGCAGCCGCCCACACACCTCCTCATCCGCTAAAAGTCCAACATCCAGTCTTCAGTGCGGGCATTGGCCACCCTCCTTGCTCACCTGCAAGTCAACCCAGTGCGGTGCATGGTCCGAGATCGTGATCACTGAATACCCAGTGTCCACTACCCCCATCAGTAAAGCCCTATTCAGGATAAAAAAGTCAATCCGGGAGTACACTTTATGCACATGTGAGTAGAAGGAGAACTCCTTCACTCTCGGCCGCCCAAATCTCCATGGGTCCACCCCCCACCCCATCTGCTCCATTAACCCCTTTAGCTCCTTTGCCATTGCTGGCACCCTGCCTGTCCTTGAGCTCGACCGGTCTAACCCTGGGTCAATGACTGTGTTAAAGTCCCCCTCCATGACCAATTTGGGCGAATCCAGGTCCGGGATCTTCCCCAACATCCTCTTTATAAACTCCACATCATCCCAATTTGGCGCGTACACATTCACAAGTACCACCGGCAGCCCCTCCAGCTTCCCACTAACTATAATGTAACGGCCTCCCACATCGGCAACTATTCTTCCCGCCTCGAATGGCACTCGCTTGTTAATCAGGATCGCGACCCCTCTAGTCTCTGAATCCAGCCCCGAGTGGATAAACCTGCCTGACCCATCCCTTCCTTAATCTAATCTGATCAGTTACTCTAAGGTGCGTCTCCTGTAACAGAAGATCCAACATCTAACATTCACACCTCCATCCCCCATCAGTGCAAATGCAAACTTTTACTCACAGCTCTGCAGCAGGCCCCAAATCAATACAGAAGGCATTGCAAATAACGTACAACAAACAAGAAACTCTTTTCACATGAGCACTGCAGCAAAGTTCAAAGACCTCAGTCCGCCACCACGCCTTCCGTTCCAGCGAAGTCCATCACTTCCTCAGGCGACTCAAAGTAACAATATTGCTCCTCATACGTGACCCAATGACGGGCCGGATACAGCAGTCCAAACTTAACCTTTTTCTTGAAAAGGGTCGACTTTATCTGGTTAAACCCTGCTCTTCTCCTGGCCACCTCCCCACTCAGATCCTGGTATATACGCAGGATGCTATTCTCCCATTTACAGCTCTGTGTCTGCCTGGCCCACCATAAAATACACTCCTTGTCTGGAATCTCACCACCATTACCCTCGAGGTGGGGGGGGGGGCGGCTTCCTCGCGAGCGCTCTGTGAGCCCTGTCCACTTCCAAGGGTCGGGAGAACGTCCCTTCCCCCAGTAACTTCTCGAACATGCCCGCTATGTAAGCCCCAGCGTCCTCTCCCTCGGACCCCTCCGGGCGACTAACGATTCTCAGGTTCTGCCGGCGGGACCGGTTCTCTAGGTCCTCCACCTTCTCCAGGAGCCTTTTCTGGAGGGGGACTTTAACACAGTCATTGACCCAGGGCTAGACCGGTCTCTCAGCATCCCCATCGCCAACTCCACTGCAGCTTGGTGTTCCTCTTGCTCAGTCAGTGCCTTCTCCACTTTCTGAATCGCCCGATCCTGATCATCCAGTCTAAGTTCCAGCCGTGCAATCGATTCTTTAATCGGGTCCAAGCATTCCTGTTTCTGCTTGGCGAAGCCCTCCTGTATGAACTGCACCAGCTGCTCCGTTGACCGCTGGGTCGTCAAGCCAGGACCCCGGTCATCCGCCATGCTTTCTCCCGCTGCAGCCTCAGCCCAAGCCTTCTCTGTTCGCCTATTTCTTCCCTTGCGAGCACGTCTAGTCCGCTGCTCCATGCACTGATGTAGGATTCATCTTCACAATTGCCTCCACCATCAATTTTCCGAATCAAATCCGACAAAAATTCAGGGAAAAAGGTCCAAAGGTCCGACCCGAGCAAGAGCCACCAAATGTGTGACCTACTCCTTCATAGCCGCCAGCGGGAGTCGCAGTCACAAATTCTTAATTTAGTAACTGTCCTCTGTTCCATCTATGATTGAACTACCATGGCATGTCAGAAGCTAGTGGCTGGGCAATAGGGGTTAACCCCTGATATGACCAGTCAGCCCTAACAGCACCCCCCCCTCTCTACAGCACCTTGATGTGCTAGTGCAGGAGATACAACACCTGCCTTTTCACCTCCCCCATTCTCGTATACTTTATTTGCTCCTCACAATATGGACTCACCTAGACTTAGGAAACCAAACCTAGAACATCTGCATTCAGTCCACAAACATGACCCTGAGTTTACTGTTGTTTGTCATTTTAATTCTCCACCATTCTTCGGCTCTGAGCTTTCTGACCATACCCTGCTACAGTGTCTGACCTGCTGAATTTTTCCAGAATTTTGTTTTTTCGTTCCCTCAGATTTTCAGCTTTTGCAATATTTTGCATTTGGATTATTATAATTCTATCATGACATGGCTCATGACTAGTCCAGAGCCCATACATACTTGAAGAGCAGGCCTAAAATGAGAGCCGTTCTACCACAAAGAACAGTAAAGAACACACCATCCTTAAACGAGCTTTCACTGTCTGGATCAATCTGGAAAAGCCTTCAGTAATCAACTGGATGGATATTGAGATTTTGTGGTAGCATGCCACATGCTGTGCAATCTAACCATTATGAAGGAACAGCCCTTTCCAACATTTATCAGACTAGAAGCAGACGAGTTGGAGCTGAATTGTAAGTAGAAGTGGAGGAACAGTGAGAGGAATGGAGGCTATGCGACAACACGGACAGTAGCCTCAATGCAAAGCATCTCTCCACACACCAACAACACCACGGGAGGCAGTGGCACAGTGGTATTGTCACTGGACTATTAATCCAGAGACTCGGTAATGTTCTGGGAAGCTGGGTTCAAATCCCACCACAGCAGATGGTGAAATTAGAATTAAATTAAAGGAAACCATTGTCAATTTGCCTTAAACCAAGGGAAAGAAATCTGCTGCCGGAGTGGTTTGCGCCGCGCAGGCCGGCGCGGAGGTGGCTTGGCACCACGCCAACCGTGCCAAAGGGCCTCTGCAGGTCGGCACGAGTTGGCGCATGCGCGGGAGCGTCAGCGTGTGCTAGCGTTAGCCCAGCGCATGCGCAGGGGAGGGTTCACCTCCGCGCCGGCCATCGCGGACTGTTACATCAGCCGGGGCGGAGGAATAGAGTGCCCCACGGCACAGGCCCGCCCGCGGATCGGTGGGCTCCGATCGTGGGCCAGGCCACCATGGGGGCACCCCCTGGTCCAGATCCCCCCGCGCTCCCCCGAGGACCCCGAAGACTGCCTGCGGAGCCAGGTCCCGCCGGTAAATACCTGTCGTAACATACACCGGCCGAAAACGGATGGCCACTCGGCCCATCGCGGGCCGGAGAATCGCCGGGGGGGGCTGCTACCAACGGCCCCCGACTGGCGTGGCGTGATTCCTGCCCTCGCCAAATCCCCGGCGCCAGAGAATTCGGCAGCCGGCGGGAGCGGGATTCACGTCGCCCCCCTGGTGATTCTCCGTCCCGGCGGGGGGCTGGAGAATCCCGCCCCATGTCAGATCGTAAAACCTCTTCCCACACTGCATTTGTGTTCTAGGAGCAATACTGCTGGTATTGATCTCCACTGTTATTTCTTCTCCTGTCACCTGCTGCTGTGGTGCAGCATGACTCTCCTAGACACGTCTTGCACCAAGATCTTATGTATATTGTCAGAAAACCTTGGGCACTCTCTCTTGCATGTTCTCCAGTCACACATTCACGCCAAGGACTCCCAGCACTTCTTGCAACTATAATGTAACTCCCCTTTAAGAAGTGCAGGCTACCTTCAAGTAGTGTTTGCCAATGACAGTGCCAGGTCCACTGGTGATATGTGCAGCCAATGTACAACGCAGGTAATGCTGGCTGTTCACAGTAATCCTTTAAAACAGAAGGCTGCATGAACTTAATGCAGTAAATGAGTGGGGTTAATCATTCTGTTTGCAGAATGGGCATATACCTTGATACATTTATACATGAATAAACATAAAGTTTAATATTTTGGTAGCAAAAATAAAGAAGTCACATATTACTTATTGAGTAGAGGAGCAAAGAGATCCGGGGACACAAATACAGAAATAACTGAAAGAAGTTTTGCAAAACCAAGCACTAATGTTAAGTCTGAAAGGATAGAATTTTCTTTAGCCTATCTGTACACACTTTGTTTCCTTTCGGCGATTGTGGGGGAAGTGGTGGAAGGATTCCCGGCTAATTATCAGCCAGTTGGACCGCATTATGAACGCTCCTTCCATGGCCAATAAGTCCTGGCATTGGAATGGAACCCAGAGCTTCTGGCCTAGAGGTAGGGACGCTACCACGATGCAGAAGACCTCTGAGATAGAATTGAAAAGTAGAAAAGCTACCCAAAACCTTTATTGAACCTTGGTTGGACCATGTTCTGATTGCTATATTATGAAACGAATAGAGAGGCTCTGGAGAGAGTGCAGAAAAGATTTGCACAATGATGTTAGAACCGCAAGGTTATCTCTACCAGGGCAGCAGCCTCAGTCCCTTTTCTCTAAACAAGAGTAGACTGAAAGTTGACCTAATAGAAGTCATTGAAATTATGAAACATTTGGTAGAATTGACAAAAGAAATGGGTAGGATTTTTGTTCCGAGATCCTGATAATGCCATTGGGGTGAAACAAGGTTTGGGAAACCACAAATGCGGGCTGAGAGATTCAGGGGAAAAGTTTGGAGGAGGCGGCCAGACCTCATCCAATTAAGAATGGCACGTGGACTTCCAAGAGGGAGCCAATAGGAAGCTGCCTACCACTGGAAGATTGGCAGCCCAGCTACCTGAGGAATGGGGTGCTGAAGCTTGCAGAGGCACCCCTGCAAAGATGTTTCTGGATAGGAGCGAAAGCAACAGGGTACTTGTTATGGGGGACTTTAACTTTCCAAATATTGACTGGAAACGCTATAGTTTGAGTACTTTAGATGGGTCCATTTTTGTCCAATGTGTGCAGGAGGGTTTCCTGACACAGTATGTAGATAGGCCAATGAGAGGCGAGGCCATATTGGATTTGGTACTGGGTAATGAACCAGGACAGGTGTTAGATTTGGAGGTAGGTGAGCACTTTGGTGATAGTGACCACAATTCGATTAAGTTTATTTTAGTGATGGAAAGGGATAGGTATATACCGCAGGGCAAGAGTTATATCTGGGGGAAAGGCAATTATGATGCGATGATGCAAGACTTAGGACGCATCGGATGGAGAGGAAAACTGCAGGGGATGGGCACAATGGAAATGTGGAGCTTGTTCAAGGAACAGCTACTGCGTGTCCTTGATAAGTATGTACCTGTCAGGCAGGGAGGAAGTGGTCGAGCAAGGGAACCGTGGTTTACTAAAGCAGTCAAAACACTTGTCAAGAGGAAGAAGGAAGCTTATGTAAAGATGAGACATGAAGGTTCAGTTAGGGCGCTCAAGAGTTACAAGTTAGCTAGGAAGGACCTAAAGAGAGAGCTAAGAAGAGCCAGGAGGGGACATGAGAAGTCTTTGGCAGGTGGGATCAAGGATAACCCTAAAGCTTTCTATAGATATGTCAGGAATAAAAGAATGACTAGGGTAAGAGCAGGGCCAGTCAAGGACAGTAGCGGGAAGTTGTGCCTGGAGTCCGAGGAGATAGGAGAGGTGCTAAATGAATATTTTTCATCAGTATTCACACAGGAAAAAGATAGTGTTGTCGAGGAGAATACTGAGATTCAGGCTACTAGACTAGAAAGGCTTGAGGTTCATAAGGAGGAGGTGTTAGCAATTCTGGAAAGTGTGAAAATAGATAAGTCCCCTGGGCCGGATGGGATTTATCCTAGGATTCTCTGGGAAGCTAGGGAGGAGATTGCTGAGCCTTTGGCTTTGATCTTGAAGTCACCTTTGTCTACAGAAATAGTGCCAGAAGACTGGAGGATAGCAAATGTTGTCCCCTTGTTCAAGAAGGGGAGTAGAGACAACCCCGGTAACTATAGACCAGTGAGCCTTACTTCTGTTGTGGACAAAATCTTGGAAAGGTTTATAAGAGATAGGATGTATAATCATCTGGAAAGGAATAATTTGATGAGAGATAGTCAACACGGTTTTGTGAAGGGTAGGTCGTGCCTCACAAACCCTATTGAGTTCTTTGAGAAGGTGACCAAACAGGTGGATGAGGGTAAAGCAGTTGATGTGGTGTATATGGATTTCAGTAAAGCGTTTGATAAGGTTCCCCATGGTAGGCTACTGCAGAAAATACAGAGGCATGGCATTCAGGGTGATTTAGCAGTTTGGATCAGAAATTGGCTAGCTGGAAGAAGACAAAGGGTGGTGGTTGATGGGAAATGTTCAGACTGGAGTCCAGTTACTAGTGGTGTACCACAAGGATCTGTTTTGGGGCCAATGCTGTGTGTCATTTTTATAAATGACCTGGAAGAGGGCGTAGAAGGATGGGTGACTAAATTTGCAGATGACACTAAAGTCAGTGGATTGTGGACAGTGCGGAAGGATGTTAGAAGTTACAGAGGGACATAGATAAGCTGCAACGCTGGGCTGAGAGGTGGCAAATGGAGTTTAATGCAGAAAAGTGTGAGGTGATTCATTTTGGAAGGAATAACAGGATGACAGAGTATTGGGCTAATGGTAAGATTCTTGGCAGTGTGGATGAGCAGAGAGATCTCGGTGTCCATGTACATAGATCCCTGAAAGTTGCCACCCAGGTTGAGAGGGTTGTTAAGAAGGCGTATGGTGTGTTAGCTTTTATTGGTAGAGGGATTGAGTTTCGGAGCCATGAGGTCATGTTGCAGCTGTACAAAACATTTGGAGTATTGCGTGCAATTCAGGTTGCCGCATTATAGGAAGGATGTGGAAGCATTGGAAAGGGTGCAGAGGAGATTTACCAGAAAGTTGCCTGGTATGGAGGGAAGATCTTATGAGGAAAGGCTGAGGGACATGAGGCTGTTTTCGTTAGAGAGAAGAAGGTTAAGAGGTGACTTAATTGAGGCATACAAGATGATCAGAGGATTGGATAGGGTGGACAGTGAAAGCCTTTTTCCTCAGATGGTGATGTCTAGCACGAGGGGACATAGCTTTAAATTGAGAGGAGATAGATATAGGACAGATTTCAGAGGTAGGTTCTTTACTCAGAGAGTAGTATGGGCGTGGAATGCCCTGCCTGCAACAGTAGTGGACTCGCCAACACTAAGGGCATTCAAATGGTCATTGGATAGACATATGGATGATAAGGGAATAGTGTAGATGGGCTTTAGAGTGGTTTCACAGGTCGGCGCAATATCGAGGGCCGAAGGGCCTGTACTGCACTGTAATGTTCTATGTTTCAGGTCCATGACCTTTTTCATTATTGCTAGAAACATTTTGAGATGTCACAGATTTTAAGCAAGTACAGCGACAGGGAAATGGTGACCAGGGGTTAAAAGCAAAAGGGAAGGTCCATGTTAGATGGAAACAAGGAAATTACAAAAAGAGATCATGGTGCAAAGCAAATGTGATTGGTATTGTAGTCACTAAAATTTACTTCACAATCACATCTCTTATCAGGTATCTTCTGTTATAAAATATACTCTCTCAAGCCCAAAAGCATAATTTATGTTGTATTGACCCTATGATGCATTACTTTGACCCACAACTTTGTGTGGCAAATTGCAACTTACAATAAATATATAATATTCTGTGAATGCCATGTAATTTAAAAATAATTAAATTTCTGTTTACAGATTTTGCAAGGCCCTGTAAACAAATTGATAGAGCAAGCATCACAGGAAGATAATGATGCAAAGGTTGATGTGGCAAAGGATACATCTGATAAGGATAATGAGTAAGTTGGAGACCACCATTAATATATTTTAAGGGAAAGAAGCAAAGTTCAGTTGGACTAGTTACAAGACAACTTCATTTCCATGTTTATGCAAAGAATCTCATTCTTGCTGTAACACGATTTAAGTTTGAAGAGAAGGATTCTGATTCTTCAGGATGCCAATGCTTTCATTTCCTAGTAATTTTACTGCAGGGCTGAAATTGTACTCTGAACAAATGAGCAACACAAGTGTATTTTCAGTAGTAAACTTAATATTTGACCAAGTTTTCTGAATATAGATGATGCACACCCAGCCGAATTTGCATTAAGTGCCAGGAATGCAGAAAAGGGAGGGGCACTGGATGTCTGTGCAGGGATAAATATATTGCCACCATCCTTAAAACTGCAGATACGCTTCCCTGCTTTCTGCAGATTAGGAAATAGTGTGTATTGTGCTGAAATGTGCCTGGAGTGCACCAATTCTGAGGAAGGAGAGTGGACGGTTTCCTTTTCCGACACTGCCCTTGAGGAATGCTGAGGGAGGTGGTAGCAAGGAGAAAAATACCAGGCGCTCTCCTCAACAAGCTGGATTCAAAAAGAGATCTCAAGCAAGTGAATGCAGTTTTTCAAAAATTGTCATCCAGATGAGAAAGAATTCAGCACTCCAGGAAGTTTTCCAAGGTAAATGACTACTATATTTATTGCTGAAGAGCAGTGGACCAAACCTAGTTGCTCCCCTCTCCGAGCACTTCCAGTGCAGCTATAATGCTGATATATAGAAGACTACCAGGCTATGTCCTATTAACAAATATCTACGACCACCAACAACCACTCTATTGGCCTCATTCCAATTATTAGCAAAGTAATCATATTAATTGTCCTTCAAGGCAACAGAGAAGTTTGGAAGGTGCTGGTGAAGGAACCTTGGCTCCCAGGTGTCTTTGGACAGTCAGACCTGCCTAGAGTGCTGTTCCGATCACCACCATCCCGCCTCTGGCTTTCTTTAAGGTGCCCGCTACCAGCACCTAAACTGGCCCCCTGCTTACACAACCTCGATGCTGACAGGAAAATTCCAGCAGCTCAACTTGAGACTCATGAATGCAAAAATGATGCAGGTCACTTTGTTCAATGGGAGTATGGGAAAGGTATAGAGAAGGTCAACAAGGATGGCTTCTAATCTGAGAACATTGAGCTGCGAAGGTAGACTCCTTGGGAGAAATATAGGCATTGGTAATGTTGTAAAATGAACAATAGTGGGTCAGCCAACATAATATATCTTGAAAATGACATAGAAAATGTGTATAACATACAGGTGAACTGATAATGTCCCTTTCACTCACTCAAAGTCAGAATTATCTCTCTGTCTTGAGTTTGGATTCCCTCAAGAGGCTCAGATGTAAAAAGGGAACTGATTCAGGCTTTCAGAATGACTAAAACTGTCAACAAAATGCAAGTAGATAGTGTTTGAAGTATTGCACCGGGACTACACAATAGACTGAGAAAGCAGGGATTGACTTGGAAGATGTGGATGTTTAACATTTTTCCAAGGGTGGACTTCCGGTGGCGGCCATGGAGTGAGCGGTCGCACATTTTGGTGGCTTCCGCTGAAGTGGTATTTTTCAGTCCTTTCGCCTTTTGAAGGGTGACGTTTTTGGATGGAAATAGATGTAGGATTATCTGGAGAAGGTGTTAGCCCTCTGGTGTGGCTGGTGGATGGATTTGAAAACTAGGAGTGGGCGAGAAGAAAAGAGCTGCTGGGAACAGGAGAGTCTCCGTGGTGCGGCATAGGTTAGGATAGCGGAGGGCAATGGGGCTGTTCTGCCTGCCTAGAGGTCAACGGAGCAGTTAGTGGACTTTGTGAATGCTAAATTCAGCCAGCAGAGGAATGTTAAATTCAGCCAGTAGAGGACCTGGCCGGTTAAAGCAGGGATCAAGAGAGTGGAGCAAAGGCTGGAGTCCAAGGGCCAGGCAATGCAGATAACGGAGGAGGCGATGGGGGAGCATGAGGAGCAGTTGGCTTTGGTGGCTGAGGTGGGGTGACGTGGGAGACCCAGAAGAGGCTGAAGGAGAGGGTGGAGGATCTGGAGAACCGCTGCTGAAGGCAAATTTTGAGGAATGTGGGGATGCCTGAAGGCATCGAAGGTTTGGATTTAGGCATGTATGTGGCCAAGCTCTTGGAGCAGTTGATGGTGATGGGGCCTTTGACCGGCCCCTGGCGGTCGACCGAGCGCACAGGGCGCTGCTGAGAAGGCCGCAAGCGGGCGATGGTGGTGCGGTTGCACCGCTTTCTGGATAAAGAAAAGATTCTTTGGTGGGTGAGGCAGATGAGGAAGTGCACCTGGGAAGGGAACAAGCTGTGGATGTACCAAGACCCGGGTGCAGAACTGGCGAAGAGGAGGGCCGGGTTTAATCGGGTCAAGGCTGACCTCTTCAAGAAGGGGGTGATGTTTGGGATGCTGTACCCGACCTGCCTTTGGGTGACTTTCAAGAAGCGGAATATTATTTTGGCACACCAGACGAGGCGATGGAGTTTATGAGGGACAATGGACTGGCAGAAGAAGGAGGGCATTGAACTTTGGAGGAGTTTATGCGAAGGTTTCTTTGTTCCCAGGAAACTTTTCCCATTGAAATGTTCCCTTTGTTTTGATGGCGGGTTGTTTGGAGGGTAGGCCCTCCACGGGGGAATATCAAGCGTCTGTGCACCTTTTCTGCTTTTTGGGGGAATGTGGGGTGGAATTGGGGGGGGTAGGGGGTTTGGTGGCCTTGGGCGGAGACCATCGTGCTAGCTGGGCGGGCTAGCTAACAGGAGTGCAGTGGGGAGCTGTCAGGAGATAGAAGTGGGGGAGGGGCTTTGGGGTTGTTGTTTTAATTGGTGGGGGGTGAGTTGCTGGCAAGGATGTGGTTGATGTGGCGCAGTTGGAAAAGTATCAGTGATGGTGGACATCCGAAGGTGGGCTGGGAGGGTCGCGTAACACGGGCCGGGGACTGGCCCAAAAAGGGATATGATTGATCGGGGGGGGGGGGGGAGGGGGAGGGGGGAGGAGCCCCCAGACCAGGCTGGTCATGTGGAATTTGAGGGGGCTGAATGGGCCGTCAAACGGTCATGTGTGTTCGGGCACCTGAAGTTGGAAGGTGGATGTGGCCTTTTTGCACGAGACGCATTTAAAGATAGAGGATCAAACAAGGTTGGGGAAAGGAAAGGATGGGGCTGGTATAAGACGAGGGGCGGGTTGGGTTGGGTTGATTAATACGGTCATACAACCGAGCTTGGGCCAGTTGAGCCCGATTGGTGTTTATGCCCAAAATTGTGATGAATTGGATTTCATGAGGCGGGTGTCAGGGAAGGTTCCTATCCTGAACTCACACCGGTTGGTCATGGTTTGGGGGGGGGGGGGGGGGGGGGATTTTAATACGGTTATTGAGCCAAGCCTGGGCCGGTCAAGCTTGAGATCGTCGAAGGTGTCGGCAGTGGCGAAGGAGCTGAAATGGTTTAAGGAGTGCATGGGAGGAGGGAGGACCCATGGAGGCTTGGGAGGCCGAGGGCGAAGGAATTTTCATATTTCCCCCATGTGCACCGGATGTACTCCGGTTTGATTTTTTTAATGGTGGACAAGGCATTGCTGGCAGGGGTGGTCGACTCGGAGTTTCAGCGATCATGGTCTCAAACTGCACGCCGGACTGGGTGGATTTGCGGGTGGACTGGGGGGGTGGGGGGGCAGCGTCCGGAGTTACGTGGAGCTAAAAGACACTGGGAAGGTCACAGCATGGAGGCACTCAAGACAGTGGTCAGCGGGGAGTGTGTCTCAATTCAGCCACATAGGGAGAAGGCGGAACGGGCAGAGAAAGCAAGGCTGGTGGAACAGATTCTGAGGGTGGACAGGATGTATTTGGAGACGAGGCTGTTGAAGGATAGGCAGAGGCTCCAGATGGAGTTCGGGTTAGTGACCACGGGGAAGGTGGTGGGGCAGCTGCGGAGGGCCAGAGTGGTAGTATATGAGAAGGCGAGTAGGATGCTGGCCCACCAGCTGAGGAAGCAAGAGGCGACGAAGGAGATTGGCAGAGTAAAGGATTAGGCGAGAAGGGTGGTTTTGGACCCGGTGGGGATGAATGCGGCGTCTTAGGCTTTTGACAGGAGACTATATGAGTCTGAGCCCGGACGGTCGGGAGGGAATGCTGTGATTCCTGGATGAGCTGGAGTTTCCCAGGGGGGATGAGGGATGAGGCATTGGCGCAGGGATTGGGGGGCCTCTTACCAGGTTGAGGGAGGTGATGGAGAGCATGGGGGCGATGCACGGAAGGAAGGCCTGGGGCCTGGATGGGTTCCCGGTTAAGTTTTATAAAAGGTTTGGGGAGACCTGGGGCCACTGTTGGTTAGGGCATACAGCGAGGCTAGGGAGGGGGGGGATCTTCCCCCTACACTATTACAGACATCAATCTCTCTGATATTGAAAAAGGACAAGGATCCGGAGCAGTGTGAGTCGTTCGCCCAATATCGCAATTGATTGCAGATGCCAAGTTGCTGGCGAAGGTGCTGGCTTCGCGAATTGAGGGCTGTGTCCCAGGAGTGGTAAGTGAGGACCAAATGGGTATCGTGAAAGGGAGATAGCTGTCAGTGAATGTGAGAAGGCTGCTCAATGTAATTATGATGCCTCTAGAGGGGCAAGAGGTGGAGGTGGTAGTGGCGATGGACACTGAGAAAGCATTCGATCGGGTGGAGTGGGAATACCTGTGGGAGTTGCTGGGGCGGTTTGGGTTCGGGGAGGGGTTTGTAGACTGGATCCAGTTGCTGTACAAGGCACCAGTCGCAACTGTGCAGACGATTCGGGTGAGTTTGGGATATTTTGGGTTGTATCGGGGGACAAGGCAGGGGTGCTCGCACTCCCCATTGGTCTTTGCCTTGGCAATAGAGCCATTAGCAATGGCGCTTAGAGCGTCAATGGATTGTAAAGGGATTGTGCAGAGGCGCATCGAGCACAGGGTTTTGTTGTACACGGACGACCTGTTATATATTTCTGATCCATTGGGGCCATTATGGGGATCTTGGAAGATTTTGGCCTGTTCTCCGAGTACACGTTGAACATGGGAAAGACCGAGGTATCCCGATTGAGACCAGAGGACAGGAGGGGAGGTTTAAGGTGTGGGGGCGGGTTTTAGATACTTGAGCATTCAGGTGACGCAGGGTTGGGTGCAGCTGCACAATTTGAATTTGAGTCAGCTGGTGGAGGAGATGAAAGAGGACTTCAAGAGGTGGGATGTGCTGCCATTGGTGGGATGGGTGCAGACAGTAAAGATGACGGTGTTGCCAAGGTTCCTGTTTGTATTTCAGGATCTCCCAATCTTTGTCCTGAAGTCGTTCAATCTGCTGATCTCCGGGTTTGTATGGGCGGGGAAGATCCTGTGCGTGAAGAGGGCTTTTTTGGAGCGGGGGTGGCTGGCGTTCTCGAATATAATGAACTATTCCTGGCCGGCGAACATCGCCATGGTTACAAAATGGTTGGTGAGGGGAGGAGGGGGTAGCCGATGGAATGGCTTCTTGTAGGGTAACGAGCAGGGCATTGTTAACAACGCCTCTGCCAGTCGTCATTTGGGTCTGGAGCATGCCTCGGTATGAGCACCGATCTGTGACAATCATAGGTTTGCACTGGGTGTGTGGCTGATGCAAGGTTTTGGGGGTGGCGGCAGGCAGGGATTGAACAATTCGGCGACCTGTTTATAAGGGGCAGCTTCACGAAATTGGATAGCTGGAGGAATGGTATGAGCTGCCCAGGGGAATGGTTTCAGGTACCTGCAGGTTCAGGATTTTGTGAGGAGAGAGGTGCCGTCCTTCCCTGGGTTACCGCCCTTGGGATTGCATGACAAAGGAGGAGATAGGGAAGGGGAAGGTGTCCGAGGTCTACAAGGAGCTGATGGATTGGGAGGGGACCCCAGTTGGCTACATGGGCTGAGGCCCTGTGGAGGGTAAATGGTTCTTGGTCGTGTGCACGGCTAAGCCTCATTCAGTTTAAAGTAATTCACAGGGCGCATATGATGGTAGTGCGGATAAGTAGGTTTTTGAGGGGTAGAGGATAGGTGTGGGCAGTGCGCGGAGAGGCACACGAATCACGTCCTCATGTTCTGGGCATGTCCGAAGCTAAAGAGGTTCTGGCTCAAGGGGTTTGCGGATGTGATGCCCCACGTGCTGGGGGTGAAGGTGGCCCTGAGCCCAGAGGTAGCAATATTCGGTGTGTCAGAAGACCCAGGAGTCCAGGGGGCGAGAGAGGCCGTCGAATGCGGGTGAGAGAGCGACCGGGTGGAATTCCTGAGGCTGGAGACGGTCAGGTTCGTCCTGAGGGGGTCGGTTGATGGGTTCGCTCGGAGATGGAAGCCGTTCATTGACTTCTGGTTGAGGAGTCAGCAAAAGTGGGGGGAGGCGGGTAAGGGGGTTAAAATGGTGAGGCAGGATGGAAGAAGTCCATAACCCTGCAGCTTAGAGCACTTAAGGTACAGATCCAGGTATTTTTTAAGAGTTTAGGGTCTCTGCCTTCTTTAGCTCTGACCAAAACAAAACCAACTTGGAAAACAGTCTTACAGAGACAAGGAACATTCCAGAACAGACACCACCAATCATCATAGATGAGCAGCTGAGATACTGACAAAGTAACCAGCTCATTGGCCAACAGGCAAGGCCATCAAAATGTGTCATCAGAGGCCAGACCAAACAGCACATCTTGCCTGGGGGGGTTTCTTTTTTTTTTTAAATTAAAGGTAAAATCCAACTTAAAACCATAGGTCTCAGTAATTGTCCAGATGCACAAATTATAAAAGACAAAAATAAGAAAATAAAGAGAACACACAGGGAGAACAAGGTTTAAACAGGAGGATCCTTGCATTGTTCAGCTCAACCCCTCCCCCCATTTTCCTCTTCCCCCAGCCCCTATTCCCCTCATTCCCCCTACCCCCCCCCATCATGCCACCCCTCACCAATCACCATGTTCCACCCTCCAAGGGTTTGTGTAACATCACTCTTGGGTGATGTCCTGTGTAGGCACTGTCCGTGGGTCAATATACAAGGCAGGAGAGTGATGATAATTCACTGGCAAGAATCCTCTGGTCTCCTCAGTTTCTGCAAAAGAATGTTTCCTGTCTTTCTGCTGACAACACACTCACACCCATCCTCTGCATCGGGGGCGTTTGGTCCTGGACCACTGTGCCCAGGGGGTAGGGGGGCTGTGAAGATTAACGTGACAGATGCTTCACATGTTATATGTTTAAATAGTGAATAATTGACATTTCCATTCCTCCTAGCTATGCAGACACCCCCCCCCCCCCCCCACCCCTCCCTCGGGCCCCACCTCCAGGCCCACTCAGTGCTCCTCAGTCATCTTGATCTTACATGATCTACTGCTACATCTAGGAGTGTCGCAGGATGCACATAAAAGGTGGCAGCAGCCTGCTGCTTTCCACACCCTGTGGCCTTTGATGCCCTGGCGGACGTCCTCTGGAGGGCCTGGACCCAGCGGGCCCTGGCCGATTAACCAGTGTTACTGGCATCACCGTGCCACTGTTCTGACTGCTGCCCTTGAGATGCGTCGATATCAAGTGGGAGGGAGTTGGGAGAACTGGAGTCTCCTTGGTGGAAAGACCCGGGTTGGCCTCTCATGCGTTTTCCTCCCTGACAATGCACGTAGGGTCCTGGCGGTCTTCATGGGATGGACATGCAGCTGGAGTGAGCTCCAGAGGCCTCTGAGTAATCCGACTTTGCCAGTCCTGGTGGCTCCCCATTGTCTGCACCATGGTGCCGATGCCCTCAGCGATGCTTTTCTGAATTAGGGCCATGCTCTGGTGTGCCTCGGCAATGACCATCTGCATCTGGGACACATCCCTCAGCGACTGGGACACCATGTCGACGACCTCAGCCATGGTCTTCACAGATACCACCATGCTTTCGATACCACCATTCAAGACACGGACATCGTGATCCAGGTTTTTCACTGCGGTCGCCACCCTAGCAGTGTTGGCCTCTTTGTCATGCATGATCGGCAACATCTCCTGCGACCAAAGCTTTTGGGACTCCTCCAATTGGTTATGCAGTCACTGGAATGTACCTGACAACCCCTCCTGAATCTCACAGCTGTGTCCTATCATCTGCATCAACTCTGGAGGAACCTTGTCGAGAGGCTCGGATTCTGACTGGAACCTAGCCATGTAGAGCAGTCCATGTATGGCGACTGACAAACAGAATTGGGTCCTTCAAAAAGAAGAAGTGCGAAACTAGTTTCAAGCTAAGAAATCATAACATTTGCTAAGTCCTGGCTGCAGTGAGGGTGTGAGTGAAAAACTGGTGCGAGAATGGAAGCAGAAGGAATCCACCTTGAAGAAGGTGCCGACGTCTTAAAGTAACATGAGAACTGAGATTAGCCACTGGCCTGATCTTCAGACGCATATTAAATATTGGAATGGATCCTCAAAATTTGTCAGAATGGTTACATCAACACCAGAAATGCAGTGCATACAAATATATATAGGCCAAATCAAACCCCGAATCCAACAATGATTTTCGAGTAATAGCTAGTTGGTTTAGCTGCGTTATGGAAGGAAATGTCCAGTACTGTGGCAGAAGACCCAAGATTGCTCAAACTGCCAAAAGACCTTGATGCCAAAATTACCAGTTTCCATGGATTCATTAACAGGCAGCCGCGTTAGTAACCATTGTGATTTTCGCAACTGGATGAAGCGCCCATGCATGATATGCCCACCAATTGAATTGTGGGGTGAAAAGGTTTAAAAACCGTTCTAGTAAAAATCAGAGAACATGAGAGTACAAGCTTCATGATGGTACCAACCTGCATGTTTGGCAGAACAAAGTTAAAGTTCATTGTAATTTTCAAACTTGAAACCATGCCAAAAATCAAGTTCCCGGCAGGAGTCTCAATGCATGTCCATTACAACAGTTAAATGTTTGATGATGGAGTGAAGTTGTGAATTGATAATGCATGGAATATGTGTCCAGGTTGCTTCTGCAAAGAATATAACTTATTGATGTGGGACATTTTCAGTGTCCATGTAACGGATGGGATCAAGAGATGCCTGTGAAGAAATAACATTGATATTGCAGGTATACGTTGGGGGGGGGGGGGGGCGGAGACTATCATCAGATCATTCAAAAAATTCAGAATTTCTAATTCAATGGATGGAGGGAGGATGATTTTTTGCAGAGAAATGAACATAAAACCGGAAACACCACATAGTGGGATCCTTACAATGATGTCACAGGCAAAAAGGCTCAGCGTGAATTCGATGAACTCTTTGCATCAGGTGCTGAAGACGACGAATGTGACGGTTTATAAAATGTTATGAATGTGGTTCAAGCTTGCCTTTTAGAATAATTTCATTAATATGCTTCCTTCACATTTCAAAATGGCAACCACCTACACCAACAAGAGTGCTTCACATTTTATGCTGAGTGCATAAATCCATGGTTGCCATTTTTGGAAGGATTTTTTTGAAAATTCAAACATTAACTCATACACAACGATCTACAGCAGGCATTGTCAAAAAGTTTGAAAAACACTGATCTACAGTACCTGAAGTTAAGCTATCTTACAGTACCATATAAAAACGTACTGTTACAGTGTTATTAATATGAAAATTATGAAGTTTATTTTAAGCTCATAAATCCTACTTTCGGAGGAGTTGCATTTCTACAATTTTATTGGCTGTTGGAACCACATGCTATATAGGTAGTTCAAACATGAGAGCAATGTATGGGAATGGTATGATTTACTTGGGCTCTGTGAATGCTCCAAGTGTATAAGGGGAAAGGAAAATAATTGAAAATGATTATAAATAGCACCTATTATTTTTTATTAATTTTATCTGGTATGTTTAATTTGCATTTTTAAACCCCTGCTCGCTATTGATGTGTGATTGCATGTATTATCTAATATATATTTATACTCCGCTGAATGGCTTTTAAATTTATAAACATATACCTAATTTTGAAATTTGACATTTAACAAATTAATTTTTAGACGGTCATTGCATTAAATAAGTTTAAAAGAACCAAACATAAAGAACATGAATTTTTTAATGTTCCGACCGTGTTCAATGCGACTACACAATGTCATTAAATTTACATATTTAAACTCTGGCAATTGCTATAGAATTACTCATGTATACCTTTGTCATTTTACTACAGTCCTTTGGAAACAACAAGATTTGAGGTCTAATTTATCCAAATCTTTGGAAGCCAGACAATCTAATACTTACAAAATATTTGCATTAACTTAAGTTTCGGATCATTTTATTTTGATTGTTTTATTTTATAGACTTATCTCATTAGAAGAAGAAAAGGAGAATAAAGAGTCTAACAGTTCAGGTACGGTTACATAACCTTGAAAAACTTGATTTGTAAAGTCAATAACAATTTGCATGTAATACACAGCAAATCATTCTAAAGTATTTTGCATTTCAGTGTTAGACTGAAGAGGGTGTGAATTAGAGGTGGCCAAAGAACCATTTAATTTATGGCACAGCAAGAGGGCATTTAGTCCACTGCAGCAGCTCTTCATTCAGAGCTAGCCAGTTCCCATTTCTCAGTTCATTCTCTAGATTACTCATTCAGAGAACTGGTGCAGACACGATAGGATCAATGGTCCCCTACTTCACTGGATCAATTCTGTGATTCCTTTATTTTCTTCCTTGTCAACTGATATTTTCATGTTTTTCTTAATACCCACTGTTCATCATAATTCCATTTTCTGATTATCCTCCAATTGAAGAAAATATTTTTGTTACCTTTTCCAACAATGTTCTAATGATCCTAAATGTGCAACCTCATGTTGCTGACTAATCAGCCAATGGAAACAATTTTTCACTGCTTAAAAATCATGCATTCTCAGGACATGTACTTCAGTATTGCAGCACGAGCAGTTTAGATACAACTGAGTGGTTTGTTAAGCCACTTCAGAGAGTGGTTAAGAGTACGGTTCTTCCATTCTGTTAAGAATCATAGGCTGTGAAATGTGTTGCCTTAGTGCCTGCTTTATAAGATTCAAGTGTGCCATTTTGGCTCCAAAATGCAACTTCTGATGCAAGCTCTCTTGGCATCCCTTTGAGGGTGTTAGCATGGACACATGGAGCACATGCCAGAATATGCAGAACAGGCAGATTGGAACATTAAGGATAATGTCTTGTTTTGTTTGTTTATTGTCCCGTATACCGAGGTACAGTGAAAGTATTTTTCTGCGAGCAGCTCAAACACGATAGGATCTAATCATTTAGTACATGAAAATAAAACAAAATACATAATAGGGCAACGCAAGGTACACAATGTAAATACAAAGATACCGGCATTAATGTAATATTGTCTTGATGCAAGTAGTACAATTTTAGACTTCCGTGTATCAGCTAATACCCTCTCTTAACCTTATGTAGCTGAAGATGTGTTTAGCAGCAGGAAGAACAGCCCCTGCCACCCTTCCCCGCATCTACTCCCACCCCCCTCCCCAACCCCCACAGGTACTCTTTAATGGGAAAATCAATTATTTTCAGGTTAGTTGCTAATTCATTTCTATTGCTGTAGCTGTGATTGTGGAACTGTTTGGTGGTTTATAGAGTTGTTCAAAGTTCGTAACATGGATTGGTATGGGATGTGCTAAAGGACTTGGGCCTGACTTCAAGGATTTGCACAAACCACATGCATCCTAGACATGGGTGCAATATTTTGCATCCCCCTTTCGACTACTGCACACTACGGAGAATGAGTAGAGATGATACAGCAAAGGATAAGCTTCTTGAAAAAGGACACACGACAGAAGGCCATATTCATCCAGGGTGCTGAGGGGGAAATTCTCCTGCATAAACCTCAGTGAGGAATAGAACACTGTAAAAAGGTTACCCAAAAAGTGGGTCAAGCTCATAAGCTATTTTAAAGTAGTTTCTTTTTTCAAAAAATATTTTTTATTCTCCTTTTTCACATTTTCTCCCAAATTTACACCCACCAACAATAAACAATAATCAGTAACAAATATGTCAACCCCCATATCGATCCCATCCTCCCACCAAACCCCAAACATTCGCCCACATGTTCACATAAACAAATGACAAAAAGGAATCAAGGATCACCCAGAGTCCCCATTAACACACACCGTCCCCCCTCCCCCCAACCCCCCCCAACTAATGTTCAATGTTATCCAGTTCTTGAAAGTGCATGATGAATAATGCCCATGAATTGTAGAACCCCTCCATCCTTCCCCTCAGTTCAAACTTAACCTTCACAAGAGTCAAGAATTCCAACAGGTCCCCCCGCCACACCAGGGCACAGGGTGGGAGGTTGCTCTCCAACCCATCAGGATCCGCCTTCGGGCGATCAACGAGGTGAAGGCTACAACATCTGCCTCCGCACCCTTTTTCCAACCCTGGCTGGCCCGATACCCCGAATATGGCCTCCCAGGGGCCCGGGTCCAGCTTCACATGCACCACTTTAGAAATTACCCTAAAAACCTCCTTCCAGTAATCCTTGGACAGGACCAAAACATATGAACCTGTATCTAAATATTTCCCCCTTCTCCCGCCCATACTTCGCTTCCAGCTCCTTCAGACCTGCAAACCGACCCCTAAGAGACAAATCTTTTAGTGTCTTAATCCCCTTCTCCTCCCATTTCCGAAAATTCCCATCCCACCTCCCTGGCTCAAATTTGTGGTTCCCCCGAATCGCCATTTCCCTTGACCCTGCCCCCAACCCGAAGTGTTGGTGAAACTGCCTCCAAATCCTCAATGAAGCTATTATTACTGGACTCCCTGAGTACTTCCCCGGGGCTATCGGGAGCGGCGCTGTTGCTAGTGCTTTCAATCCCGACACAAACGTTCCTCCATCCTGACCCACTGAGAATCAACCCCTCTGACCCAGCTACATTCTCCACATTCGCCGCCCAGTAGTAATACATCAGGTTCGGAAGACCCAAGCCCCCTGCCTGCCTTCCCCTCTGTAGCAACACCTTTATAACTCTGGCCACCTTTCCTCCCCATATGAACAAAGTAATCCTTCCCTCAATCTCTCTGAAAAAAGCCTTTGGCAGGAAAATCGGCAGGCATTGAAAAATAGACAGAAATCGTGGCAACACATTCATTTTAACCGCCTGTACCCGACCCGCCAGTGACAGAGGGAGACCATCCCGACCCGCCAGTGACAGAGGGAGACCATCCCACCTTGCCAGATCCCCCCCCCCCCCCCCCCCCCCCCCACTCCCGGGCAACCTGCACCCTCCGGTACCTAAAGTGAGTCCCTGCCCTACGGAATGGCAGCCCCCCCACCCCTGCCCCCACCCCCGGCCGAGACACCACAAAATACTCACTCTTATCTAGATTTAGTTTGTACCCCGAGAAAGACTCAAACACTTGAAGCAGCTCCAATATTCCCCCTATCGACCCACTCGGTTCCGACACGTATAACAGCAAGTCATCGGCATATAAGGACACCCTATGCTCAATCCCCCCCCCCCCCCCCCCCCGCACTATTCCTTTCCATACCCCGACCTTTTTAATGCGATGGCCAACGGCGCAATCGCGAGTGCAAACAGCAGGGGGTACATAGGACATCCCTGCCTAGTCCCACGGTGGGGAGAAAAGTATCTCGAGCTGATGTTGTTTGTGCGGACACTCGCCCTCGGCTCCTTATATAGTAGCTTTATCCAGTTCACAAATCTTGGTCCAATCCCAAACCGCTCCAGAACTGCCATCAAGTACCCCCATTCTACCCGGTCAAACTTCTTAGAAGGCTCCAATGCCACAACCACCTCTGTTTCCTTCCCCCCTGCCTGTGCCATAATGACGTTCAATACCTTCTAACGTTTGAAAAGAGCTGCCTCCCTCTCACGAACCCCGTCTGATCTTCACCTATCGCCTTCGGGAGGCACTCCACCAGCCTACCCGCCAGTACCTTCATCAATACTTTTGCGTCCACATTCAGAAGTGATATGGGCCGATACGATCCACACTCCGTCAGATCCTTATCTTTTTTTAGCAGCAGGGAAATCGATGCCTGCCTCAAAGTTTGTGGCAACACCCCCTTCCCTGTCGCCTCTTCAAACATCCCCACCATCAGGGGTGCCAGCTTATCCTTGAATTTGTTATAATATTCCACCGGAAACCCATCCGGTCCTGCCACCTTCCCCGACTGCATCCTCCCAATCGCATCCTTTATCTCTTGCTCCACAATCGCTCCTTCTAATGTAGCCCTGTCCCCTAACCTCGGGTACTCCAATCCATCCAGAAATTCCTGCATCTATTTTAAAGTAGTTTCTTAAGCAACAGTTTAGAAATTATAAATAAGCTAAATTGACAGGAAAAGCATACGGTGCATGATCGGTAAGAACAGTTTACTAGTCCTGGAGGAAGAACAGAGCGATAGTTTATTGTTGATCTCTATAGCTGGTAATGGCAGCCTTCTGCTCACTAACCAATGTTAGGGAACTCTTCCCAGGTCTTCCACCTGTCATGAGAATGTCACTTTAAGAAATATTTGGCTGCTCATGTTACTGCAGTGATGTCAGAGTGTGGGTGGAGCTGAGCTCTGGTTCTGCTTTTTAGTTTCAATTTGAGAAAAGCTTGGGTGTGTCTGTCTTTTAGGTTTCGTTTTTCAGTGTGTTGCAGCTGAAGTCGCAGCTGAAGTCAGCCAAAGCAGCTGTATTGTTGAGCTCTCAGCCATGAAGGACTATCTCTTGATCATTTGGTGAATTCAGAAGAATTTTAAATGTTTTCAGTATTGAATGTAAACCCTGATGTGCTTCTGTTTAGAGGTTTGTTAAGTCTTTTGGGTGTAAAAGGACAGCATACAGGTTACTTAGTGTTGTATTCTTTGGGGGTTATCTTTGAATTAATGGTTGCTAAGATATTCACTGTTTGTTTCAAAAAGGTTAACTTGAGTTCATAGAATAAACATTATTTTGTTTTAAAAAAATACTTTTCCATTTCTGCTGTACCACACCCATAGAGTGGGCCGTGTGCTCCCCATACCACAATCTATTAAAAGTTGTAGGTCAGGTGAACTCCATGATACACTTTGGGATTCTCTAAACCCTGACCCATAACATACCATCTGAGGAAGGCTGAAGCCGACATCGATCATCTTGAAAACTCGTTCCTGTCCAAAATGAGGTTTTTAACTCTCAACAGCCTATTTTTAATCTTTTCTCAAGCGGTTGGTTTATATACGGGTTATGAGATCCAACCTTATCAGAATATCTGTGCTTGGGGACTTCTGATGGTGGCCATGGAGTGAATGGTCGCACACAGGGTGGCTCCTCCTTGAAGGTGTTGGCTTTGGCCCCTTTTACCCGAACTTTGTGGAGTTTTGGTGGAAATATTGTGCAGAGAGTAGAGGGGGATTAGTTCTTCCCAGGATGGGCATGTCTGCGGGTTACCAAACTTGACAGAAGACAGTGAGATCCCTGGCTAAAGAGTTGGAGGAGACTCGTGGCGCAGCACCAATAGCAAAAATGGCAGAGAGAGAATGGTCACCGCCGACTGGAAAGCTGCCAATGGAGTAGTCGATTAGCTTTATTAAGGACAAAAAAGAAATCCGACTGGTCAAAGGCGACTGAAGGGACAGTGGCACCTTTTCACGGAATTTTGGAACGGGTGGAGAAGAATCTGGAGGTGCAGGGAGCGACGTTCTTGGAGGTGGAGAAGGTGGTCTCTGACCAGAGTGATTGGGTTGTGTCACTGGAAATGGAGATGACGATCCTGGGGGACATGTGTAAGTCACTGTGAGAAAAGGTGGAGGACCAGGAGAACAGGTCCAGGCAGCAAAATCTTCAGATTGTGGGTCTACCAGAGGGAACGAAGGGAACGAGTGCAACGGGTTATTTCGCGAGCATGCTGGCGAGATTGGTGGCTGAGCAGGTGCTGGACAAGGCCCCGGAGGTGGATCGGGCTCATAGGTCCCTGAGGCAGAGGCCAAGAATGGGAGAGCCACGTGGGCGGTGATTGTGCATAGGCACAAGTTCCAGGGCAAGGAAAAGATTCTGAAGTGGGGCAGAGTACAACGGGATTGCGATTGGGAAGGAAACCAAATCTGGATTTATCAGGACATTGGTGTGGAGCTGACCAAGAGATGGGCTCCGTTTGGGGTGCGGTATCCTGCCGCGTCACTTACGAGGGCCAGGAATATTAGTTTGGGATGCCGGTGGATGTAAATGACTTTATTAAGGAACATAAGCTGGGGGAGGGTGGAAGGGAGGGAGGGTGTTGGTGGAAGTTCTGTCTCTGTTAAATTTTGTTGGCTGTTTCGATTAGCTTTAGGTTGTTATGGGGGTGGTTGCATCCCCCTTTTTTGTATATTTTGTCATTTTCGTATTGAAGTTAAATTGTTGATTGTTTTGGAGGGGGGCCCTCCGATGTTGGGGGTATAACGTTTAATACTATTGCACACTGTTGATTATGTTTTTTGTAGGAAATGAGGGGTTGTTGTGGGTCGTGGTGCGGCAGTGGGGTGGTTTGTGAATTCTCTGTATGGGCTGATATTTCTCGCATTGAGTTGGGTTAGGGTTAGGGTTCGGGATACTGGGGGGAAGGGAAGGGCCGGGATGGAGAGAAGCAACGAGGGGGTGGAGGTGGGATGGGTAGAGGGGGTGCGGATGGGTTAGGACCTTGAGATGGGAGTCGCCATGCTAGCAGGAAATGCTCATGAACAGAATTGAAGTGGGGGAGATATAGGGAGGGGAAGAGGGGTTAGGGAGGGGAGTGGGGATCGACGTGGCAGCTATGGAGGGCGTGTTTGGTCATGGATGGGCGGGGCCCTTCTTGGGTGGGCCTAATTCAGAGTGGGGATGAGGGGGCGGAGCCCAAGGGTGATGATGGCGGACTCTAGGGACGAGAGGAGGTGGACGCCTACCTTGAGAATTGTGACAGGGAATGACCATGGGCTAAATGAGCTGGTTAACCCTGGTGTTCACGCGCTTGAAAACCGAGATCAAAGGAGATGCATCTCTGGGTGAAAGATCAGGTGAGGTTGAGGAAGGGGTGGGTGGCAGTGGAGGTTGAGGAAGGGGTCGGTGGCAGTTGAGGTTGAGGAAGGGGTGGTTAGGGCAAATGTTCCACTTGGGGTTGCTATACTGTTGAACAAGAAAAGTGGGTTTACAGGGAACAGGGAAGTGCAGGCTGGGGTGGGGAGGTTTGTGATAGTGAGTGAGGTGCTAGTGGGGACTCCAGTAGGTGTTGGTGAATGTGTATGTGCTTAATTGGGATGATGCTAGATTCATGAAGAGGCTATTAGGGATGACTCCAGACTTAGACTCTCACCGGGGGGTGGGGTGGGGGGGGGGGGGGTGGGGGGGGTGGGGGTGGGGGGGGGTGGGGGGTGGGGGGGGGTGGGGGGGGGGTGGGGGGGGTGGGGGTGGGGGGGGGATATTAATTGTATATTGGAGCCGAGGTTGGATTTGTCAAGCTCTAAGTCGATGGGGAGGTCAGGAATGGTGCAAGAGTTGGGAGGGTTCATGGAGAGAATGGGGATGGTGGATCCCTGGAGGTTTTGGCACCCGGGAGAGAGTAAATATTCCTCCTTTTAGCATGTGTATAGTGTGTATTCCCGGATTGACTTTTTTGTGGTGAGCCTGGCGGTGCTGATGGGCGTGGAAGTGCGGAATATGTGGGAATAGTGATTTGGGACCATGCTCCTCACTATAGCAACATAGGATCAAAGGAATTAGGAGCAAAAGTAGGCAATTCAGCCCTTCGAGCCTGCTCCGCCACTCAGTCAGATTGTGGATGATCTCTTCCTGGTCTCAAATCCATCTCCCCACCTGTTGATCATATCTCTTTAACCCTTTTTTAAAATTAGAACTATATCTATCTAGATGTGAGACTTTGGTCGGATCAGGTGCAGAGCCGGAGCGGAGCTTGGATTTGTGGTTTTGGTCGACAAAGAGTTCTGTGGGAAGGTAGCAGTGGCAGTTAAGAATTATGTTGAGCTTGATCAGGTTGGGGAAGTATTTGCAGCCATGAGCCTTGAAAGCGGTGGTCCGGGGGGAAATAATTTTGTTCAAGGCCCATAAGGATAAGATGGGGAGGGAGTGTCACGGGAGTGTCCCTTTAAGAAATGTTTTTGTCTTATCACATGGCTTCAGTGATGTCATTATGTGGGTGGAGCTGGGCAGTGGCTCTGAGTTTTACTTTCACCATGAGTTTGAACTGGTTTTGAGCGGCACAGGGAAAGAAGTGTCTCTATATCTTCATTTTAAAAGCTGTTTCCAGACTTAACTTGGTAACTTAAAAGAGATAATTTAAACCTACTGTTTGGAAAGGAGAATAAGAGTATCAATAACAAGTCTTACACCAGTAAGATGCTGTGTACTGGGCTACACCTTTGAAAAGGGGTTTCTGGTTTTACTTGGATTTTGTTGTTGAATTGGAACAGTTCTCAGGGAATTCACTAAGAGTTATACATAGATTACTGTAGCTGTGTGGGGCCTTTATGTTTGTTGATAAAGGTTCTTACTGTGTGAGTTTGTACAAATGTTAACTAAATTCATAGAACAAAGCTTGTTTTTTGATTAAAAGCACATAAGAACTCTGTTGAATAACACCTGAAAGGCAGGCTCTTGTGCTCATTGTAACCAAATCAATAAATAGGTCAGGTGAACTCCATGATATACTTTGGAGTTTTCTAAACGCTGGCCCATAACAGGAGGAGCATCGGCGACTGTTGGTTGAGACAGTTGAGGTGGATAGGAAGTACTCTGTGACTCCCATGAAGGAGTTGTTGGCGGAAATAAAGAAGTTGCAGGGGCAGATTGATTGATTGACGATGGGAAGGGTGGTGGGTCAGCTGTGTGGGTACAGCATGAGTAGGGGAGAAGGCCAGCCACATGTTTGGCCCAACAACTGCAGCGACAGGTAGTGTTGAGGGAAATTCTTCAGGCGAAGGCAGGGGGGTATGGGGAGGGGGGGGGGGTGCAAAGAAGTGGTGTCAGATCCAGAGAGGATAAATTATGTGTGCAAGGCCTTTAATGAGGGGCTGTATAGGGCCGAGCTGGTTGGGGGGGGGGGGGGGGGGGGGGAGTTTGATATGGGTCGCTTTTTAGATGGAGTTGGAGCAATGGATGAGGTAGGCACTGGAGGAGCCATTAGGGTTAAAGGAGGTGATGGAGTGCACTGGCATGATGCAGTCGGGTAAGGCGCCAGGGTCGGATGGTTTCCCATAAGCAGTTCACGACGGAGTTGGCCCCCACCTTTTGGCCATGTTTCATGAAACGGTGGAGAGGTGGGGGTTACCAGCTACTCTGGTGTATGCATCGATTTCGCTGATCCCAGAAAAAGGGAAGGATCCATTGGAGTGTGAGTCTGTAGGGCCATCTTGCTGCTGAATGCAGATCCTGGCTAACGTATTGGCGAGAAGGTTGGAAAGGTGTCGGATCAAACGGAGTGCCGGTGGTGATCGTGTCAATGCAGAGAAGGCCTTTGACCAGGTACAGTGGGGGGATTTGTTTGAAATCCTGCGGAGGCTTGGCTTCAGGCTGAGGTTTGTGGCATGCGTTCGGTTGCTGTATGCATCCCCCAATGCAAATATGAATGAGACAAACTCGGGGTAATTTGGGTTGCACAGAAGAACGTGGCAGGGCTGTCCATTATCCCCGTTGTTGTTCGCATTGGCGATTGAGCCCTTGGCGATGGCACTTCGGGTCTTGGCTGATCTGCAGGGGATTGAGAGGGGGAAAGGGAGCACCAGGTGTCATTGTATGTCGATGACCTGTTCATGACCGACCCGTTCGAAAGCATGGGCAGAATCATGGGTTTACTGGAGAGGTTTTGGCCTATAAATTGAATGTTGGGAAAAGGAAGGTGTTCCCGGTGAATGCTGTGGGGCAGGGGGCGAACCTGGGAGCTCTGCTGTTTATGGTGGCAAGGGAGCAGTTCCAGTACCTGGGGATCCAAGTAACGCATGAGGGGCCAGAATGCATAGATGGAACTTGACGGGATTGGTAGAAGGGGTCAAGGGGGTCCTTAAAAGGGTGGGATATTCCACATTTGACATTGGCAGGGAGAGTGCAGGTGGTGAAGATGAACATACTGCCAAGATTCCTGTTTCTGTTTCAGTCCCTTCCAATTTTCCTCCCCAAGACCTTTTTTTTGGAGGGTAGATGTGCTAATCTCGGAATTTGTGTGGGCAGGGAAGGTGATGAGGGCGAAGAGGGCTCTGTTGCAAATGTAGAGTCAGCAAGGGGGCTAGCATTCCCAAATTTGTTGCATTACTATTAGGCAGCGATTGTGGAGAAGGTTCGTGGATGGTTGGGGGGAGGGGGCGCAGATTGCGTTAGATTGGAGGAGGAGTCTTGCAAGGGCTCTGCAACCTGAGGGCTCTGGCGATGGCCCAACTGCTATTCACTCCGAGGAACCACGTGTAGTTCGGTGGAGTCGTCTGTAAAAATTTGGAATAAGCTGAGGAGGTGCTTTAAACTGTGTCATATGTCGATGATGATTCCACTGTGTGGGGATCATAGCTTTACCACCGGGGGGATGGATAGGAGATGGTGAGCGGAGGGCCATGGACATGTTTGCGGAGGGGAGGTTTGCTGGGTTACAGGAGCTGCGGGAGATGTTCGAGATGCAAGGGTTTAGATATTGGCAGGTGCAGGACTTTGCAAGGTACCGGAATATGCGCTTTGGCAGCAAATGTTGGGGGGGGGGGGCATGGTAGGATTGGGTGGTTGGGAGAGCAGGGCACGGCCTTAGGGAAAAGGATCAAGCAGAAGTGCGAGGAGGATTTTGGGAGGGAGATAGGAATGGGACCTTGGTGCGAAATAATGCGCCGAGTGAACTTAACCTCCTCCTGCACAAGGATGAGCATTATACTATTTAAGGTGGTGGATAGGATCCACATAACTTGGGCCCTTATTAATGTTTTTTTTCCAGAGATAGTGAATGGGTGCAAGAGGTGTGGGAGGAGGCTAGCGAACCAGGCCCATTTGTTCTGGGGATGTGAGGCGTTGGAGAGTTTTTGGGAGGGTTGTTCGGGTACCTATCGAGGATTATAGGGGTTGAGATGAAGCCAGACACTATGGTGGTGATCTTTGGGGTATCGGAGTTACCAGAGCTGTTGGAGAGGAAGGAGACTGATCTTGTGGCCTTCGCCTCTCTGATTGCCCAGCAACGGCTAGTTTTGAATTGGAGGTCGGCCACGTCGTCGGGATGGCGGCTTGGTTGGGAGACTTGTGTGAGTTTCTTAGGTTGGAGAAAATCAAATTTTCCTTAAGAGGGTTGGAGGAGGTCTTCGAGGTATGGTGGAAGCCGGTCCTGGCTATATTTGAGCAGCTGTTCGTTGGGGGAGGGAAGGGGGTAATAAATGGGGGGAAAATGGACAAATTGTATGCTCTGTTGGATGTTAAGGCTGTATTATTATGTTGAATATGTTTGGAATAAAATATCTTTTTTTAAAAAAAGGAATATCTGTGCTCAAGACATGACCTGTCCCATGTTCTTCAGCCAACAAGCTGCTATAGAAGCTTACTTTTACAATATTCAATAAACCTTTTAAGATTTTATAAGGTTATTATAAAGTAGCGCACAGTTGTCAGAGATCTTCCAGTCGGGTACAGCAGAGGTCTGGTCAATGTGGATCACCGACTCCAGAGCAGATTTGACCGGATAACCTTAACAAGAATTTTATAGTCCACATTCAACAGTAAAATGGGTCGCCAATTTATAATTCCTTTCTTTTCCCCCTTCTGCTTGTAGATGAGAGTAATGATGCCTCTCCTCATGCATTCTGGCATGCTGCCGTCCAGAAACATACTCTTGTACACTTCCAGCAGGTCTGGGTCAATCTGGCCTCACAAAGCAGAATACAACTCAGCCGGTAAGCCATCGCTTCCGGGGGTTTTGCTTGTTTCAAAGGACTTGACGGCCTTTGTCAGCATATCCAGTGTTAGTAGTTTGTCCAGGCTCTCCTGCTCATGGTCCTCTAAGACCTCCGTGATGGATAACAGGAAGGACTGGGTGGTCATGCTCCCTGTTTGCTTCAAGCCATACAGTCTACCATAAAAGGATATGTTGATCCTCCGAATGTGAAACTGCGATTACTTTACTCATCTGTCATCTTCCTTCAAGTTGCTGATAACAAAGGT
The DNA here is from genome assembly GCF_047496885.1 of Scyliorhinus torazame. Classification (NCBI taxonomy): domain Eukaryota; kingdom Metazoa; phylum Chordata; class Chondrichthyes; order Carcharhiniformes; family Scyliorhinidae; genus Scyliorhinus; species Scyliorhinus torazame. The sequence continues at coordinate 170,070,386 of NC_092712.1, read as the reverse complement.
TTCTGCGTGCACCTTTTGGAGGAAGAAACATGGGTACTTCTCATCCTGTTCCACGGAACGGTTTCTGGATCAGAAGATGACCTTTGGAGGCCTCCGAGGTTAAGAGCAAGGCTTGCTGTCTCTTCACCTCTTGGGGGTCCTCCATGACATCAACCCCCATCGACTGCAGCCAGAGCTGATTCTGCAGGCTTTTCCGGAGTCAGGACATTTCCCCAAATCTCTCTCACCTTCTGAACACCTTTGGGGTTGAAGAACCTCTTTGTTCACCTTGATGGCTTCTCACCAGAACGATGGCGACTCAAAGAGGAGTTTCACTGTTCTTCAACCTTTCTAATCCGTCTTGAATTCTTCGAGGTTCTCTGGGTTCAACAGTTTTACATTCAGCTTCCATGTTCCCACTCCACTGTCTGGTTTTCCTGTAAGGTGACAGTTGGCCAGTAGGCGGCAGTGGTCAGAGATGAACACCAGCTTGACGTCGGTGGTCCTGACCATGAAAGCACAGGACACAAACAGGAATTCTATCTTGGGTTGGCCGTCTGGTCATGTCAGTGTGTATCTACACTGCACTCCATCTGAGGATTGCTAAAGACATTGTGCAGCTTGGCATCTTTTAACATATCAATCAGGAATCTGAATGTGGCATCCAGTTAGCTGCCGACCCTGACTGATTGTCCAGCCGCATCGATGATGTCGTTGAAGTCACTGCCCAGGGTGACTGGCCAGCAACAGTGGGAGCTGTTGAAGGATGCCAGCCACTCGCTCTTTATGGTCATGGCATACACATTAATCAGTCTGAGGGGAGCATTTTCGTATGTGACGCCTGCTGCCAGGACGCGACCGTTCACCGCCTCCTTAACTTTGGTGATGGTGAATTTGCCATCCTGCAGCAGAGGAAGGAATGACATTTGTTTCCTTCTGACCAGGTGGAAGGCCTGTGGGATCACCAGCTCGAACACTGTCTCTCAGTACTGAGGTGCGGTATCCCACACTCCTATAGGAACAGCAAGTCGGCTTTAATGTTGGCCAGCTAAGCAAAGCTAGCCACATGTTGCGAAGTAGCCTTAATGCTTTGCACGTTAATAGATGAAATTTTTAAACCCATTTTAAAAAGTATATTAACCAGTCACAAAGTCCAGAGTCTATTCAGTTTCAGGTTGAGTTGCTGGGTGCGTTCCTGCTTACCTATGGTGTTCATGAACTGTTTCCGATTTGCAGGTCTGAGAAACCAGTCCTGGTCTGCCTCGGGCCCATAACATTGACCGGGTGACACTGGGGGATTTTGTACCAGTGGTGTTCTGCGTTGCACTCAGTAGATGTTGGGAATGCCGGGTGATTTTTATCTCAAACGCTGCTGTTCCCAGTTTCCTGAGCTGGTGTGTGTTCGCATTTATTTTCCTGGATCTAGGGTGTGTTGGTCACATCGCTGCTTCCATTGACCAGAAGTTGATGCTCCTGGGATGTTTTGTTGCCTTCATCTGTGGGCTGTGTGGCTCCCATACTGCCTCGGTGCTTAGCAGTTTATTTTAGTAGGTGGCCCACTTGTCCTCCCTCACCTGAGGAGGAGGTGACATAGGAGGCGCTAGCTGACAGCTGCCGCCTTTTACTGTTCACAAGAATATTAGCACATAATTTCTATAATGTTCTCTGCTTATGAATTTTCCTAGTCACCATTTGCCAGGACCCTTCTTGTTCTGCTACCTCCTCGTCCATTGAATGTTCCTTGTTTGATGGAGGTGAGGGTGTTTTGTCAGGGTCTACTTGGGCTTCCACTTTCTGCTAGGGTATCTTGTCTTCTTTTGCAGCATCCTGTGTGGCGACATTTTGGTCCTTACTGTTGGAGGGTACATGAACCTCCCTTGTGGTAATCTGCTTTGATTTGATTTGATTTATTGTCACGTATACCGAGGTACAGTGAAAAGTATTGTTCTGCTTACAGTCCAGGCAGATCATTCCATACATGAAAAACATACGATAGGTACACTATGTAAATACCTAGCCACCGACAGGTGAAGCACACAAATTGTAGTATGACTCAGTAGAGAAGATGCATGGAGAAATCAGTTCAGTCCGTAAGAGGGTCATTCAGGAGTCTGGTAACAGCAGGGAAGAAGCTGCTTTTAAATCTGTTTGTGCGTGTTCCTTGACTTTTGTCTCTTCTGCCTGATGGAAGAGGTTGGAAGAGAGAATAACCCAGGTGGGGGGGGGTCTTTGATTATGCTGCCGCCTTCCCAAGGCAGTAGGAGGTGTAGACAGAGTCAATGGATGGGAGGCGGGTTTGTGTGATGGACTGGGCTGTGTTCACGACTCTCTGTAGTTTCTTACGGTCTTGAACCGAGCAGTTGCCATACCAACTCTCCACCACTGATGATTTGCCGCTCCACCACTGATGGTTTGTGCGTACGTAGCACCCTGTTTTGGGCAGGCCTTGTAAAAATGGCCAGCCTCCCCTCACAGGTTACAGTACTTGCTTTCTTTACTGTCCTTGGTTGTATGTCCCTCCTGCATACAGTCTCTGCAGAAGGCGATGCTGCAGTTTGCAGTAACGTGTCCAGTTTTGTCACAGGTGCGACACACGTAGAATACATAGGCTCCACTTCCTCCAGTGGCGAAGCTGGAGGGATGGCACAGGATGCACCCATTTGCATCTGTTTTCAAGGTATGCTTAACCTGTCGTGTGCTCATCAAAACACCAAAGTGTCTTTCATTTCAGTGTTGTTTCCATTCAGCCCAACTTACTTGATGAGGAACTTGAGCACATCCACCACAGGGATGTGGGGGTTATACAGGTGGCATATGTGACAACTCGGTTCCGCTGCAATAGTAGTATAAACAGAGGGCTGCAGTCAGAATGAGCAGGTGCCCGTGGTCACCTTCCTCCTTGAATATCTACAGAAGCTTGATGCATCTGGCAATCCACCTGAAGGTGACGTCCAAGTCTTGCAAGCAAAAGATGCCTGCCACTTCAAACCCGCAACACTCGAAGAGCACCCACCTCACAAAGTCGGTTTGATCCATGGGCAAGTTCTCTCCCAGCATCTTCACTGTCACCCTGACAGTATTCTGCATCCCTTGGCCTGATGCTCGAGAGGCTGCGGCAGCCATAGCTCCAACAATGAATTGTGCTGTACCGGCGATAGGTGCAAGCCAGAGGCTTAAACCAGCATGAAGTTCTGCCAATAGCAGCAGATCTCAAATGCTGTATTCTCTTCTGCTGTCTTCTCTTCTGCTGTCTTCACTAGCTCTTTGGAAAAACTGATGAGAGCAAATATTACAAAAACTGATAAGAACAAATACTGCACTTGATCTTAGCCAAAAGGCCAAGAAGACAAAAATGGGCTGCATAAAACTATTTGCCAAGTTGGTACCAGACTCCCCATTAAATGCACAAAGCATTTAATTTTGCATATGTATCAGCCTTCTTTTGAATCATTTGAGTCCTCTGCATCAGAACATACTCTTGCCCCCTATCCTGGTTGCATGTCATTGATGCCTGGTGCCTCACCACATGCAAATACCTCCTCCAAGCTCTCCTCTCAAATATGCACTATCTGAGTTGGTGATGGTGAATGTCAGTGACTGACCGTGTAACGCAAACTTCTATTCATCCATCTGTTGCTCATTCACCGTTGCCTGTCCAGGTTACAGTTCTTGGGTATGTGAAAGGAAAAATAAAAAGGTAGGGTTATTGTGAGGGCAGGCAGGGAGAAAGCAAGCGGTGCATGCTTACACCATCTGCACCTTGTAAATCAGAAGAAATTGCGTTGCACAGGAAGTGGGATGTGAGATGGAGGATTGTATAAAAATACTATCTTTAATGATTTCAACCATTGCTGCTGGTGCTGGTCTCAGCGAAGATAGCTCCAATAATGGCGACCACATCTCTTCGATCAGAGTATGAGCATGCAGCTTTGCTCATTCTCCACCAGTAAGGTACTGCTGCCTTTAGTTGTACACAACCTTGTCCTGCAGGAGAGAAGGAAGTGTTTTGATAAGTGTAATATAATGTGTTTCGGTGTTCTGGCTGTCATGATTGAACAGCTGAATTGGGCACAAACTGTGAGATGAGACTTGTAGCAGTGCTAATTGTATGAGTGTGAACTGAAGCTATGAATGTTAGCTATGAGTTGTGATTAAGAGTTTTTAGTAGGTGCGCGATAGGCATTTGGTGCGTTGAATAGTGGCTGAGGCAAGTGGTGCAGTTGGTAGGACATGGCTTTTGAAAATATAGATATAAAATGTTATTTTGTCATTCCAAAATGATTTAAGAGCCATGTTGTTCTGCGTATGTATACTTATATATCCTAAATTCTACACCCCTCATGACTGCACTATAGCCAGGGTACCGAGCGACAGTGCATCAGTCAGCAGCACATGGTGTGAACTGAGGAGTACATTCAATAAAATGTCACATTTGAGTCTAAAACTGTAATTATGTTGAATTTCTGTAAACCACGAGACATCACACTGAATGTGAACACATGTCTGAACTTTTTGGAGCACTATATCTTGTTTATTGGGGCTAGATTCCTGCAATGACCTTCACAGCTATTGGTCCCATTTCATTCACAAAATTTGTCTGGAGGGTCTCATGGGCCCCTGTGAGTAGATTACGTGTCCATTATTGCGAGATCCTCACATCAAAATCATTTTAAAAATGAGTCCTGTAGAATCCAATGGAAGAGATGAAGAAGCGCACAGTGGGATAAGTTTATTTCGGTATACACAATTACAAAGCAAACAACTCCTCTCCTCCTCTCCCCAAAGGGCCACTCTCCCCGCCCTGCAACCAACGTCAGGGTTTTTATACTGAGAGGTTCCCCCTTGTTAAAGGGAAACCTCGCCCCCAATTACCAGGGGAGTTCATACTCTGTGATAAAGGCAGGGGATCTTATACAGCATAGTCCTTGGCCCCCAAGGAGGTGGTAACACCTCCCATTACTGCTGCAGCAGTAATGTAGCTCTTCTGTAAGAGGTTCAGGTTGTTCCCATGATGTGCAGACAAAATTAAACTCTCACTAGCCTTCTGTGTTCCATGCTCAGGCTTGCGGTCATTTAGCAGCCTTTGAGCTATCTACCAATAGCAAGTAATATAGGGCATCAATTGAAATTGGCAGCTCTCAAATCCCCAAACCACTCTTGAATGCCTACTCACCAGAGTAGAAAATAGGCAGAGGTCATTTCTACCTAACTTAGCATAACATAACACCCTGTCTTGTATCTGCTTTCTGAGCATAACAGAGATGAAAATGAGTTCCTCGAATTTCTGAAATCTACCACACTCAAAACTTCAAAATAATGTGGGTCCACTTTAGACTTCACTGAGGCCAGAATAAATCAGAGTCCTCCACCAGGATTCTCCGTTTTGGGGACTAAATCCCCACGCCCGCCGGAAAACGTGCAAGAATCCCTCCCGGACTTTTTCCTTTTTTTCCTCGCCCGTGGCGGCGGCCCCGCGCAACATGGCGGACCCACACAGCGGGCCGGCCCCAACAATATAGGCCCCCCAGATTGCGCATGCCCGCCGATCGGTGGCCCCCGATCGGAACCTTGGCCATCCTGGAGCCCCCCCCCCCCCCGGTGACGGAGCCCCCCCCCCGGTGACGGACTCCCCGCCCCCCACCAGGGCGATCGCGGACTGTGTCCGCAGCCGCCACTCCAAGTGCTCGCCGGGTGGAACCATGAGGGAACCACGCCGGCGGGAACTCAGCCAGCTGAGAATTGCCGCAGGGGCCTCTTTCAATGGCCCCTGACCGGCGCCGCGTCAACTGTGCGTGCAACTGGCGGCGATTCTCTGGTCCGCGGGAAGGGGTCGGACCCGATCGCGGGTCTGACGCCCCATTCTCCGCCCCTGAGCCGAGCGTGATTTCGGCATGAAGTCTCGGAGAATCACGCCCAGGGTAAATGGTTGCAATCATGAACATTATTTCATCAGTGGTTCCAGCATTTCATGGGTGTTCTATTATTCCAGTGGGTAGCAATCTGCCAAGTTCCTGCTAAAGACTGCTCAAGACTGGAATTTCAGTGTTTAAAAAGAACCTTTGGAGATATGGAAAGAATTAAATTTGTTATTTCTTTAATTGTTAAAAGGGTAACTTCTAGTTCTTTTTTTCATTTTCTCCCAAATCTTTTTACCAAACCTTGCCTTCAGCAGATTGGAAATTATGTAATTTTCTACGACTTGTTAATGGCCAGGTGAGGAGAGGTGAACTAACTTGTTTCTTCCATCCTCTTGTTGGTTCTAATTGGGCGGGGATTGGGCCTAGGTAGGGTGCTCTTTCAGAGGGTCAGTGAAGACTCCAGGGGCCAAATGGCCTCCTTCTGCGCTGTAGGAATTCTATGTTTCTGTCAAGTCCATCAGGTTCTATTAGGGCAAGGGTATGGAGCTAGCAAAGAAGAGGGCCGTGTTCAATGGAGTCAAGGCTGCCCTTTATAAGAGTGGAATCTAGTTCGGTGTGGTCAACCCAGCTCGGCTCAGAGTGACTCACGAAGCAAAAGATTATTTCTTCCACGTGCCGGGAGAGGCGGAGCCTTTCGTTAAAAGAAACAAGTTGGGTCTGGTGTTATGGGTTTTTGGCTCTGTCGACGGGCATGTTGCATTGTTACATTGTTGCAGTTTCATGTTTGTTCTCGCCTTTTCTTATTCCTTTTGGGGTTGAGTTCTTATAGTTCTTGTTTAGAATTGGGGTTTTACACGAGGGGGGTTCTGTTCGTTGTGTTAATATAAACTTCCCTTCAGTGCGCAAGGTAAATTGGGATTTAGTATTTGTTGTTTATATCTAATTTACTCTTTCTCCAGTCTGGAGCCTCCCTGGTAACTAAGGAGTTCATTAATGGGAGCTATTTTGAGGGATTCGCTGCAGCTCATTAAAGTAGTTTTATTTTAGATAATGAGCTCAGAGTTCTTGTTTTGTTTGTGTTTGTTAGATGTAGGTTTTAGGTTATTTGCCTTGCTTCTATTTGTATTCGTGCTTTGATGTGGTTTTTTTCAATGGCGTTGGTGGGGTGGTAAATGAGCTTGTAAAACACTATGGAATTGGTGGGTATGATGTGTTGTGTTTGGTCCTTTGTCCTTTACGAAGAAATCCACCAAACACTTTGACTTGTCCAAACCAGAATCTTTTATTGAGTCTCGTGTGGTAAGATAGCAATCTGATACAGAGCACGTTATCATGGAGTCTGCTAACTACTCCTCTGGAACTTGCACCTAGCACTGACCATTCACATGTATGTCTTACTATCCTCTCAATCTTCTTCTCAATATGGCCAGATGTGTCTCTTCTTGTATCGGAATGACAAGTCACATGACCTTAGTCTCGCGACTGCATGGTGTGTCTGTACCGCCACCTGCTGGTTGGAGGTTGCACACCACCCATCTATGATATAGCCCATAAGCATATCACCACATCCCCCTTCCTCACAAAACATTAAGATAAGTTTTACAGGTAACATTAAACATTACACTTTATACATTCATTATATGTAGCTGGTAAAGTGAACGCGTTTTACTAAAGTGTCCGTAAGCATGCTGTGCCAGACATGTATCCATTTCCTTTGGACAGATCTTATTCTTTTGAGTTGTTGCCCACCTCGACAGAGACTGGTTTACTTGCCGGTGTCTTGCTTCCCTTTTGCTTCACCCTGTGCTTTTGATAAGCCTGTGTCCGAGACTGCCGTTCTTGTGTTACCAGTCGCCTTTTCTTCCACTTTCTTGCTGGTTGGTTGGTGGGATGAGGTAGTTCGCCCAGTCTTCTCTTCTTTTTTTCTCTTAATTTTTAGGACACGGTGACGTATTTTGGTGTGTCTTTTGATTTTGGTTGTTTTCTTTGTAGCAACCTCTGGCGCTGGATGTCGTGTGTTGAGTTGTTTGCAGAGGTTTAGGCATCGGGTCATATCTGGGTGGTGTAACCACGCCTATTTCTGCGGCCTCATCGACATGCAGGATTAAATTGGTTTCTAGTGCTGGCATGAAGGATGGAACTGGGGTTCGTGGTTTCACCTCTTCCTGGCGTGCTGCAGCATCGGTGATTTGCTCTTCATCACTGGAGATGACTATACTTTCTGGCTGAGCTGATCCAGGCACTGGGTCTTCTTGCTCAAACTTGCAAATGTGCGAGTGGTCTTTGGAGCTGCATAATGAGATAGTCATTAGGTCATCCTTGGAGTCAGTGTCAGAGTTGCCTACTATTGCAATCTCCACGTCGCTATAATCAGCATCTTCATCTATGTCCTCCCATTTGTCATTGGTGTCGTCGACTGCTTGGGAGTAAATTACCGGAGCCATTTCAAGGACTTGGAATGGCCACCACATACCTCGGAGGCCAGTTTTTTAAAGATTGTGATCGCTTCTTGGATCTCTGGTTCAATCAAAAGCTGATCTTTGGTTGTATCGGCAGCTTCAATTTCTACATGCGCCATCTCCAAACTCCCGTTCTCCTCAGAATCCAGCACAGTTTGGGCGTCCCCCGTGACTACCTTGTCATTGCTTGTCGACCACCGGAGCCGTGCCACTGGAGCCTCAACTGTGCTGCTGGAAAAGAGATGTGCAAGCAGCTCAGTGTTCATCACTTTCTCCATCATCATCGATATCTTAAAGCAGATATTCATAATAATCGTCCTCGGATTCAGCATCATCGTCAGTCTTTTCACCTGCAAAATATAACTTTGCAAGTTCAAAATCAGTCTTTTGTTTGGCCACCGAAGCTTGGCTTAAAATTCAACCCTGTGGAACTTAAGGTGGACCGAAGAAGTTGAAGAACAATTCATTGGATATAGTTCTTGTCGCTGTTCTTGGAGTGCTCTGACCCATGTATTTTGGTTTTGTACAGGTGGTTGTGATTGTTTTTTGCCCTCCCTGCAGTCGAGCTTGCAGCCTGTGCAGCCCATGATTTGTAGTTCAGCAAAGAACGATTTCAGTGGCCGAGTCCAACTGATACACTTTGGTGATCACCTCATTTATGAAATACTCATTAGGCCCAAATGTAAACGCAGAGTGAAGCTCCACTTGTATCTTGTTCTTGTATCATGCCATTGAGCCTGTGCATGTTCTTCAAGGCTGTTAACCAGAATTGTGGAATGCTCACCGGCAGTTCCATCCCCTTGTCTGATTTGTTGCCCTAAACTGGGATTTCTTCTAAATCCTCATACACCGTTCACACTGAAATGTCTTTCGGGATTCGCTGTGCTCAGATGACCAGCTATCTTCTAGGATATTTAGTCGCTCGATTGGATTCAGGAATTTGCATGATTTTATCTCGAGTACTGAGTCAACATCCATGTCTATAATGTGAAAGAGTATTGTGTGTTTCATGCCTGCCACTGAGAGCACTAGCTTGCAAGCATCGAAGATCTGCAGAGTTCTTGTTCCAGAGTCTATCATCAGCCCTTGCCGATCACAAAGTCCTGCTGCACGTTTAGTTTTTGCAAAGCATGTCAACTCAAGAGGTTGGTGGCCGCTTTAGAGTCGAAGTCACAACGAATGAAAGCATCATTCAGCATTACCTTCGATTTTAGTACAGACGTAAAGGTTTTCGGAGTGTTCTTATTATCTTCATTCTTTCTTATGATATTGTCCCCATCCCTGTCCCTCAGAGTCCTCTGGTTTCTCCCCGCGATGAGATTGATGAATAACTGTTCTTCAGTGTTTATCACATCTACTGCATGCACCGTTCGTGCATGGTCCATGGTGGAGCGCGCCAAACATTGTTTTGTAAAGTGCCCCACATGGCCACATCTGGAATAAACTTTTCCAAAGGCCGGAAATTGTCGTGGGGCAAGTCGCGTGCCACACTTTTGGCACAAGATGGCGGCGGTGGCTCCTATCGGCTGTTTAAAATGGCTGTCCACACTGTGACCACGTTTCTTCATGATGTGCGCCACAGCACTAATGGCGCTGGCTTCTTCTTTCACGTTTGCACCAAACTTGTTTGAGCAGAGTATGCCTATTCTTTGTGTAGCTATCTCACTTGCCTGGCAAATCTTCACTGCCTTTTCCAGCACCAAATGTTCCTCCCGCAATAATATCTCCCGAAGCTTATCATCAAGTAAACCAAAGACAATTTGGTTGTGTATTAATAATAATAATCTTAATTGTCACACCTGTCGTGTTGGGTGTTCTGGTTCACAAACAAGCCAACAATGCTGGAAGTGGTGTAACGCTATTTTATTAACTGTTCAACTATGTTAACACACTGTAAACGTGGGTATAAGCAATACCAGCTTAACTGTGGACCCTTTCCTATCACTAGCTATGGTGAGGCACTCAGCACATGGTGAATGTCTGTGATGCAGGCTCTGAGCTCTGTGCTCTGAGCTGGCTGCTGCTAGAATGAGCGGGAACTCTCCTGTCCCCTGTCTTTATAGTGCTTGTGCTCTCACTGATAATTGGCTGCGGTGTTATGTATGCTGGTTGGTCCTACTGCATGTCCATCAGTGTGTGTATGTGATTGCACCATAATGTACTGATGTATATTATGACAACACCTACTCGCCACATTCCGGCGCCTGTTCGGGTCACAGAGGGAGAATTCAGAATGTCCAATTCACCTAACAGCATGTCTTTCGGGACTTGTGGGAGGAAACCGGAGCACAGCACCCAGAGGAAATCCACGCAGACACAGAGAAAACGTGCAGACTCCGCACAGACAGTGACCCAAGCCGGGAATCAAACCTGGGACTCTCAGATCGATGAAGTTGCATGACTGGGCGTTCAGCCTAAAGTCCGTGACAAAACTGTCAAATGATTCACCAGGTCTCTGGGTATGCATACAGAATATACGTCGCTCAAACGTTTCATTCTTCTTAGGGGATCATTGCTTATCAAAGTGCTTCATCACTTCATCAAATGTCTTGTGATCCTCCTCATTATCAAACACAAATGTGTTGCACAGTTCGAGTGAGCGCTTGTGGACCTGCCACTGTTAGCAGCAACGCGATTTGCCTTTTATCAGGCTGGGCCTGCAGGCCCATGGCCGTAACATAAAGTTCGAACTGCTGTTTGAACAGCTGTCAGTTCTCACCTACATTCCCAGACATCTGAAGCTGGTGGGTGGCCCTCAGACCATCCATCTCGAGCTTCATCATTTTCTGATGTGTTGGGTCGCCTCAGGCTGCAGTTCACCAGTCCGGCCTTCACTGCCGTCGCTATCTTTAAATCTTCAAATCTTCAGCACTCGTAGTACCATGTGTTTGGTCCTTTGTACTTTACGAAGGAATCCACCAAACACTTTAACTTGTCCAAACCAAAATCTTTTATAGAGTCTCATGCGGTAAAATAGCAATCTGATACAGCGCACGTTACCATGGAGTCTGCAAACTACTCCTCTGGAACTTGGACATAGTACTGACCATTTACTTTATTTGTTACAAATTTAGAGTGCCCAATTCATTTTTTTCAATTAGGGGGACATCTTTGGGTTGTGGGGGCAAAACCTACGCAAACACGGGGAGAATGTGCAAACTCCACATGGACAGTGGCCCAGAGGCAGGATCGAGCCTGGGACCTCGGCGCCATGAGACAGCAGTGCTAACCACTGCGCCACCGTGCTGCCCTCGCACTGACCATTCACATGTATGTCTTATTACCCTCTCAATATTCTTCTCAAGGTGGCGGGATGTGTCTCTCCTTATATCGGTGTCACAGGTAACATGACCTTGGTCTAGTGACTGCGTGGTGTGTCTACACTGTACAACCACCTACTGTTTGGGGGTCGCACACCATCTATCTATGATATAGCCCATTGGTATGTCATCACATAAGGTAGGAGTGCAGGTTAGTGATGAGGACTTTAAACTAGTTAAAGGGGAGAGGGAGGACTCAGGATATGTTAGTAATGTTTCCTGAACAAGTAATAGGAGAGAGAGTATGGAAAGATGCAGGAATCTAACTTCACACATAGCAGAAAAGGGGACAACTATGAGAAGGAGGGTGGTCAACACAGGACTGAGGGTGTTGTACCTAAATGTGGGCATTATACAAAAGAAGGTAAATGAGCTTGTAACACACATTAGAATTGGTGGGTACAATGTTGTGGGCATCTCAGAGGAATGGCTGCAAAGGGATCAGGACTGGGATCTAAGTGTCCAAAGATATGTGTCCTAATAAAAAGGCAGATGGGCAGAGGGGAGGGGTTGTCTTGTTAGCAAAAAAATAAATTAAGTTGGTAGCAAGAAACGATATAGGATCAGAAGACGTAGAATCTGTGGGTAGAGTTGGGGAATCACAAAGGAAAAAGTATCCTGATGGGAGTTAGGTACAGTCCCCCTAGCAGTAGTCAGGATATGGGTCAGAAAATAAATCAGGAGATAGAAAAGGCATATAAGAAAGGCAACATTACAATAATCATGGGGGAACTTCAATATGCAGGTGGACTGGGAAAATCAGGTTGGTAGTGGATTCCAAGAAAACGAATTTGTGGAATGTCTAAGAGATGGTTTATTGGAGCAGCTTGTGGTAGAGCCCCGAGGGAACAGGCAATTCTGGATTTGGTGGTGTGTGAGCCAGACTTGATTAGGGGGCATAAGAACAAAGAACAAAGAAAAGTACAGTCTTCGGCCCTCCAAGCCTGTGCCGACCATGCTGCCCGTCTAAACTAAAATCTTCTACATTTCCGGGGTCCGTATCCCTCTATTCCCATCCTATTCATGTATTTGTCAAGATGCCCCTTAAACATCACTATCGTCCCTGCTTCCACCACCTCCTCTGGCAGCGAGTTCCAGGCACCCACTACCCTCTGTGTAAAAAAACTTGCCTCGTACATCTCCTCTAAACCTTGCCCCTCGCACCTTAAACCTATGCTCCCTAGTAATTGACCCCACTATCCTGGGAAAAGTCTCTGACTATCCACTCTGTCTATGCCCCTCATAATTTTGTAGACTCTTATCAGGTCACCCCTCAACCTCCTTTGTTCCAGTGAGAACAAGCCAAGTTAATTCAACCTCTCCTCATAGCTAATGCCCTCCATACCAGGCAACATTCTGGTAAATCTCTTCTGCACCCTCTCTAAAGCCTCCACAGCTTCTAGCAGTGTGGTGACCAGAATTGAACACTATACTACAAGTGTGGCCGACTAAGGTTCTATACAGCTGCAACATGACTTGCCAATTTTTATACTCAATGTCCCGGCCAATGAAGGCAAGCATGCCGTATGCCTTCTTGACTACCTTCTCCACCTGCGTTGCTCCTTTCAGTGACCTGTGGACCTGTACACCAAGATCTCTCTGACTGTCAATACTCTTGAGGGTTCTACCATTCACTGTATAATCCCCACCTGTATTAGACCTTCCGAAATGCATTACCTCACATTTGTCCGGATTGTACTCCATCTGCCATCTCGCCGCCCAAGTCTCCAAACGATCTAAATCCTGCTGTGTCCTCTGACAGTCCTCATTGCTATCCCCAATTCCACCAACCTTTATGTCGTCCGCAAACTTACTAACCAGACCAGTTACATTTTCCTCCAAATCATTGAAATATACTACGAACAGCAAAGGTCCCAGCACTGATCCCTGCGGAACACCACTAGTCACAGCCCTCCAATCAGAAAAGCGTGAAGGAACGCTTATGGGGCAGTGGCCACCATATGATAGAATTTACCCTTCAGTTTGAGATGGAGAAGCTGGAAACAAATGTAACAGTATTACAATTGAATAAAGGTAACTGCAAGACATGAGGGAGGTGCTGGCCAGAGTTGATTGGAAAAGGAGTCTAGCAGGGAAGATGGTGGAACAGCAATGGCAGGAGTTTTGGGGGGTTATTCGGGAGGCACAGCAGAAATTCATCCCAAGGAAGAGGAAACATGCTAAGGGGAGGACGAGGCATCCATGGCTGACGAGGGAAGGCAAGGACAGCATAAAAGCAAAAGAAAAGCATACAATATGGCGAGGATTAGTGGGAAGCCAGAGGACTGGGAAGCCTTTAAAAGCAAGCAGAGGACAACTAAAAAAGCAATAAAGTGGGAGAAGATGAAATATGAGTGTAAGCCAGCTAGTAATATAAAAGAAGAATACAAGAGTTTTTTTTTTTTTTAGAAATATAAAGGTAACAGAGAGGCAAGAATGGACATTGGACCACTGGAAAATGAGACTGGAGAAGTAGTAATGGGGAACAAAGAAATGGCACAGGAACTGAATAGATGCTTTGCACCAGTCTTCACGGTGAAAGACAGCAGTGGCATACCAGAACTTCAAGAGAGTCAGGGGGCAGAGGTGAGTGAAGTGGCCATCACTAAGGAGAGGGTACTGGGAAAGTTGAAAGGTCTGAAAGTGGATAAATCACCTGGACTGGATGGACTACACTTCCAGGGATCTGGAGGAGATAGCTGAGGAGATTGTGGAGGCATTGGGGGTGATCTTTCAGGAATCACTGGAGTCAGGGAGGATCACAGAGGACTGCAAAATGACTAATGTAACACCCCTCGTTAAGAAGGAAGGGAGGCAGAAGACAGGAAATTATAGGACGGTTAGCCTGGCTTCGGTCGTTGGTAAGATTTCAGAGTCCATTATATTTTTAATAAACATTTTATTGAGGTATTTTTTGGTATTATAACAACAACACAATAAACAATGTACATGAAACTAGAAACATAGTGCAAAAGCCGTCTCCCTCCCTCCTAGGTCCCACCTTTATGAACCCCCTACTCTAAGCTAACTAACCCCACCCCCCCCCCCCCCCCCCCCCCCCCGCCCTTCTGCCGACAATTAATTTTACGCAAAGAAGTCGGTGAACGGTTGCCACCTCCGGGTGAACCCTAACAGTGATCCTCTCAAGGCGAACTTGATTTTCTCCAAACACAGAAAGCTAGCCATGTCCGATAGCCAAGTCTCCAACTTCGGGGGCTTTGAGTCCCTCCAAGCTAATAGTATCCGTTTCCGGGCTACCAGGGAAGCAAAGGCCAGAACGTCTGCCTCTTTCTCCTCCTGGATTCCCGGGTCTTCCGACACCCCGAAAATTGCCACCTCTGGACTGAGCGCCACCATTGTTTTTAACACCGTGGACATGACATCTGCAAGCCCCTGCAAAGATCCCCTAAGCTTCGAACATGCCCAGAACATGTGGACATGGTTCGCTAGTCCTCCCGCACATTTTGCACACCTGTCTTCCACCCCAAAGAATCTGCTCATCCGGGCCACTGTCATGTGAGCCCGGTGAACAACCTTAAATTGTATCAGGCTGAGCCTGGCACATGTTGCGGACGCGTTGCCTCTACTCAACGTGTCTGCCCATAGACCATCTTCTATCTCTCCTCCCAGCTCCTCATGAAATGAAATGAAAATCGCTTATTGTCACAAGTAGGCTTCAAATGGAGTTACTGTGAAAAGCCCCTAGTCGCCACACTCCGGCGCCTGTTCGGGGAGGCTGTTACGGGAATTGAACCGTGCTGCTGGCCTGCCTTGGTCTGCTTTCAAAGCCAGCGATTTAGCCCTGTGCTAAACAGCCCCACTTGCTCCCACTTGCGCTTCAGCTCCTCGGTCTGCGTCTCCTCTGACCCCATAAGTTCCTTGTAAATGTCCGAGACACTCCTTTCCCCTATCCACCCTCTGGAAACTACCCTGTCCTGAATCCCCCTTAGTGGTAGGAGCGGGAAGGTTGACACCTGTTTACGTAGGAAGTCGCGCATCCGAGTTTGTTTCCCCTCGCCAACCCAAACTTCTCCTCCAGCGCCCTCATACTCGGAAAGCTTCCCTCTATAAACATATCCCCCATCCTCCAATCCTGCTCTCCGCCATATCCGGAACCCCCCCATCCATACTTCCCGGGACAAACCGGTGATTATTACAGATTGGGGCTAGGCCGATGCTCCCTCTGCTCCCACATGTCTCCTCCATTGCCCCCAGACTCTCAGGGCCGTGACCACCACAGGGCTGGTGGAGTACCGCGCCGGCGGGAACGGCAGAGGCGCAGTTACCAACGCCCCCAAACTGGTGCCCTTGCATGAGGCCACCTCCATACGCTCCCATGCCGACCCCCTCCCCCACCACCCACTTCCTGATCATGGCTATATTCGCCGCCCAGTAATAGTTACTAAAATTTGGCAGTGCCAGCCCACCCTCTCCCCAACTCTGTTCAAGCATTACCTTCCTTACCCGCGGGGTCTTGCCCGACCAAACAAAGCCAGAGATCACTTTGTTGACCCGTTTAAAAAAGGACCGCGGAATAAAGATGGGGAGACATTGAAACACGAACAGGAATCTCGGGAGAACCGTCATCGTCACCGTCTGCATCCCATCTGCGAAAATCGTCCTTCATTTGGTCTACTAGCCGGACCAGATTAAATTTATGCAGCTGGTCCCATTCCCGCGCCACTTGAATGCCTAGGTAACCCCCCCCCCCCTCGGACCAGTGCCTTCCAGCCCCTTGAGACTCTCAGAGCAATTGCCAACGGCTCTATAGCTAGCGCGAACAACAATGAGGAGAGGGGGCATCCCTGTCTCGTCCCCCGGTGCAGTCTAAAATAGTCCGATGTTGTCCTATTCGTCCGTACACTTGCCACAGGAGCCTGATCCAGCAACCTGACCCAGTAAAGCCCCGCCCAAATCCTAACCGTCCCAGTACCTCCCAGAGATAATCCCATTCTACCCAATCAGAAGCCTTTTCTGCATCCGTTGTGATCACTACCTCCACCTCCCTACCTTCCGGGGCATCATGATCACATTTAACAACCTTCTTACATTGGCCATCAACCGCCTACCCTTAACAATAACGTCCGTAACACAATCCTCAATCCTGGAGGACAAAATTTTGGCCAGCGGTTTGGCATCCACATTCAACAGGGATATCGGCCTGTAGGATCCACATAGCTCCGGGTTCTTGTCCCGCTTCAGAATCAGCAAAATCGTGGCCTGTGACATTGTCGGGGGCAGCACCACTCTTTCCCTTGCCTCATTGAACATCCTCATCAACACCGGCCCCAATATCCCAGAGAACTTTTTATAAAACTCCACGGTACCCGCCCAGCCCCGGGGCTACCAGCCTGCATGGCCTTCAGACCCTCCACTATCTCTTCCAACCCGATCAGGGCCCCCAGCCCTTCTACCAGCTCCCCGTCCACCTTTGGCGCCACTCACTGCTCAAGGGAAACGCAAACAACGGGGTCAGTGCCCGCTTGGGACACGCCCAGCCATCCAGATCCCCGCCCACTTATTGGTTAGGAATCGAACAGAGTGATCAGGGATCACCCAATTAGTGGGGCCCAAACTGAAGGATCGCCCAAAAGAGCGCGAAAACCCCCAAGTATAAGAAGAAGAGTTCGCCACATGTTCGTCCTCTCTTGGACCTGGTACTCCGGTCACGGCCATCTCCAATTGCAGCAACATCAGAAGCAAGTCCAAGTTCAATGCCCGCTGCCAGACGGATGAGCCCAGCTGAGCAGCAGTTACTCCTTCGAACTTGATAGATCCAGAATCGAACAGCGGCCACTGTTTCTCTGACCTAAGCCGGGTGCCCAAAGTTAAGTACAGGTTGTCTTAGTCGATAAGTGTAGTTAACTAGTAGTGTTTATGTTGCATGACTAATTGTGTGTAAATAAAGTACCCTTGACCTTGAACTAACTAACTGGTGTTTGGCTGTTTGATCGATAGCCGGTTGAACCTTGTGGTGGTAACATTTGATACCTGGCGACTCTAAGCATTAGAATATAGATAACATAGAATGAATGGCAAACTCACTGATTGCCCAAATTGGAACAGAGCCACAGAAAGGACAGAGTAAAAGAAGAAAAGGCAACACTCTGGGCCCGTATCGAGATCAGCTCCCCTCTGACCACCGCCTTCGGTGCTTCCCAGACCATCGCTGCTGAAATTTCCCCCGTGTCGTTCACCTGCAGGTAGTTCTGAATACATTTCCTCAGCCGCTCACACACCCTTCGTCAGCCAAAAGTCCCACATCTAAACTCCAGTGCAAGCGCTAGTTACTGTCTTTACTAACCTGCAGGTCAACCCAGTGTGGAGCATAGTCTGAGTTTGTGATCAGCGAGTACCCGTGTCCACCACCCCTGCCAGTAAGGCCTTTCTCAAAATGAAGAAATTGATCCGGGAGTACACTTTATGCACGTGTGAGAACTCCTTCACACGTGGCTGCCCAATTCTCCATGGATCCACCCCCCCGCCCCATCTGCTCCATGAATCCTTTTAGTTCCTTTGCCATTGCTGGCACCCTGCCTGTTTTCGAGCTTGACCGGTCCAAGCCAGGTTCAATAACTGTGTTGAAGTCCCCAACCATGACCAACCTGTGTGAGTCCAGGTCCGGTATCTTCTCCAGCATCCTCTTTATAAACTCCACATCATCCCAATTTGGCACATACACATTTACTAATGCCACCTGCACCCCGTCCAGTTTCCCACTGACCATAATGTACCAACCTCCCACATCCAAAACTATTCTACCCGCCTCAAACACCACCCGCTTATTGATCAGGATCGCGACCCTCTAGTCTTTGAATCCAGTCCTGAGTGAAAGACCTGACTGACCCAGCCTTTACTCAATCTAATCTGGTCAGTTACTCTAAGGTGCGTGTCCTGCAACATTACCACGTCCGCCTTCAGTCCCCTAAGATGCGCGAACACACGTGTCCTCTTGACCGGCCCATTTAATCCTCGAACATTCCAGGTGATCAGCCTTGTTGGGGGGCTCATTGCCCCGCCCCCCCTTCGCCGATCAACCATCCCCTTTTTTGGGCCCGCCTCCAGCCCATGCTCCGTGCTTTCACCGGCCCGTCCCCAGGCAGCCTCCGCCCCCAACCTCCTCTCTGTCCCTTGGCCCAAGTCCCTCCTTCAGCAGAACATTTTCTCCCCCCCACCCCCCGTAACAACACTCTGTAACCCAACCCCTTTGATAAACCGAACATATGCACACCCCCACTGCGCTTCCGTGAGCTAGCCCGCCCGGCTAGCTTGGTGGCCCCCATCCCTGGCGCCGGATCGTCTTCCACCTATTGTTCCCTCTCCGTCCATCTCCCCCCCCCCCCCCCCACGCCCATACAAATATACTCCAACATCAAAACATCAAACAATCCCCACACAATTGCCCGACAGAAAAACAACAAAATCTAAACAAGCACACCTCCATCCCCCAACAGTGAAAACTTAACTCACTCAGCTCTACCACTGGTCCCAAAACAATACAGAAGGCATTACAAACAGCTTCCACAAAACAAAAAACGAGAAAACTTTTTTTTTGAAGAACAGAGAAACAAAAAGAAAAACAACGAAACCATGAACGTTGCAGCAAAGTTCAAAATTCTCAGTCCAGCACCAGTCCTTTCCTTTTCACGAAGTCCACGCGTCCTCAGGTGACTCGAAATAAAAGTGCTGTTCCTCGTATGTGACCCAGAGACAGGCCGGATACAACAGTCCAAACTTCACCTTTTTCTTAAAATGGATCAACGTAATCTGTTTGAAGCCTGCTCTTATCCTGGCCACCTCCAAACTCAGGTCTTGGTAGACCCGCAGGATACTATTGTCCCATTTACAGCTCCGTGCCTGCTTGGCCCACTGTAGAATGCGCTCCTTATCCAAGTACCTGTGGAATCTCACCACCATTGCCCTCGGGGGGGGGGGGCTCTCGTTCGCGGCTTCCTCGCAAGTGCTCTGTGAGCCCTGTCCACCTCCAAGAGTCGGAAGAATGCCCCATCCCCCAGCAGCTTCTCAAACATATCTGCGATGTAAGCCCCAGCTTCCGCTCCTTCGGACCCCTCCGGGAGCCCAACAATTCTCAAGTTCTGCCGGCGGGATCTATTCTCTAGGTCCTCCACCATCTCCAGGAGCTTCTTCTGCTGGTCTCTCAGCATCCCCACCTCCAACTCCACCGCAGTTTGATGTCCCTTCTTCTCCACCTTCTGGATCGCCCGATCTTGGGCGTCCAATCTAAGCTCCAGCCGCTCAATCGACTCTTTTATCGGGTCCAAGCAGTCCCGTTTCTGCTGAGCAAAGCCTTCCTGAATAACTTGCATCAGCTGCTCTGTTGACCGCTGGGTCGACAAACCAGAGGTCCGGTCCTCCGCCATGCTGTCTCCCGCTGCAGCTTCATCCCAAGCCTTCTCTGTCTTTCTGTTTCTGCCTTTACGTCCTTCTAGTCCTTCTCTCCATGCACCGATGTGGGAATTCAGTACACAATTGCCTGCTTTCAGTTTTACAGTTCAAGTCCGGTTGCAAATCAGGGGAAAAGATCCAAAAGTCCGACCCGAGCGGGAGCCACCAAATGTGCGACTTACTCCTTCATAGCTGCCACCGGAAGTCCTGGAGTCCATTATTAAGAATGAGATTGCCAAGTGCTTGGAAGTGCTTGGTAAATAGGGCTGAGACAACATGGCTTCATCAAGGGGAGGTCATGCCTGACAGAGCTGTTAGAATTCTTTGAGGAGGTAACAAGGAAGTTAGACAAAGATGAGCCAGTGGACGTGATCTATTTGGATTTCCAGAAGGCTTTTCACAAGGTGCTGTACAGGAGGCTGCTAAATAGGATAAGAGCCCATGGTATTAGGGGCATAGTACTGGTAGAGATAGAGGATTGGCTGACTGGTAGAAGGCAGAGAGGGAGGATAAAGGGGTCTTCTTCAGGATGGCAGCTGGTGACTAGTGGTGTTACGCAGGGCTCAGTGTTTGGACCACAACTATTCAACTCTGTACATTAATGATCTGGAAGAAGGAACTCAGGGCATTGTTGCTAAGTTTGCAGATGATACAAAGATATGCAGAGAGACAGGTAGTGTTAAGGAAGCAGAGGGCTGCAGAAGGACTTGGTCAGGCTAGGAGGGTGGGCAAAGAAGTGACAGTTGGGATGTGGAAAAGTGTAAGGTTATGCACTTTGATAGGAATAACAGAGGCATAGACTATTTTCAAAATGGGAAAGGCGTCAGGAATCTGAAGCACAAACGGACATAGAAGTCCTAGTTCAAGATTCTCTTAAGGTTAGCTGGCAGGTTCAGTTGGCAGTTAGGAAGGCAAATGCAATGCTAGCATTCTTGTCGAGAGGGCTAGAATACAAGAGCAGGGATGTACTGCTGAGGCTGTGTAAGGCTCTGGTCAGACCCCATTTGGAATATTGCGAGCAGTTTTGAGCCCATATCTAAGGAAGGATATGCTAGCGTTGGAGAGAGTCGAGAGGAGGTTCACAAGAATGATCCCGGGAATGAAAGGCTTGTCGTATGAGGAGCAGTTGAGGACTCTGGGTTTGTACTCAATGGAGTTGAGAAGGATGAGGGGGGGCCTCATTGAAACTTATGGAGTACTGAGAGACCTAGGATGTTTCCTCTGGTTGGAGAGACTAGAACTCGAGGGCACAGCCTCAGACTGAAGGAACGATCCTTTAAAACTGACACAAGGGTGGTGAATCTGTGGAACTCATTGCTGCAGAAGGCTATGGAGGCCAAGTCACGAACTGTCTTTAAGACCGAGATAGATGGGGGCTGGATTCTCCGCTTTGGGGACTTTGGGACTATGTTCACATGCCGACGGGAAAACTGTGGTTTTTTATGGCAGTAAAACTGGCATTAAAAGGTCACAGATTCCCCGTTTTGCTGGGGGCTAGCAGGCAGCTGTCGTAGAGCTCACAGCTCTAGCTGCTGATACGGCCTGCCGCATTTCCGGGTCAGAGGCCACGCATGCACACAGCAGCGGCCTCCAGCGGCCGCGCTGTGATCCATGGCGGACTCAGCCCACGAACCTGGGCCGGCAAACTAGTGCCCCGCATCGGCCGCTCGCGCGCCCAGGAACACCTGCACACATTGCCCCCAGCCACGAATGAAGCCCCACTGCCCGCCGATCGTCCCCCTCCCGACTGTGGCGGCCCTGGACTGAGTCTGCAACTGCCAAGCGAGGATCACAGACGGTGGGACCATGTTAGAATCACGCCATCGGGAATTCGGCCGGTCGGCAACGGAGCATCGCGGGGCGGGCCTCAGGCAATGGGCTGAGGCGGTGGATACTCGGCGCGGCCTACTCCACGATTTTCGGGGGGGGGGGGGAGAATTGCGAAACCGGCGCTGGTCCTGATTTCGTGCGCGAAATCGAATTCTCCGTCCCGTCGCCGAACGCGATTTCGGCATCGGGGGCCGGAGAATCCAGCCTCTTAATAAAGGGTTCAGTGGTTACAGGGAGAAGGCAGGAGAATGGGGATGAGAAACATAAGCCATGATCGAATCGTAGAGCAGACCCAATGGGCTGCTCATTCAGTTAATTCAGCTCCTACACTTACAGTCTTATGGATGGCAATGGTGTTGTGTTTTTTATGACGCAGATGGAAGGCGGGGGACTGGGGGTCGACCCTTGGCACTGTTTGCACCCAAGCGATAAAGACTTTTCATTTTCGTTTATTTCACATGTCAAGGTGCCTGGATGGCATTACCAAGCCAGCAGGAGCACTGCCTGGGTGCCAGGGTGGCAGTCCAAGGGTGCCTGAGTGCCAGGGTGGCACTGCCAAGGGTCGGGGCAAGGGGGCCATGCCAATGAAATGAGGATGCAAAGGGGTTTGAAGGATGGGGGTGTGCAGGGTAGGTAAGTAGGGGCCTTCGGGTGGTTGGGTGGGTGATGGGTGGGGGTGCTAGAAGGGAGGAGGTTCTGTAAGGGGGCTTGGGGGAGCCTGAAGAGGGGTGTCCCCCAGGGACCGTATAGCAGGGTGTCCTCACTTGCGTTGTGTGGGGTATGCCCATGTGTGTGGGGGTTGACATTGCCCATAGGTTGGATTTTGGGAGACCCACAAGCTCACGTAGAGATCGAGGCACCCTTTCAAAATAGAGGCCCAATATCTGAGTTCAGCTCCCCAGTGATAAAGAAAATTCTAAGTGTGGGTGAAACTGGTGAGAAACTCTCCAGGGCCCAAAAAAGCGACTCAGTGTCATTGAAGAACGGTGGGGAACTTGCCGGTTCTGAAACTCCCTGAAAAACAAAGTCCAGACGGAGGGTGGTTGGTACCGTCCTAGTTCTTTTTTGAGCACAGACGTCAAGCTACTCATCAAGGTTTATGACGCTTCAGCCTTGCCTCCTAAATATAATCTCGGAGGATCAACCTGGCTTCATGGAGGGCTGACAATTGTCGGTCATTACACCTCACCGGTTAAATGTTGTCCTTTCCACCTCCCGAACCTGAGGTGATAGTGTCTCTTGATGCTGAAAAGGATAGAGTGAACTGTGATTCTTCGGAGATTTGGATTTGGCCACAAATATATTTCTTGGATTTGTCAGTTGTATAATGCCCCCACTGCCAGTCTTTGTACAAATACTCTTAACTCTGATTATTTTCCTTGAAATCGGGGCACAAGACAGGGCTAGCCACTGTCTCCCTTCCCGTTTGCTCTGGCAATAGAACCGCTTGCGATAGCGCTGACGTCCTCTGTTAAATGGAGGGCGATTAGTCGGGGAGGTGTGGAGCATTGGGTGACCCTTTATGCGGATGACCTATCTCTTTATTATGGATTCAGCAGCCTCCGTAGCCGACATAATGAAGTTGCTTAGCACCTTTGCCTCCTTCTCTGGGTATAAGTTGAACTTGGGCAAGAGTGAATGTTTCCCTGTTAACCTCCCTGTGGCTCTAAAAATGTACAAATATGCCCTACTTCTTACTAAAGCGGGCAAGCGCACAAACACACTTCCTAAGCTTCAATTAAAAACAAATGCAACTTTACAGAGTATCAGATATTAAACTTGGCCAAGTAAGATGTAAGTAATAAGCTTACTAATTTACACAATAGTAAAGATTGACTGATTTTGTCCGGAGTCTGGTTCTTCAGTGTGTAGCGCACAAAGACTCCGCGAGACGAATAGAGTGAAGTCGATGAGGCTTTATTAAGCGTGTCTGTTCCCCCGCAGCTCGGTAGTAGACTGGCCTGCGGGGGAGGACTTCGGCTTCTTATACTCCGCCTTCAGGGCGGAGCTAGAGGTCAACGGCCAACCAGGACCCGGGATCTGTCAGCCAATGACATTAGGGCTTCCAGTCCCACATGACCCCTAATACATACTACCACATTCACCCCTTGTCAAAAATGAACCCGGCGGGGTGATGCTTCGCATGGTGGTAAGGGTTTACAGGGCTTTAATGACTGTGGCCGCGGTCATGTCAGAGCAGGGGATGGCGAATGGGAAGCGAGAGTACTCGTCCACCACATTAAGGAAGTATGTGTTGCGGTCGGTGGAGGGGAGGGGCCCTTTGAAATCCAGACTAAGGCGTTCAAAGGGGCGGGAAGCCTTAATCAGGTGCGCACCATCCGGCCTGAAAAAATGCGGTTTGCATTCTGCGCAGATGTGGCAGTTCCTTGTGACTGTACGGACCTCCTCTAAAGAGTATGGGAGGTTGCGGGACTTGATAAAGTGGAAAAACCGAGTGACCCCGGGTGGCAGAGGTCCTCGTGGAGGGTTTGGAGGCGGTTAATTTGTGCGTTGGCACATGTGCCGCAGGATAGGGCATCGGACGGCTCGTTCAGCTTTCCGGGACGATACAAGATCTCGTAGTTGAAGGTGGAGAGCTCGATCCTCCACCTTAAGATCTTGTCGTTTTTGATTTTGCCCCGCAGTGCATTATCGAACATGAAGGCTACCGACCGTTGGTCGGTGAGGAGAGTGAATCTCCTGCCGGCCAGGTAATGCCTCCAATGTCGCACAGCTTCCACTATGGCTTGGGCTTCCTTTTCCACTGAGGAGTGGCGGATTTCTGAAGCGTGGAGGGTTCGGGAGAAAAAGGCCACGGGTCTGCCCGCTTGGTTAAGGGTGGCCGCTAGAGCTACGTCGGAGGCGTCGCTCTCGACCTGGAAGGGGAGGGACTCGTCGATGGCGCGCACCGTGGCCTTTGCGATATCCGCTTTGATGCGGCTGAAGGCCTGGCAAGCCTCTGTCGACAGGGGGAAGGTCGTGGTCTGTATTAGAGGGCGGGCCTTGTCTGCGTACTGGGGGACCCACTGGGCGTAGTATGAAAAGAACCCCAGGCAGCGTTTCAGGGCTTTTGAGCAGTGCGGGAGGGGAAATTCCATGAGGGCGCTCATACGTTCGGGATCGGGGCCTATTATCCCATTGCGCACTACGTAGCCCAGGATGGCTAGCCGGTTGGTGCTAAAAACGCACTTGCCCTCGTTGTACGTGAGGTTCAAGGCTTTAGCGGTCTGGAGGAATTTTTGGAGGTTGGCGTCGTGGTCCTGCTGGTCGTGGCCATAGATGGTTACATTGTCGAGATACGGGAACGTGGCCCGCAACCCGTGTTGATCAACCATTCGGTCCATCTCTCGTTGGAAGACCGAGACCCCGTTTGTGACGCCAAATGGGACCCTTAGGAAATGGTATAATCGCCCGTCTGCCTCGAAGGCTGTGTACTTGCGGTCACTTGGGCGGATGGGGAGCTGATGGTAGGTGGACTTGAGGTCCACAGTGGAGAAGACTTTATATTGGGCAATCCGATTGACCATGTCGGATATGCGGGGGAGAGGGTACGCGTCTAGTTGTGTGTACCTGTTGATGGTCTGGCTATAGTCTATGACCATCCTTTGCTTCTCCCCTGTCTTCACTACTACCACCTGTGCTCTCCAGGGACTATTGCTGGCCTGGATTATGCCTTCCTTTAGTAGCCGCTGGACTTCGGACCGAATGAAGGTCCGGTCCTGGGCGCTGTACCGTCTGCTCCTAGTGGCGACGGGTTTGCAATCCGGGGTGAGGTTCGCAAACAAAGACGGGGGTTGCACCTTGAGGGTTGCGAGGCTGCAGATAGTGAGTGGGGGTATTGGGCCGCCGAATTTGAAGGGAAGGCTCTGTATATTGCACTGGAAGTCTAATCCCAGTAATGTGGGGGCGCAGAGTTGGGGAAGGACGTGTAGCTTGTAGTTTTTGAACTCCCTCCCCTGCACCGTTAGGGTAACTATGCAGAAACCTTTGATCTGTACAGAGTGGGATCCTGCAGCTAGGGAAATCTTTTGTGCGCTGGGATAGGTGGTCAAGGAACAGCGTCTTACCGTGTCGGGGTGGATAAAGCTCTCCGTGCTCCCGGAGTCGACTAGGCATGGTGTCTCGTGCCCGTTTATTAGCACCGTTGTCGTCGTCGTCTGGAGTGTCCGGGGCCGAGCTTGGTCGAGCGTTATTGAAGCGAGACGTGGTTGTAGTAGTGGAGCGTCTTCCTCGAACCCCGTGGAGCTGTCGACACTGGGGTCCGTTGTTGCCGCCCAAGATGGCGTCAGGGATGAACAAAATGGCTGCCCCCATACATCGCAAATGGCTGGGGGGTCACAAGATGGCGGCGGGGTGGACAAAATGGCCGCCCCCATGCGTCGTACGGGTCTGGGGTGGTCCAAGATGGCGGCGCCCTTCCTCCCCTCGAGGTGGCCGGGACCCAAAATGGCGGCGTCTGCGGGTCGCACATGGGGCGCTGGGGGGGTTGGGGAGCGTTAGGAACGCGCGGGGCTCCCTCATCTCTGGGGACAGCGGTGGTCGGGACCCAAATTGGTAGCGCCGGCGGGTCATACGTGGGGCGCGGGGGGGGGTTTGGGGGGCGTTAGAGCCGCGCAGAACTCCCTCTTCTCCGGGGAGAGCGGTGGTCGGGACCCAAAGTGGTAGCGCCGGCGGGTCATACATGGGGCGCGGGGGGGGCGGTTGGGGAGCGTAAGCGGCGTGCAGGGCTCCCTGTTCTCCCAGGACCGCGGTGGTCGGGACCCAGAGTGGCTGCGCCTGCGGATCGTACATGGGGCGCTGGGGGGGTTGGGGAGCGTAAGCGGCGTGCAGGGCTCCCTGTTCTCCCGGGACAGCGGCGACCTCGCGGGACCGGCACACAACCGCGAAATGGCCCTTTTTCCCGCAGCTCTTGCAGATTGCTGCGCGGGCCGGGCAGCGCTGCCGGGGGTGTTTCGCCTGGCCGCAGAAATAGCAGCGGGCGCCTCCGGTGCGACTTGGCGTTTGGACCGCGCAAGCCTGTGGGGTGTCCGGGGGGGGTGGGTTTGTCGCGACGGGTACGTACGGAGCCCAATGGGCTGCCGCGCGGTCGGGGCCGGAGGCGCGGGTATTACGCGCGGCCACGTCTAGGGAGGCTGCTAGGGCCCGTGCCTCTGAGAGTCCTAGCGACTCTTTTTCTAGAAGTCTTTGGCGGATTTGGGAGGAGTTCATACCTGCCACAAAAGCATCGCGCATTAACATGTCCGTGTGTTCATTTGCGTTCACCGAAGGGCAGCTGCAGGCTCGTCCCAAAATTAGTAGCGCGGCGTAGAATTCATCTATCGATTCTCCGGGACTTTGCCGTCTCGTTGCGAGTTGATAGCGAGCGTAGATCTGGTTTACTGGGCGGACATAGAGACTTTTCAGTGCTGCGAACGCCGTCTGGAAATCCTCTGCGTCTTCGATGAAAGAGAAAATCTCCGTGCTTAACCTCGAGTGCAGGACCTGTAGTTTTTGGTCTTCTGTGACCCGGCCGGTGGCCGTTCTGAGGTAGGCCTCGAAACAAGTCTGCCAATGCTTGAAAGCTGCTGCCGCGTTCACTGCGTGGGGGCTGATCCTCAGGCATTCCGGGATGATCCTGAGCTCCATAGGGATCTGTCAGCCAATGACATTAGGGCTTCCAGTCCCACATGACCCCTAATACATACTACCACACAGTGAAACAGTTGTTTTTCAGTAACGGCTGCTCAGAACCCCTTGTCTTGTTGCAGAAAATCCAAAGGATTTTTTAGTTGCGTCTCCATTTGCTGCAGGCATGTCGACACATTAATCAGCCAAATGGGGTGCTGACCTGGATGGGTGCAGACCTGGGTGAAATGTTATAGAGAGAAGGAGATCCTTGCTCCCTGTGGCAGCCTGCATGCTCCTTGCTGAGATCCCAATTCCAGCATCCACACAAAAGGTTGTATCACATGACCTCTCTCCATGTGGTAAAGGTCCTTCCTGTTTGTTCCCTGTTTATTCCCTTATTCCCCTTTTATTTTGCTGTTGTCCAATGGCAGCCCACTGAAGAGATCTAACTAACTCCGTCCACTTGTACGTTCCAAAGAATAGAGGACTAGCTCATGTCTCGCACAGCCAAGGTGAGTAATATTTTAGTCTCCCAGCCATTAGCTCCTGATTGGTCCATCCTGCATCTTAATAGTAGTAGCTGTGTTCTGCTGTCAATCTCAGTTGGAGACTCCACATACTTGGCGTCTCGATGGAATGAATTTCATCGTCACCGGTGAAAATTCACAGCTACTTCCAAGTCCGTGTCCTTCGTCCAGCAAAAATGTCTTTTCGTAGGTATTACTAGCTCATGATGTAACAAATTAGTATTCCTTACGGCACATCTTGGTAACAGAACTTCAATTACTTATCAGTAATGTGACTTAACACTTGGATATTTTCAGATACATCACTGTCCCTTGGAATGGAAAAAGATACCGTTTCTTCTTTGGAGACCACATGTCCTAGCAATCAACATCAATCAGGTAATGTTATCTTTACCACATTTTTCATAATACCCAGAAGGCATTTATTTCTTATTTCTGTCCAGGAGAGTTAACAACATTTTAAAACTTTCCCTCACTAGAATCTATAGATGATTTGTTAGATTTGAAAAAGGACGAAAAAGCATCTTTATCTCTGAGTGGTAAGTGCAAAATAACACGGAAAATTAACTAAACAAATTAATTTAGTTAAATGTCAGCCAATCATTGATCAAATCAAAATTATTTTATAGATTACAAATTGCCGTAATTGATACATTTGTGGAATGCTGCCCATATATTTCTCAATTAAATGTTGATATGGTTCACATCCATTACCTCTGATTTGACAGGACCTAAATGTTATAGGCTTACCTTCAGTGAAATATTTTTTCCGCTGTGTATAATATCTCCCAGTGCTTCAAAATACTTGTTTTAATTGCATATTGGCAGTAACTTCCACATAAATATAAACTTGCTTATGAATATTGATTTCTGCCATGTTTTTGCAACGGAAAGCCAGAATTCCAGACAAATGACAGGAAGGAAGGTTTAGCGCACATTATGGGACAGTTTGGCAAACAAAATGAGGTTAGATCAGCAATCAATTTTTCCAATCTCAGATACCTGCTCCATTATTTGCTAATGCTCTTCGGGAGGGTTTAAACTAGTTCAGCAGGGGCTTGGGAACCTGAATTGTAGCTCCAGTACACAGGAGGTTGAGAGTAGTGAGGTCATGAGTAAGGTTTCAAAGTTGCAGGAGTGTACCGGCAGGCAGGAAGGTGGTTTAAAGTGTGTCTTCTTCAATGCCAGGAGCATCCGGAATAAGGTGGGTGAACTTGCGGCATGGGTTGGTACCTGGGACTTCGATGTTGTGGCCATTTCGGAGACATGGATAGAGCAGGGACAGGAATGTTTGTTGCAGGTGCCAGGGTTTAGATATTTCAGTAAGCTCAGGGAAGGTGGTAAAAGAGGGGGAGGGATGGCATTATTAGTCACGGACAGTATTACGGTGGCAGAAAGGACATTTGATGAGGACTGAGGTAGTATGGGCTGAGGTTAGAAACAGGAAAGGAGAGGTCACCCTGTTAGGAGTTTTCTATAGGCCTCTGAAAAGTTCCAGAGATGTAGAGGAAAGGATTGCAAAGATGCTTCTGGATAGGAGCGAAAGCAACAGGGTAGTTGTTATGGGGGACTTTAACTTTCCAAATATTGACTAGAAACGCTATAGTTCGAGTACTTTAGATGGGTCTGTTTTTGTCCAATGTGTGCAGGAGGGTTTCCTGACACAGTATGTAGATAGGCCAAGGAGAGGCGAGGCCATATTGGATTTGGTACTGGGTAATGAACCAGGACAGATGTTAGTTTTGGAGGTAGGTGAGCACTTTAGTGATAGTTACCACAATTCGATTAAGTTTATTTCAGTGATGGAACGGGATAGGTATATGCCGCAGGGCAAGAGTTATATCTGGGGGAAAGGCAATTATGATGCGAAGAGGCAAGACTTAGGATGCATCGGATGGAGAGGAAAACTGCAGGGGATGGGCACAGTGGAAATGTGGAGATGGGCACAGTGAAATTGTTCAAGGAACAGCTACTGCGTGTCCTTGTTAAGTATGTACCTGTCAGGCAGGGGGGAAGTGGTCGAGCAAGGGAGCCATGGTTTACTAAAGCAGTCGAAACACTTGTCAAGAGGAAGAAGAAGGCTTATGTAAAGATGAGACATGAAGGTTCAGTTAGGGCGCTCGAGAGTTACAAGTTAGCTAGGAAGGACCTAAAGAGGGAGCTAAGAAGAGCCAGGAGGGGACATGAGAAGTCTTTGGCAGGTAGGATCAAGGATAACCCTAAAGCTTTCTATAGATATGTCAGGAATAAACAAATGACTAGGGTAAGAGTAGGGCCAGTCAAGGACAGTAGTGGGAAGTTGTGCTTGGAGTCCGAGGAGCTAGGAGAGGTGCTAAATGAATATTTTTTGTCAGTATCCACACAGGAAAAAGACAATGTTGTCAAGGAGAATACTGAAATTCAGGCTACAAGACTAGAAGGGCTTGAGGTTCATAAGGAGGCGGTGTTAGCAATTCTGGAAAGTGTGAAAATAGATAAGTCCCCTGAGCCGGATGGGATTTATCCTAGGATTCTCTGGGAAGCTAGGGAGGAGATTGCTGAGCCTTTGGCTTTGATCTTTAAGTCATCTTTGTCTACAGGAATAGTGCTAGAAGACTGGAGGGTAGCAAATATTGTCCCCTTGTTCAAGAAGAGGAGTAGAGACAACCCCGGTAACTATAGACCAGTGAGCCTTACTTCTGTTGTGGGCAAAATCTTGGAAAGGTTTATAAGAGATAGGATGTATAATCATCTGGAAAGGAATAATTTGATGAGAGATAGTCAACACGGTTTTGTGAAGGGTAGGTCGTGCCTCACAAACCTTATTGAGTTCTTTGAGAAGGTGACCAAACAGGTAGATGAGGGTAAAGCAGTTGATGTGGTGTATATGGATTTCAGTAAAGCGTTTGATAAGGTTCCCCGTGGTAGGCTACTGCAGAAAATACGGAGGCATGGGATTCAGGGTGATTTAGCAGTTTGGATCAGAAAGTGGCTAGCTGGAAGAAGACAAAGGGTGGTGGTTGATGGGAAATGTTCAGACTGGAGTCCAGTTACTAGTGGTGTACCACAAGGATCTGTTTTGGGGCCACTGCTGTTTGTCATTTTTATAAATGACCTGGAGGAGGGCGGAGAAGGATGGGTGAGTAAATTTGCAGATGACACTAAAGTCGGTGGAGTTGTGGACAGTGCGGAAGGATGTTACAAGTTACAGAGGGACATAGATAAGCTGCAGCCCTGGGCTGAGAGGTGGCAAATGGAGTTTAATGCAGAAAAGTGTGAGGTGATTCATTTTGGAAGGAATAACAGGAAGACAGAGTACTGGGATAATGGTAAGATTCTTGGCAGTGTGGATGAGCAGAGAGATCTCAGTGTCCATAGATTCCTGAAAGTTGCCACCCAGGTTGAAAGGGTTGCTAAGAAGGCGTACGGTGTGTTAGCTTTTATTGGTAGAGGGATTGGATTTCGGAGCCATGAGGTCATGTTGCAGCTGTACAAAACTCTGGTGCGGCCGCATTTGGAGTATTGCATGCAATTCTGGTCGCAGCATTATAGGAAGGATGTGGAAGCATTGGAAAGGATGCAGAGGAGATTTACCAGAATGTTGCCTGGTATGGAGGGAAGATCTTATGAGGAAAGGCTGAGGGACTTGAGGCTGTTTTCGTTATGAGGAAAGGCTGAGGGACTTGAGGCTGTTTTCATTAGAGAGAAGAAGGTTAAGAGGTGACTTAATTGAGGCATACAAGATGATCAGAGGATTGGATAGGGTGGACAGTGAGAGCCTTTTTTCTCGGGTGGTGATGTCTGGCACGAGGGGACATAGCTTTAAATTGAGGGGAGATAGATATAGGACAGATGTCAGAGGTAGGTTCTGTACTCAGAGAGTAGTAAGGGCGTGGAATGCCCTGCCTGCAACAATAGTGGACTCGCCAACACTAAGGGCATTCAAATGGTCATTGGATAGACATATGGACGATAAGGGAATAGTGTAGATGGGCTTTAGAGTGGTTTCACAGGTCGGCGCAACATCGAGGGCCGAAGGGCCTGTACTGCGCTGTAATGATCTATGTTCTATTACTACCTAGCATTTTTAAATGTCTCCCTATTATTGACGTTGCACTGTCAGACATATGCTGTAACATGAGGATGGAGAGTGTCCGAGTATGGTGAAAGTGCCAGCGGTTGCTTTGTGAACCTAAGAGCATAGGAAATGACGAAATTGGACAGTAAGAGACCTTTTAACCTTTCTATCCACTTCCACCATTCAGTAAAATCATGGCTGATCCTCTACCATGGCTATACCTTCCTGCACTTCCCCAAAATTCCTTGATTCCCTTAAGTGTTGTAAATTCTGTCAGTATCTAATTTGAATATACTCAGCAGTTGAGCATTCATAAGCCTCTGTGCTCGAGAATTCAAAGGTTTACAATACTTTAAATTAAATAAATCTTTCCTCACTTCAGTCCCAACTGACTAGTTTATTACTCTGAGAGTGTGACCCCATGTTCTGGAATCCTCATCCAGCCACCTTGACAAACCTTTTAATTTTGGACAGTGGCTGGGATTCCCCATTCTGGAGTCGCTCAAGTATTGCTGCCAGCGTAGAATCAGGACTGGTCACTGCTGGCGTTTGGAGAGGGGCCCAGGTGTGAATCTCTCTCCTTAACTTGCATCCTCCCGCCAGCGCGGGGTGGATAGCAAACTAAGGATGTCGGCTCGTTGGAGTTTAGAAGGATGAGGGGTTTCTTATTGAAACTTACAGGATACTGCGAGGCCTGGATAGAATGGACGTGGAGAGGATGTTTCCACTTGTAGGAAAAACTAAAACCAGAGTGCATCATCTCAGACTAAAGGGACGATATTTTAAAACCGAGGTGAGGAGGATTTTCTTCAGCCAGAGGGTGGTGAATCTGTGGAACTCTTGCCGCAGAAGGCTGTGGAGGCCAAATCACAGAGTGTCTGTAAGACATAGATAGATAGGTTCTTGATTAATAAGGGGATCAGGGGTTATGGGGAGAAGGCAGGAGAATGGGGATGAGAAAATATCAGCCATGATTGAATGGCGGAGCAGACTCGATGAGCCAAGTGACCTAATTCTGCTCCTATGTCCTATGGTCTTATGGGATCCGAGAATCGCAACTGCCGACAAACCCTTTTTTCAGGAGATAGTTCTGATCGAGAATCCCAATCACCAAGTCGGTAGATGGAGAATCCACCCCGGTGTATTTCAAATAGGTCACCTCTCATTCTTCTGAACAATAGGGAATATAATTCTGATCTCATCGATCTTTCCCCCTAGGACACCCCTGCCATCCTGCAAATCAGTCTGGCAAAACTTTGTTGCATTTGCTTTAAGGCATTAAAGGCATCTCTCCTTGGGTAAGGAGACCAAGGGTGGCATTTAATGACCTCCCCCATGGTGGGTTAAGTAGTTGGGGGATGAATTTAATTAGATGGGAGGAAGGCCTCCCCAACCTGATGCCAATTGAGGCCATTAAGTAGACAATTAATGCCCATTTAAAGGTTAAGACCATAAGACATAGGAGCAGAATTAGGCCACTCGGCCAATTGAGTCTGCTCGGCCATTCAATCATGGCTGATATTTTTCTCATCCCCATTCGCCTGCCTTCTCCCCATAACCCCTGATCCCTTCATTAATCAAGAATGTATCTATGTCTGTCTTAAAGACACTCAGTGATTTGGCCTCCACAGCCTTCTGCGGCAAAGAGTTCCACAGATTCACCACCCTCTGGCTGAAGAAATTTCTCCTCATCTCTGTTTTAAAGGATCGTCCCTTTAGTCTGAGATGGTGTGCTCTGTTTCTAATTTTTCCTACAAGTGGAAACATCCTCTCCACGTCCACTCTATCCTGGCCTCGCAGTATCCTGTACGTTTCAATAAGATTCTCCCCTCCTCCTTCTAAATTCCAACAAGTACAGACCCAGAGTCCTCAACCATTCCTCCTACGACAAGCTCTTCATTCCAGGGATCATTCTTGTGAACCTCTTCTGGATCCTTTCCAAGGCCAGCACATCCTTCCTTAGATAAGGAGGCCCAAAACAGCTCACAATACTCCAAATGGGGTCTGATCAGAGCGTTAGACAGACTCAGAAGTACATCCCTAGTCTTGTATTCTAGCCCTCTCGACATGAAATCGAACATTGCATTTGTCTTCCTAACTGCCAACTGAATCTGCATATAAACCACAAGAGAATTGTGAGAAAGGACTCCCTTTGTGTTTCTGATTTTATAAGCATTTTCCTATTTCGAAAATAGTCTATGCCTCCATTCCTCCTTCCAAAGTGCATAACCTCACACTATCCAAATTATATTTCATCTACTACTTCATTGTCCACTCTCCTAGCCTGTCCAAATCCTTCTGCAGCCCCCCTGCTTCCTCAATACTACCTGTCCCTCTACAGCTTTTTATCATCTGAAAACTTAGCAACAGCGCCTTCAGTTCCTTCTTCCAGATCACTAATGTATATTGTGAAAAGTTGTGGTCCCAGCACAGACCCCTGAGGCACACGACTGTTCACCTGCTGCCATCTGGAAAAAGACCCCTTTGTCCCCACTCTCTGCTTTCTGCCAGCCAGCCAATCCTCTATCCATGCCAGGATCTTGTCTTTAACACCATGGGCTCTTAACTTATTTAACAGTCTCTTATGCGGCACCTTGTCAAAGGCCTTCTGGAAATCTAAATAAATCACGTCCATTGGTGCTCCTTTGTCTAACTTCCTTGTTACCTCCTCAAAGAACTCTAACAGATTTGTCAGACATGACCTTCTCTTGACGAAGCCGTGCTGACTCAGTCCTATTTCATCATGCACTTCCAAGTATTCCGCGATCTCATCTTTAATAACATATTACCAGTGACCGAAGTCAGTCTAACCGGCCTACAATTTCCCTTCTTAAACAGGGTTGCTACATTAGCCACTTTCCAGTCCTCTGGGACCCTTCCTGCCTCCAGTAATTCATGAAAGATCACCACCAATGCCTCCACAATCTCCTCAGCTATCTCTTTTATCTCATCATCGCTGATATTAACCCAGTAGCAAGCGTGAGTGTTCAGCATGCAGTGAGCATGACTAGCAAACCCGTGCAGGGTTGCTTGCAGGTTTGTTGGGGGGGTCCCTGATTTAGAGCAAGGTCCCTGGTATCGGAAAGGGCAACGCGCTGAGAACCCCCCCCCCCCACCCACCCACCACCACTACCACTGCACCATCCTACTACCCCATTCCTGCCACCACTCACCTGTGGCCTTGGATCCATTAATGATACTATGCCTTCTGTGAGTATCATATACTGGCAGCTGTCCCTATGGTGTGGTGGCAGTGCTGCTATTAAATAGAGATATTGGCCTCTGACTGCCAGGCAGTTGTAAATAGGCAGGAATTTCACCTCCAAGTTGCTTGATCACAGGAAAGACCTGCTGCAGTCTCTGAAACTTCTAGAGCCCAGCTCCACCTACACTCTGACATCACTGCAGCTATTTGATAAACATCCATTTCTTAAAGGTACATCCACTACAGCTATTTGATAAACTTCTCTAAAAGAAGCAACATGGGGCACTCACCGCCACTCCAGGTGGCGGACAGGACCCCCCACTTCCTCGATTAAACATAACCCCAAAACTGTACACTGTACTCCCCAAGTGTGGCCTCAGCAAGGCCTAATACAATTGCAGTAATATTCATTTACTTTTATATTCCAATAGATTTGTAATAATGGGTAACGTGCTATTTGGTTTCTTAATTGCTTGCTGTACCTGCATATTAACTTGGTATTCGTGTATGAGAGTATTACGGGCCGGGGGTTTAGAGAACCCCAAAGTGTATCATGAAGTTCACCTGACCCACAACTTTTAATAGATTTTGGTTGTAGGGAGCACAAGGGCCCACGCGACAGGTGTGACGCAACAGAGATCTAAAGTACTTTTAAAACAAAACAATGTTTATTATATGAATCCAGTTAACGTTTTATAAACACACAGTAAACATCTTAGCAACTATCAACTCAAATACTTCCCCCAAAGAATACAGTACTCTATAAGTAACCCTTAATCTTCCCTAGCAATACCCATAAGACAAATACCCTCTTTAACAAAGACAGCAGATTTAAATTCTCGACTGAGAGCAGTAATCACTTTTAAATTAGCAAGTGATCTTAAGACATTCTTTTCATACAGAGAGAGATCAAAATTACAACTTGTTTGGCTGGATGCAACTCCAACTCTGAAAACAAAACTAAACACACACACTGTAGCTGCCAGCTCAAAAACGAAAGTAAAAACAGACAGATGGCCCAGCTCCACCCACACACTCTGATATCACTGCAGCTTTTTGATAAACACCCATTTATTAAAGGTACATCCACTACAGATATTTGATAAACACCCATTACACTCACATGACAGAGAGCACCCAGATCCTTATGAACACCAATATTTCAGTCTTTCACCATTTAAAAAATAGTCTGCTTTTCTTTTCCTTCAAGGTGGATAACTTCACATTTTCCCATACTATGTTCCATCTCTCACATTCCTGCCCCCTCATTTAACCTTTCCAAATTCTTTTGCAGCCTCTTTGCATTTTGTTTTTACAACTTACTTTTCTGCCGAACTTTGCATTGTCAATAAACTTGCATATATTACACTCAAACCCACCTTCAGAGTCACTGATAATTGACAGCAAATTCTAGCCATGGCACATGCAAAGTTAAGTGCAAAATCCTGAAATTGCTGTGTGTGATTTCCCACTCTCTACAGGATCTACAATCCATGCAGACAGCAATATTTAGAAAATACTGGACTGACTGAACTTCACATTTATGCGCTGTGATATTGTTGTCAAAATTCCCCGAAAGGATTATGGGCACCATTCTTCAAAAAAGGAACAAAGTCCCCCAGTGAGCGCATTTAGCCCCGAGTTTCTCAGCGCTCGCAGTGGCGACTCGCATTGTAGAAGGGCTTGAATGGGGAATGCGCAGCCGGGCCGCATATAGCCCGGTCTTGTATAGTGGGGAGCTTCGCTCGTAGCAACTCCAGTATACTGAGGGATCGGGATGCCATTTTTAAATAGTGTGCCAACCTCTGAGGCCCCCGAAACAATCCCCGACCTCCTCCACACCCCCACCTCCACCCCCAAGCCTGAATGTACTATGGCAGGATCCCAGGCACCCTTCAACACTCTTGCCACCCCCCCCCCCCCATGCTGACACCACCAGACCAATCACGCGTGCACAGAAAATGCCAGTATGGCAACTTGGCAGTGCCAGGCTGGCACCCAGCTCGCACTGCCAAGGTGTCAGGCTGGCATTGCCAGTGTGCCCAGGTGGCACCATCTGTGGCAGGACACCATAATGCCCAAAGGGCATGCAGATGGGTGCCTCCGATCCCATGGGAGACCTCCATGAGTGTCGTTCGTCTGGTCCCCGTTTGTGTGGGCCAGTGCTGAACAGCGCTCGCCCGAGGTCTCTGAGGTGAAGGGGATGAATCCCAAAGCCTCAGGTACCTCAGGAATCTGCACTTTGGAGTGAAATTGATTGCCTTGCTCTAATATGCAGATTTGCCAAAAGGTGATCCTGCCCATAATGGGCGGAATTTACATCGCAACGTCTCACGAGATCTCGTTAGATCTCACGAGGCATGGCAAGCTGGGTAGATCCCGGAAGCGGGGTCTCCCAGCTTCCATCGGCCACACTGCACCATGGCAAGCTGCTTTTCCGGCGCAGTATGGCCATTGGATCGAGCCCTATGCCTAATTAAAGAGGTATAACAGATTTTTAACAATGAAGTATGTCATACCTGTTACTAAACAACTTATCCGTTGCTGAAAAACATATGTTATATTTGTGTGATGTCATTTTTTTCCATTATAATGAAATAATTTTTAAATATTACAAAGATACATTTGTTTCTGATGCTTTAGCTTCTAATATGCAAGACCCAATGTTTATTTCCCTCTCTGTAAATTTATAAATTGAAAAATAATCATTACATTTTACTTCCTGGCTTGTTGCCTGTAAGCATTGTTTGGTGTGATTGATGACATCGCCGCATTGGAAAGGTGAAAATATGTCCCAGAGATCTTTGTAGGTAGCTGTCTTTGAGGTCAGTGTAAGCACCACTGATTTGATGTTGAATGCAAAATCCAGGATAACGGCTTCCTTGATCATAACACAAGTGAGCTGATATGGTTCCAATGATGGAAACAGAACAAATTAATCTTGTTATTTACCGATGCCTGTGACTCAATGGGCGAAATTCTCCTACCCGCCCCGCCACATTTCTGCACTGACCGGCCGGCGGGAGTCTCCGTAACGCCGGCCGGTCAATGGGGTTTCCCATTGTGGGGCAGCCCCACGCCGTCGGGAAACCCCCGGGCGCCGGCAGAACGGAGACTCCCGCCGGCGGAGAATGACGCCCAATATTTTTTTTGAAGTGTTTGCAAAATTTTTATAAAAATGACAAACGAAATAATAACATAAACATCAACATGGTAAAAAAGACATTTCCCACCCAACCCCTTCTGCACATCCCTCAATCATATTGCCCCTACCCACCCACCCCCCGTTCAGAATGCTGCTTCTGCTGGCATTTTAATTTTTCCTGAGAAAGTCGACGAATGGCTGCCACCTCTGAGAGAACCCCAGCATTGATCCTCTCAAGGCAAACTTTATTTTCTCCAGCTTGAGAAACACAGCCATGTCACTGACCCAAGTCTCCACACTTGGGGGCTTCGAGTCCCTCCACATTAAAAGGATCCGTCTCCGGGCTACCAGGGAGG
Source organism: Scyliorhinus torazame (assembly GCF_047496885.1). Classification (NCBI taxonomy): domain Eukaryota; kingdom Metazoa; phylum Chordata; class Chondrichthyes; order Carcharhiniformes; family Scyliorhinidae; genus Scyliorhinus; species Scyliorhinus torazame. The sequence continues at coordinate 170,031,637 of NC_092712.1, read as the reverse complement.
CAAAGGCCAGGACATCGGCCTCTTTTACTCCCTGAACTCCCGGGTCTTCTGATACTCCAAAGATCGCCATCTCTGGCACCACCCGAGTACCCAGCACCTTGGACATAGCCTTGGCGAACCCCTTGGCATGCCCCTCTAAGCTTCGGGCATGCCCAAAACATGTGGACATGGTTTGCTGGGCTTCCCACACACCTTGCACATGTATCTTCTACCCCGAAAACTTGCTCCTCCTTGCCGCCGTCATGTGTGCCCGGTGTACCACTTTAAACTGTATTAGACTGAGCCTAGCACATGATGAGGAGGAATTAACCTTGCGTAGGGCATCCGCCCACAGACCTTCCTCTAACTCCCCACCTAACTCCTCCCACTTGCCCTTCAGTTCCTCCACCGGGGTTTCCTCCGCTCCAACAACTCCTGATAGACATCTGACACCTTCCCCTCCCCCACCCAGGTACCAGACACTACTCTGTCCTGTATCCCCCATGGCGGGATCAACGGGAAAGCCAACACCTGTTTCCTCAGAAAATCCCGCACTTGCAAATATCTGAAACCATTCCCTAGTGGCAGCTTGAACTTGTCCTCCAGCGCGTTCAGACTGGGAAAATTCCCGTCTATGAATAGATCTCCCATCTGTCTAATTCCTGCTCTCTGCCAGCTCCGGAATCCACCATCTATCCTGCCCGGTGCGAACCTGTGGTTATTGCAAATCGGGGTCCAGACCGACGCACCCTCCACCTTCTTATACCTCCTCCATTGTCCCCAGATCCTCAGTGCCGCCACCACCACTGGGCTAGTGGAATAATGGGCCAGCGAGAACGGCAGAGGTGACGTTACCAATGCTCCCAGACTGGTGCCTTTGCATGACGCCGCCTCCATCTGTTCCCATGCCGACCCCTCCCCCACCACCCACTTCCTAATCATCGCTTTATTTACCGCCCAGTGGTAGTTGCAGAAGTTCGGCAGCGCCAACCCCTCCCACCCCCCCCCCCCCCCCCCCCCGACTGCGCTCCAACAACATTTTCTTCACTCAATATTTGATAACAATTGTTTCTGTGGCTCTTGAACAAATGTTGCATTGAATTTTATATGACCAACTGTTGACTGTATCTTGCTACTGTCAAATACATAAACTCTTTGCATCCAGCAAGAGGCTACAGTGGAATTAGATATATTTTTCACAGTTCACAAGTCTAATTTTAACAAAGAACTTGAAACAAAAAAGATCAAACCAGCTATCTGAGCAATTTACTTATCTTTACAGTGTAGTCAAGTCTTGTAACTTAGTACAGAGCTGAAAAACATATTTTTGCTCCCCGATCCCTCTCTGAACAAGTGGTCAGGATAATGGGATACAAAGCGATATGAACTAGAAAGCACAAGATTAAATGCTATTGCACATAGGGGGAGTTGATCTACATTTAGCTTCCAATTTCTCCTGAATTGGCACAGAATAAAACGCATTATCTTAGGGTTCCCTTGACTGAAGTTCAGAAAACCTTGTTGGAAGCATACTTACCAGATCAAGCTCAGATAGGGCCGCATGGTAGCACAATGGTTAGCACTGTTGCTTCACATCGCCGGGGTCCCGGGTTCGATTCCCGCTTGGGTCACTGTGTCTGTGCAGAATCTGCACATTCTCCGCGTGGCTGCATAGGTTTCCTCTGGTGCTCCGGTTTCCTTCCACAAGTCCCGAAAGACGTGCGTGTTAGGTGAATTGGACATTCTGAATTCTACCTCTGTGTACCCGAACAGGCACCGGAGTGTGGCAACTAAGGGATTTTCACAGCAACTTCATTGCAGTGTTAATGTAAGCCTACTTGTGACAGTAATAAAGATTATTATTATTATAATGCTCTCAACAATAAAGGTGCCGAAGCTTCCTGTCAGGTCTGCAACTGAAGAATGCCACTCAAACAGAACTCTCTCAGAACTACACGTTTCACCACCTTCAGGAGGAGAAAAAGGAGAAAATTGGCCACTGAGATGGGCAATTACATTTTTGCTTTCCTGTATAAAATGGGTGATAATGAATTGGCAGCCCATTTTACATTATTCTTGACCTTGAAATCAATGGAAATAAAAGTCGTGGGTTATTATACAGGGGGTGAGATTTGCTCTCTCAGGTGACTGCTCAAGTAGTGAAGATGAAAATCTACTCATGGAGTTCAAAGTACACGGTCATTTCAGTGTTTTAATTCTATGCCCATTGATTTTGTAGTTGTTGGATGATACATGATTCTAAGGACATAGAATATCTTCAAACATTTCTTGCTGCTGTGAATCACAATAGCTCATAGTTCTTTTGAAGTTACAGTGCAAATCCTATTGATGAATTTTTTTAGCTTTTACTTTTTTTTAAAATGAAGAATGCTTTAGGTGACAAAATATATTGTGAGCATGTAAGGAATAAGAGCACAATAAATAGGAGCAGGAACAGATCACACCGTTCAATTTGTCTGCTTGAATATTAACATGAGGAATTATATTTTTGATTGAAGCTAAATAGTCTGAGAATATGACAGAAATAAATGCGGGCAGGAGAATACAGCTTTGGTACAATTTTTTTAAATCATCACATGCTTATTCCCCTTTTGGATTTTTTGGTCTTATTTGAAGGAGCAGGCTTATTTGAAGTCAGCCTCCGTAAGATTACATTTAAGCAAAATAATCTTTTTTGATAATTTGACAAATGAATAAATAACAATCAGTGATTCCCAAGTGCTGTGACTTTTGTAATGTTTGTGCACCTGGGGATTTGTTTGAAGTGATCTAAAACTAAGCTTGAATAAGATGTGTTATAGTTAACTAGAAAGTAGTGCAATACCTGTTTTGTTCAGTTATAATTAATGTAACACTTGCAGTACGGATATGTTTCTGTTGTATATATTTTACTTACGTTCTGCTCGTGGTCCTCTTGGCCCCATATCTAAATCTGAGACCCCCACTGCCTGAACCTCACCGGGATTAGTGGGAGGATGACAGGTGCAGGGGCCTGATCGTGGGGACCTCAGCGTCTGATCCCACAACTTATCTGATCTCAGTGACAAGTACAAGCTGACCACAGAAATGTTGATGAGGCTCAGAAGCTAAAATACCCTGAGTACTTTTTTTAACTTCAGTGGTTGAGTTTTGGACTGACACTAAAAGGATAATTTGAACTTTACCTTCCTGGTGGAAATGAAATGAAATTAAAATCATTTTACACGCTACCCAATTTGACTTTAATTGATTCCCGCCCATTAATTGCTGAACTTCTTGAATTCAATTCCGCAACTTGTCATTGTAGGATTTGAACTTGTAATCTCTGAATGTTAGTCTGGTCCTATAACTAATAGGCTGCCGTAGCTGGTGATAAATCCTATTTTGAAAATTAATTTAAACTGTCGAAAATCAATTTTCTATATGCTATACTCTATCCCTCAAATTAGATGTCTGCCCCTTCCTGTGGTTTAGATCGATTTTGCATATCTATTGGCACTGCTCGAAGAATTGAAGGAATGTCTTGGGCAATATTCCTCACCAACAACACCACCAAAACAAATTAACTGTCTATTCATCTCTGTCACATTTGCTTATATAATCCTTCAAAGTAATTTATTGTATGTGAAGCATTTTGTGATGTTGATGAGAAGCATATTAAGGTGCTATGCAACTGCTAGACTCTTTTTCTTTGTGTTGTTTGTGCTGTATTCTGAAATATTTGAAGGGCATCAGTACTGCGAAAGAATTTGAGTACTGAAATGGAAAATAAAGGTAGATTATAAAACAGGCGATTGATTTGCTATTACAGTTATTTTGTTTTACTGCCCAAGGCCAATTTAAGCCGCAGACTCCATCCTATTAACTGTAGTGTCACTAAATCTTTTGAATTTTAATCATAATAATATGCAAAGATTTATTTTATGGAGAGCCCCATTTATGTGTCGCAGATGAGGATGTGCCTGTGTGGTGGGTGAAGTGGAATACACAGTCATGATGTTATTTCAATATGTTGCGACCAGTTCTTTCGAAATAGGATTTTGGAATCCATGTACTGGGCGTGGTGGTTTCCAAGTGAGAGCTTCAGCGAAATAGCGTTTTACCAAATTTTATCCATGCTACTGCTTTGGTGGGACAGGCTACATTTCTGTCCCAGTAACATTGGGTGGTATTTAATCCTGGTGATGGGGGTCAGCATGCCAATTGGAAAGCCAGCAAGAGCCCGCGTCACCTCTGTTGGGGAAAACCCAACAGAGAATGTTCCCATCAGGCCACCATTGACCTTCCTCTGAATGAAGGGCCTGAGCAATAGAAATCTTGCCCCTCTAGAGCTATCAGCCCATCAGAGGCTAGCAGCTATCCATTGCAGACTGCAATACCAGGAGCAGTGACAACTGCCAGCCGTGTACTCACCAGAACCCTTGGATCAAATGAGAGATTTGTGGCTGAGGATGGGGTAGGGTGGGGGAAATGGAGTCAGGTGCAAGGGTGGATTTCAGAAGCCCTCCTTTTCCCAATGCTGCCAAACTGCACCCCACCCCCCTCCAACTTGAGGGTCTCAATTAACAATTGGTGGGAAGGCTGTTCACAAACCTTCCTGTCCCAAGTTATACAGATGGAGGCAAAAATGATCAGACATTCACAAAACAAAATGGCAGCTTTCATTCTAATTTCTTCTGGTCATTCTGTTGCAAACAGGTAGAGACAGGAAGGCAGTGTGGTAGCACCCTTCCACCCAATTAAATGCAACCCCTTGTTGTGTTATGTACTCTGGGATAACACAGGCTGCAACTGGATGCAGCTTTAATCAAAAGATACTCCAGACCTTGATGTTAGTTCAGTCTGATTTATTGAACCAGTAGCACAGTTCTCCATGAGTTGGACTGTCTGCTAACCTAACTGTGGTTACCCTGACTCACTCTGTAGATGTTCATCAGTGGAAAGAGGCGGAGTGTGAGATACCACCCCCGAGTGTCTTGCCTGTTCATTGGTCATGTCCTGTTCTCTGTGTTCACTAGCTGCCTGTCTGTGCCTGTCTGTATATCATTATTTGCATGTCTGCATATTGATGTGTTAGGCAGGTTGGTTCGATGTGGACTGCACTCGATGCAGGGAAGTTAGAAACAGACGTCTAACACAGGAGAAGATCCAACACTGTTTTATTCAACGAGATGAACTGCTGTACATATTCAGCTAGACAGACACTATACTGATCTGACTAGTGACCTTGTAGTAGCCTGACCAGACTTACTAGCTACCGCATGGTGTTTGTGCTTGCTAGCTCGTGGACTCTGACTGTCTCAGTAGCTGGGTCCCGAGAGAGCGGGAAACCTAGCGCCCCGTGGCTTTATAGTGGTGGTGTCCTGTCTGGTGATTGGCTGTGCTGTGTTGTATGCTTACTGGTCATCCTATGTGTCAATCACTGCCTGTCTGCATCTCATTATATACATGAGTAGACATTATGACATCCCCCTTTTTTCTTTGAGTTAAATAAATACTGAGGTGTGTATATATATATATATATGCCTGACTATATACAAACGGTGATTGAACCAACGTATATACATGGGAAGGTGTCGATAGTGCAGATACATGGCAAACTAAGCAATATTTACAAGAGTTAAGTCGATGGATTCAGTCACAAAAATTTACTAAAGTTTTAAGTCTACAGATTCAGTCTTTGTGGCGGGCGACAAATTCTTGTCGATCGCCGCAGAGGTGGATCAGGAGCCACCTGCACGTGGAGAGGTGGGATCGCTGCCATTGCGGTGGTCACGTGGGACGGCAGGAGCGCTGGCAGATCGGTGGCCTCGTGGCAGGCTACGTCCGGAGGAAGCATGATAGCCAGCGGAGCACTGCGGTCAGGTGGTGGGCGTGGAACTCTTCGCAATGCCCATCTGTTGCACCGTAGCAGGGAGACATCAGCCATGCGAACAATGAAAGACCTCGGGACAACTTGTTTGACAACAACTTCTGTGACTGACCAACCGCCCTCAGGCAACTGGACGCGAACATGATCGGCTGGAGCCAGCTCAGGTAAATCCGTGGCATGAGCATCATATGTGGCCTTCTGTTGGGCCCGGGACTGCTGCACTTTTTGTAGCACCATGAGCTGGTCAAGGTCTGGAACATGGATTACTGGAACTGTGGTCCTCAGAGTGCAATTCATGAGCATCTGCGCTGAAGACAACCCAGTGGACAGTGGGGTTGCCCTGTATGCCAGCATTGCCAGGTTGAAGTCAGAGCCTGAGTCTGCAGCTTTGCACAGCAACCGCTTGACAATATGGACCCCTTTCTCGGCCTTCCCGTTTGATTGCGGGTAGTGGGGGCTGGAGATAACGTGACGGAAGTTGTAGGACTGTGAAAAATCAGTCCATTCTTGGCTGTAAAAGCATGGACCATGTCGCTCATTACTGTGAGCGGTTTCCCGTGCCTGTCGAACGTTTTTTTGCAGGCTTTGATGACCGCCTTTAAAATGAGGTTGGACAGTTTCACCACTTCTGGGTAACTGGAGAAGTAGTCGACCAGGAGTACGTAGTCATGCCCCTTGGCGTGAAAAAGGTCTACACCTACTTTGGCCCACGGAGAGGTCACGATCTTGTGCTGTTGCTGTCTTTGCTTGGGTTGAGCCGGTTGAAACTTCTGACAGGTGGGGCAGTTGGGGACCGTGTTGGCAATATCCTGGTTAATGCCCGGCCAGTAAACTGCCTCCCAAGCTCTGTGTCGGCATATCTCGACTCCAAGGTGACCCTCATGGAGTTGACCCAGCACCATAGCCTGCATGCTTTGAGGAATAACGATCCTGCCAAGTTTCAGAAGGATTCTCTCCACAACCGTCAGCTCGTCTTTAACATTAAAGAATTGGGGACATTGTCCCTTCTGCCAGCCATGGGCAAGGTGCTGCATCACACGCTGCAGTAAAGGATCCTTGGCCGTTTCCTCACGAACTTGAACCACCCGTTCGTCAGAGGCTGGGAGGTTGGTGGCACACAATTGCACTTGCGCTTCTATGTGACAGATGAAGTCACTTTGTTCACACGGTGTAGTGATGGACCAGGCTATGGCATCTGCAATGATCAGCTCTTTGCCTGGCGTGTAGACAAGTTCGAAGTCATAGCGGCGGAGTCGAATAAGAATTTGCTGTAACCGAAGTGTCATGTCATTTAAATCCTTCTGGATTATGTGGACTAGAGGCCTGTGGTCCGTTTCCTCCGTGAATTTCGGCAGGCCGTAAACGTAGTCATGAAACTTGACTATTCCTGTCAGGAGACCCAGACATTCCTTTTCGATCTGGGCATACCGTTGCTCAGTGGGCGTCATGGTCCTGGAGGCATATGCCACTGGAGCCCAGGACGAGGAGTCACCTCGCTGGAGGAGCACTGCTCCAATGCCGTCCTGGCTTGCATCAGTTGATATCTTGGTTTCCTTGGTTGGGTCGAAGAACGCTAGAACCGGGGCTGTGGTGAGCTTTGCCTTCAGCTCACACCATTCCGCTTCATGTGTGGGCAGCCACTGGAATTCCGTTGACTTCTTGACGAGATAGCGGAGGGCCGTGGTGTGGGATGCCATATTGGGAATGAATTTCCAGAGAAAGTTGACCATCCCGAGGAAGCGGAGGACCGCCTTCTTGTCCTCCGGGGTCTTCATGGCGTTGATCGCCCAGACCTTGTTGGCGTCTGGCCGCACACCCTGCCGCGAGATGTGGTCGCCTAGAAACGTAATATCGGATTGACCAAATGAGCACTTGGCCCTGTTGAGCTGGAGACCATGTTCATGAATTCGCTGGAAGACCTGCTTGAGGCGAGCGATGTGTTCCTGGGGCGTGTGGACCAGATGATCACGTCATCCACGTATACTCGTACCCCCTCGATGTCCTCCATCATCTGCTCCATGATGTGATGAAACACTTCGGAGGCAGATATGATACCGAAAGGCATGCGGTTGTAACACTAGTGGCCGAACGGGGTGTTGAACGTGCACAGCTTGCGACTGGACGCAGCCAGCTGTATTTGCCCAAAACCCCGGAAGCCATCCAGCTTAGTGAAGAATTTGGCATGAGCCATCTCACTGGTTAACTCTTCACGCTTCGGGATCGGGTCGTGCTCCCGCATGATGTTGTGGTTTAGATCCTTGGGATCAATGCAAATGCGGAGCTCCCCTGATGGCTTCTTTATGCAGACCATGGAGCTGACCCAGTCTGTTGGCTCCATGACCTTTCGAGATGATGCCCGGGTCTTGGAGGTCCTGTAGTTGCTTTTTCAGACGATCCTTGAGGGGCGCCGGCACCCGGCGTGGTGCATGGATTACAGGGGTGGCGTTCGGCTTGAGCAGTATTTTGTATCGGTATGGGAGCGTGCCCATTCCATCGAATATACTGTAGTACTGCGTGATAATGTCGTCTATGTCGGCTTGCAAATTTCCATCGGGCAAGGCCGTCGCCGGTGACGATGACATGGTGTGCACTCGCTGAACCAGGTTCAGGAGCTTGCAGGTGCAAGCACCGAGCAGAGAGCACCTGTCAGGCCTGACGATTTCAAATCGTAACGTTGCCTTGATCGCCTTGTTGGATACCCCTAGTTGACATGATCCATTGGCAGCTTTGGCATTGCCATTGTAGTCAAGGAGCTGGCAGGCCGGTGGAAGAATGCTTGGTCGGGCCCGGATGGTGTCGAGGTTGGATTGTGAGATGAGGTTCGCAGACGTGCCGGTGTCCAGTTTAAATCGGATGCGAGCCTTGTTAACTGTGAGGACAGCACACCACTCGTCGTCGGGATCCACACTGAGGATCGAGAGGCGTTGCGCAGGTGTGGTGGAGGCCAGCTCATGTGTGGTTATGATGCCCACCCGATATGGAGACTTGAGGCAGTCAGCATCAGGGTCCGTTGGGCTGTCGGGATCAGAATCTGCCGTGCCTTGTTGTATAGAGCGGCTACTTCTGCGCCGCAGCTGGGATCGCTGGCTGCTGAGCGGTGGAGCGGATCTGCAGAGGGCTGCGTAGTGGCCAAGCTTGCCACACTGGAGACATTGGCGTCCTTTTGCCGGACATTGCCGCTTTAAGTGGGCGGAGCCACAATTCGGACACGTCATGACGCTGACGTCAGCGCGATCCGTGCGCCATCGCGCATGCGCAGTGCGGTCGGCCGACGTACGCACCTGCGCAGTCGGGTTTTTGGTCTCGTCGTCCACTCGGTCGTGGCGCGCATGCGCAGGGATCCGAGAAAAGCACACGATACAGTCACTCTCCTCGATGCTCAGGCCCGGCATCTGTGCAATGGCCTGCACCCTTTTCTGTCTCGTGGGAGGCCAGCTTTGCAGTTTCTGCCGCTCTGATGTGGGAGTAACGATTCTTGGCATACTCATGGACAACGCACATCTCGATAGCGATAGAGAGGGTCAACTGTTTGATTTTAAGGAGCTGCTGCCGCAGGGAGTCGGAGTGGACCCCAAAAATGATCTGATCCCAGATCATGGAATCAGCCGTCGAGTCATAGTTACATGACTGCGCTAGGATGCGGAGATGGGTCAAGAAGGACTGAAAAAGTTCATCTTTACCCTGAAGCCTCTGCTGGAAGATGTACCGTTCAAAGCTTTCATTCACCTCAATGTCGCAGTGGCTGTCGAACTTCAGCAGGACTGTTTTGAATTTCGTTTTGTCTTCGCCGTCTGCGAACGTAAGCGAATTATAGATATGGATGGCGTGGTCCCCCACAGTGGAGAGAAATAGCGCGATCTTCCTGGCATCCGATGCTGCCTCGAAGTTGGAGGCCTCGATGTACAAGAGGAACTTTTGCTTGAAGATTTTCCAGTTGGCACCGAGATTGCCGGAGATGTGGAGTTGCGGAGAATGCTGGGTGTTTTCCATTTTGCTGGATGGCTGCTTGCGGGTCGATGCTAATTCACTTGAGGTAGGTCCGTCAAGATCAATATCACTCTGGTGCCATGATGTGTTCGGCAGGTTGGTTCGATGTGGACTCATTATATACATGAGTGGATATTATGACACATATCATGACACCCCTTGCCTCTAAATTCACAACAAAGGGAACTTAGATTCAACCCAATGTCAATTTTATATAATCCATAAAATCCCTGCAGTGCAGAAGGGGGTCAATCGACCTATTGAGTCTGCACCGACCCTCCAAAAGAGCACTCTGCCTAGGCCCAATTCCCTGCCCTAGCCCCGTAACTCTGCGCATTGATCATGGACAGTCCGCCTAACCTGCACATCTTTGGACTGTGGGAGGAAACTGGAGCACCGGGAGGAAACCCATGCAGACATGGGGAGAATGTGCAAACTCCACATGGACAGGGACCCAGAGCCAGGATCGAACCTGGGACTGATTTGCTGCTTCTTGTGCCTCCCTGCCTTTCAACTCTATCCGTCCTTGTTTGTCCCTGCTGAGCTTTTCTACACGGCTCTACCCGGTCTTCTGTACTTCTCATTATCTTCTCATCTTTGCTCAGTGTTCTTCTCCTAATCTCACTTTTTCTTCCCCAACTTTCATTCATCAATCAACTTCCATTTTGGGTCCGTGAATCCATCGTTCTTTGTTAATTCCTCTCCTGCATCCGATGGTGATTTCTGCACTGACCTTTGATGCCTCTTGAAGATTTTTCACTATTTCTTGATGTTGCCCAACCTCCGTATCTTTTGGAGAGGACCAGTCAGATACTGTTCGACATTTCCTTGTCCTTCCTGTTGCAAATGGCAATTCTGACTATGTGGTTGTCTCCTTCTTCAGTTTCAGATGGATCTCGCCTAACACAAGGTGATAGCCCAATCCTGCACCAGTACCTCGACAATACCATCAACTTGTAGGGATGTCCTCTATCTGTTGTGCTGATGCATTTAGAGTCAATCTCTTTCAGGCCATTACTATCTGGAAACTTCCATGTCTTTTTGAGGACGACCTTGTGTTTGAAGAAGGTATTCCAAACGCTGAGCCCATTGCTGTTATAGGAGGCCAGCAGAGAGTGGTTAGCACAGCTGCTTCACAGCATCAGGGTCGCGGTTTCAATTCTGGCTTTGGGTGACTGTGGAGTTTCCACATCTCTCCATAGGTTTCCAGCGGGTGACCCGTTTTCCTCCCATAGCCCAAAGATGTGCATGTTAGGTGGATTGGGCATGCTAAATTCCCCCCTGGTGTCCAGAGATGTGCAGGTTAGATGAGGTTATGGGGGGTAGGGTGAGAGAGTGGGCCTGTGCCTTGGCAGGTACTCTTTAAGAGGGTTATTGCAGACTGAATGGGCCGAATAGCCTCCTTCTGCGCTGTAGGAATTCTATGGTTCTGATTCTTACTGTTTCTCTTGAGCATACTTGTTGACCCAAGGGGCCTGATCATGCTGTTCAGTCCTCGCCGGTTGCCTGAGCTTAACAGTAAGGAGCTTGATGTCATAGCTGGGTGCCTCATTCAGCATGTCCTACGATTGGTCGTAGAATTCACCTTTCTCCTCCACTCTGTCTATTTTGGTGTTGAAATCTGCACAACAGTGACTTTGGGGTACCTTGTGTGCAATCTGGCAGTGATGAAACTATGGTTTACTGGCTTCCACCCAACTAATACTTGTGCTGAGCATCTGATAGAAACATCTAAAATAGGAGCAAGCGTGTGTGTGTGTGTGTGTGTGTGTGTGTGTGTCCCCCCTCCCCGCAGCCAGAGGAAACAACACCCCTGCATCCAGTCTGTCCAGCCCTGCCAGAATTTTTATATATTTCAATGAGTTCCCCTCCCCATTCTTCCAAATTCTAGTGAATACAGGCCCAGTTAACCCAGCCTCTCCTCATGGGACAATCCTGTCATCCCAAGAATCAGTCTGGTGAACATTCGCTGCAATCCATCTTTGGCAAATATATCCTTTCTTAGATAAAGAGACCAAACTACACACAATATTCCTGTTGGGCCTTACCAAGGCCCCGTATAGCTGCATTAAGACATCCTTGCTCCTGTACTCAAGTCTTGCAATGAAGGCCAACATATCATTTACATTCCTAACTGCTTTCTGCATCTGCATGCTTGCTTTCAATGACTGGGTTACAAGGACACCCAGGTACTTTTTGTATGTCAACATTTCCTAATCTATCACTATTTAAATAATACTGTGCTGTTCTATTTCTCTGTCCGAAGTGAATAACTTCACATTTATGTATGGTGCACTGCATCTGACATGTATTTGCCTCCTCACTCAACTTATCTAAATCACCTTGAAACCTCTTAACAGCCTCTCACATTCCCACCAAGTTTCAGCAAACTTTGAAATATTACTTTTGGTTCCCTTATCCAATTCACTGGTACATATTGTGAATTGCTGGGGTCCAAGCACTAATCCCTGTGAGACCTCACTCGTTACCCACCGCCTGCCATTTCGAACAAGACCCATATATTCCTACTCTCTGTTTCCTGTTTGCCAACCAATTCTCTATCCATGCCTATATATTACCCTCAATCCATGCACTTTAATTTTGCACAAAAACTTCTTATGTGGGACTTTCGCAAAAGCTATCTGAAAATTCAAATACGCCACATCCACTGGTTCACTCTTATCCTACGAGTTATGTCTTCAAAAAAACTCCAGTTTGCTTGTCAAATGTGACTTCCTTTTCATAAATCCATACTGACTTTGTCTATTCCCATTGATATTTTCTCAGTATCCTGTTATCGCATCCTTTATCATTTTCTCTACTACTGATGTTTGGCTAACCAGTTTGTAATTCCCTGTTTTCTCCCTCCCTCGTTTTTAAATAGAGGGGATACATTTGCCACCCTCCAATCTGCCGGGACTGCTCAAGAATCTACAGAATTATGCAAAGTGACAACTAATACATTCACTATTCCCTTGGCCATCTCCTTTAGTACCCTGGGATGTAGATTATCCGGCCCTGGGGATTTACTGGCTTTCAGACCCATTAACTTCTCCAACATGGTGGCACAGTGGTTATCATTGCTACCTCACAACGCCAGGGACCCAGGTTCAATTCCAGCCTTGTGTGAACGTATGTGTAGAGTTTGAACTTTCTCCCCATGTTTAGCTGGGTTTCCTCCGGGTGTTCTGGTTTCCTCCCACAGTCCAAAAAATGCATGTTAGATGGATTGGCCATGCTAAATTGCCGTAATGTCCAGGGATGTACAGGTTAGGTGGGGTTACGGGGATAGGGAAGGGGAGTGGGCCTAGATAGGGTGCTCTTTTGGACGGTTGGCGTGAACTCAGTGGGCCAAATGGCCCCTGCATTGTCGAGATCCTAAGATTCTTGTAATCCTAATTTCCTTAAATTGCTCTTTCTCACTAAACGTTTGATTCCTTAGCATTTCTGGGATGTTATTTGTGTCTTCCTCTGTGAAGACAGAACTAAAGTAGTTGTATACTTGCTCTGCCATTTCCTTGCTCTCGATTATAAATTCTCCTGCTTCGGACTGTAAGGAACCTACATTTGTCTTCACTAAGATTCTCCTTTTTATATACTTATAGAGGTTTTTACAGTCCGCTTTTATATTACTCGCAAATTTACTCATACTCTTATTTTCCCCCTCTTGGCCTATCTCTTTACCCTCCTTTGCTGAACAGTGAAATTCTCCAAATCCTCAGGCTTGCTACTTTTTTCCAGCAACTTTATATAACTCCTTTTTGAATCTAATACTATCCTTAATTTCTTATCTGTTGGCTCAACCTGAGAAAAATTGCCAGATCAGAAGTCCAGAGAGCCATCAAGAGCCTGAAGAACAACAAGGCCAAAGATGTGCAGGTTAGGTAGATTGGCCATGTTGAATTGCCCCTTAGTGTCAAAGGTATCCAGGTTAGGCACTGTTACGGGGATAGGCATGGATAGACTGGACCGAGTTAGGGAGACTCAATGGGCCGAATGACCTCCTTCTAAACTGTAGGGATTCTATGGAACGCACCTGGGATCAATGAGATAACAGCAAAGCTATTGAGACATGGCGGGAACACCATCACAATAGCGCTCACAGACCTGGTCAACAAGTTCTGAACTGCAGAAATTATTATTGTCTAAGCACATGTTTATCCCATAACCTTCCAAGCTCTCCTTGATTAGTTGTGATTCAACTCTCACTTCACTCTCATTTAAGCAAAATAATAACACAAACTGTTCTTTCAAAAAATCTATTTCAGACATTTGCTGCTTGGTTCGGGCTGATGATTGCTATTATGCTTTCTGCTCAGTTGATTTGTTGATTTCAAGATTATGTGTTATTAGAACTCCTGGAAGATTTCCTATGGGCTCTAGTACATATCCGAAGTTACTACCATAAATAAACGTGTTTTTGTTTAAACAATTGGATGGTAAGGAAAATCATTTTAATCAATTTTGTTTCTATTTATTTTTAAGAAAGGGGAATTGATCTAAAACTGTCAAGGCACAAATGGATTTATTTTCCCATTGCCTGTAAGTCAACCGTGATCATTGCCGAAGTCTTGTGAAGGGGAAAGAAAATATCTTGCCGAAAAAATTATATCCTTCTGAAAAAGAGATTGAGGAAATCCCTTCCCATTCACATTATAAGAAGCCTTACAACATGAGGTTAAAATCCAACAGATTTGTTTGGAATCACTAGCTTTCGGAGCGTAGCTGTGTGGCTCCGCCATGTTGCGCAGGCCCGGCACGGAAGTGGCCGCCACGTGCATGCGCGGACCCGCGGTCAGCAGGTAGTGGAGGGTCGCGTATCGGCGCCGGAGCTGCATGGAGCACTCTAGCGCCGTGCTGGCCCCCTGTGGGCCACAGAATCGCTGGGCCAGGAGGCCTGATAACGCCGGCGTGAAACACTCCGGTGTTTACGCCGGCGTCAACACTTAGCCACCGTATTGCAGAATCCCGGCCTATATTTTTGTCTCAGTCAGGGAAAACACAAGTTGGGCCCTTTTGCAGCTTCCAAACCCCAAGCCCACCTCCAAAACCCCGTTCCCATGGGAGACATGGTCAGAGCGATTTCAGGTTTTACAAGCCATAATACAGTGCAGGAGAAGTACAATTTCTGAGGTGGGCTGGGTAGAAGACCCACCTTGGTTCTTGGGTGTAGCAGTTCAGCTCCCAACATTATTTTTATGCCCTCTGAACCTCAACCCTGCACCCACCTCTCCATGCACCCTCATACCCCAGAGGACCCCTCCATTGCCCCTATGTATCCTCCATAGCAAATCACTCATAGGCAGACTTCAGGGTGTATTTGAAATTGACATTTAAAACATAAACTTCTGACAATTTAATAAAGCTGTCTTTCAAAGACATTTTCTACTGAAAAATAAACCACTTAATCATAAATATCATTCAAAAATGTAAATTCCCTCAACTGGTTAATCACTTATGCACCTCCCATAAAATAGATAATCCTTCAATAGGCACTTAAAACTATTAATCAAAATGTGAACACAGACTCCTACTGAGATATGTGGGGGGGGGGGCTTGAACAGGCTGCCCCTCCGCCCCAAGGTGAACCCCAGGGTCGGTGGGCACTGGGGGTGGGTGAATGCCACGGGGAGGTGGGGGGTTGATGCCTGGAGAGATGGGCAAAGGGCCTGGGGTTCAGCCCACATTGCAGGAAAGTGACGGGCATCCGAGACCCTCCTAGTTCTACCATTACTTTCAGGGGTCTCCCCAGAATGCACAACTGAGGTGGAGGCGGCCAGTTACGTCCCTTGCCCCGTGGCCCTCAATGCCCCTGGAGGATGTCCTAAGAACAAAGAACAATGAAATGTACAGCACAGGAACAGATCCTCGGCCCTCCAAGCCATTTCCGATCATGATGCCCTAACTAAAAAACAAAACTTTCTGTCCTTACTCTGTCCGTATCCCTCTATTTCCTTCCTATTCATGTATCCATTCAGATGCCTCTTAAATGTTGTTAATGTGCCTGCTTCTACGACATCCTCTAGGCGTTTGGATGTTGTGTTTGTGGTGTTGCCACCCACATTGTGTCCAGGTATCAGGGTGTGATTGGGATGCAAGGCAATGAAACCAGAGTATCTGCAAGCAAAACTGCAAGCTTCTGGGAATGTTGGTGTGTCAGTCTCGAGAAACAACATTAACCAGTCACTCAGGCTTCCAGCGAAACCAACGTACGCACCAAATTTCTTTGTTGAATCATTGAAGAAGCTCCCACATGCTACATGGCCCGCCCTTCGACGAGAATCCACTTGACATCTACTTAAACACAATTGTCAATTCCCGATCAGGAATAGCCTTCAGCCGCGTACTCGGAGGCTTCAGCAGTCGGAGGGGGTTAACCAAGGCAGGCCAGCAGCACGGTTCAATTCCCGGACCAGCCTCCCCGAACAGGCGCCAGAATGTGGCGACTCAGGTCTTTTCACAGTAACTTCATTTGAAGCCTACTTGTGACAATAAGCGATTTTCATTTCATTTCAGGAATGTGTGATTTACTCCACCTGTCCATAAAGAAGCAGGCAGCATACCACATTTCACAGCCTGTAACCCAGAACCCGTACAAACCAGGAAAAGCTCAAATCAGAGGGAGGAGAGTTCCAGTTGTGAAAGAGAGAGAGCGATCAGGGCGGGATTCACCCCTACCTAGCGGGGCGGGGGGGTCCGGCAGGGCGGAGAAGCGTGAACCACTCCGGCGTCGGGCCGCCCCAAAATTGTGCAGTGCTAGGCCCGCCCCGGAGTGGTTTGCACCCCGCTGGCCGGCGGCAAAGGGGCTTGGCACCACGCCAACCGGCACCGAAGGGCCTCCGCCGGCCGGCGCGAATTGGCGCATGCACGGGAGCGCCGGCGCGTGCTGGCATCATCCCCGCGCACGCGCAGAGGGCTTTGTTTCCGCACCGGGAATGGCGGACCGGTACAGCCTCTGGTGCGGAAGGATAGAGTGCCCCCACGGCACAGGCCCGCCCGCGGATTGGTGGGCCCCGATCGCGGGCCAGGCCACTGTGGGGGCACCTCCCAGGGCCAAACCCCCCCAAGAACACCGGAGCATGCCCATGCTGCCAGGTCCCGCCGGTACAGACCTACTCCAATTTATGCCGGCGGGACTGGCAAAAGACAGGCGGGACTTCGGGCTATCGCGGGCTGGAGAATTCGGGCAGCCCTGGCGCCCATTGAGTCGCGCCGGACCCCGCCATTCTCCGAGGCAGGCGGTGCGACTCACGCTGTGCTGGTTTTTGGGGGGCTGGAGAATTAGGAGGATGGCGGGGACGGGATTCATGCCGACCCCCGCCGATTCTCCCACCCGGCGGGGGGTGGGAGAATCCCGCCCCAGGTTGCAGGGGGAAGAAACCTAATCATAGTTTTTTTGGCGTGGGGAGGGGGTTGAGGTGGCATGGATCAAGGAGGAGGGATTACCTGAGGTTTCTTTGGGGCAGCATGGTGGCACAGTGGTTGGCACTGCTGCCTCACTGCACCAGAGACCCAAGTTCAATTCTGGCCTTGGGTGACTGAGTTGAGTTTGCACTTTCTCCCCGTGTCCCACAGTCCAAAGATGTGCAGGTTAGGTGGATTGGCCAGACTAAAATTGGCCCTTAGTGTCCAAAGATGTGCAGGTTAGGTGAATTGGCCATGCTAAAATTGCCCCTTAGTGTCCAAAGATGTGCAGGTTAGGTGAATTGGCCATGCTAAAATTGCCCCTTAGTGTCCAAAGATCTGTAGGTTGGGTGGATTGGCCATGATCAATGCGTGTAGTTACAGGGACAGGACAGGAAGCGGGCCTAGGTAGAGTGCTCATTCTTGAGGGCAAGTGCCAACTCGATGGACTGAATGGTCTCCTTCTGCATTGTAGGGATTCTATGGATTTCTTTGAGGGGCCAGGAAGGAAGCACCGCTGCTCCTGACCCATACAAATAGTGCTGGAAAGAACTGACCTGTTGGTTCTAACAGCTCCCAGCTCCCTTTCACTGCTGTCGTTCCTTGTCCTTGGAAACAAGTCACCAGCCACATAATATAAACCGCTTTCAACATAGAGGGATGTGACGTCATTAACATCTTAATGTCACCGGATTGTCTGTCCAAAGTGGGTTACTCTGTCAACCCAAACCCAATGCAGTTAAACTAAACAAGGCATCTTTGGACGCTAAGGGGCAATTTTAGCATGGCCAATCCACCTAACCTGCACATCTTTGGACTGTGGTTTCGGGTGCTGGATTCTCTGATTTTGAGACTAAGTGCTGACACCGGCGTGGAAACAGTGATGTTTTATGACAGCAAAAATGGCGCAGCAGCTGCACCTATTCAGCAACTCTAAATGGGCTAGCACGCCGCCACGTGGAGTGCAACCGGTTCCAAGCGAAATGGCGCCGGATTTGCCGGGTCCGTGATTGGCGCACATGAGGCTCACACGCCGCAACCCACTTAAACGATCCTCCCCCCACGCCCCCCCCCCACCACCACCACCCCACACACCGTCCCAGTCAACAAGACTCCCGTGTCAGTCGGACTTTTGGACCTTTTCCCCTGACTTTTTTGCACTGTTGAGCGCGGAACTGGAAAGCAGTAGTACTCAGGCACAGGACCCATACTGAATTGTATGGACCTAAGAAGCCGGAGGGACCGTAAACAGCAGAAGAAGTGGTCGAGTAAGGGCACAATGGAGGCTGTGAGAGAGACCAGCATGGCTGGTGTTCAGAGCAAGGCGTTGACAGCCCAGCCCACAATGGAGCAGCTGCTGCAGACTATGAAGGAGAGCTTTTTGGCTTTGAAGCGTGACAACTTGGAGCCGTTTCAGAAGTCGATTAATCGGATGAGAAAAAGGCTGGATGATCAGCCTGAGAAGCTCCAGCAGTTGGGGAAGTCAGTGGAGGAGCAGGCTGACTTTCAAACGGTGGCGGATGTGGAAATTCAGAGGCTCAAGGACCAGCAAAAAGTGCTTCTGGAAAGGCTGGAGGACCTGGACAACAGATCTCGCCAGCAGAACGTTAGAATCGTGGGCCTCCCGGAGGGGGCAGAGAGGCTAGACGCTGCCGCATATGTAGAGGGTATGTTTCAGAAGTTGCTGGGGAACGAGGTGTTCCCGCGCCCGCCGGTGGTGGACAGGGCACACAGAGTGCAGGTGAGGCAGCTGCGACAAAAGGGGTCCCCCACGAGCGATGGTGGTGCGCTTTCACAAGTACCTGGACAAGGAACGGGTGCTGCAATGGGCAAAGAGCACACAAAGCTGTATTTGGGACAATACCACCCTCCGTATGTACCAGGATTTGATCGCTGAGGTGGCCAGGAGGAAGGGAGGCTACAGGCAGGTGAAGGAGATGCTGTATAAAAACAAGGGGCAGCATGGTAGCATTGTGGATAGCACAATTGCTTCACAGCTCCAGGGTCCCAGGTTCGATTCCGGCTTGGGTCACTGTCTGTGCAGAGTCTGCACATCCTCCCCATGTGTGCGTGGGTTTCCTCCGGGTGCTCCGGTTTCCTCCCATAGTCCAAAGATGTGCAGGTTAGGTGGATTGGCCATGATAAATTGCCCTTAGTGTCCAAAATTGCCCTTAGGGTTGGGTGGGGTTACTGGGTTATGGGGATAGGGTGGAGGTGTTGACCTTGGGTGCTTTTTCCAAGAGCCGGTGCAGACTCGATGGGCCGAATGGCCTCCTTCTGCACTGTAAATTCGATGAAATTCTTTGAAGGTGAAATTCAGGCTGCTTTTTCCGGCGCGGCTGTGGGTTACGTATAAGGGTCAGCACCACTATTTCGAGAAACCCGAAGAGGCGATGGACTTCGTTAAGAAGCAAGGGCTGGCCCTGAGCTGAGGACGTTTGGACTCATGTTAGAGCTTTTAAGTATATGTGGTGTCTCTCCTGTTTTGGGATGTATCTTTTTTTTTTGTTGTTTTTTTGCATGCTCTTTGCGTGGTTTACCTGAATGTTTCCTGTTTGGGCTCTTTGCTTAGTTGGAGTTTGGCTGGGGGGAATTAATAAAGAAAACAGTTAAAAGGGTTGGGTTAAAATGGATGCTTCAAGGGAACTTTGTGCAATTTTTTTTCTGTGTCTGTATGGGAAGGACTGAGAGTGCCTGTTATTTCTTATCTCTTTTTTTCTTGTTTAACTTGAATTGTGCTATTGTGGGGGTTGTTTATGACTTGTATAGAGTGTTTGCTTAAGTAGGGCTGATCTGGGGAAGTGGTGAGGAGGGGTTGGGGGAGGGGTGACTGGGAACAATCGGTGGGAGACGGGCTGGAGCCGAGGCTGGGAGCCCCAGGCTAGCTGAGTGGGGCTAGTCAACGGTAGCCAAGGTGGGGTGTGTGCATATAGTTAGATTAGAGCAGGGGTTAGGTGATAGGATGGTGTTGCTGGGGGGGGGGGGTTGTTCTGCTGATGGGGATGGAAACTGGACATGGCACCAGTGAGGAGGTCGTGGGTGGAGCCGGTCAGGAGGCGGGCCAGATGAAGCGTGACACATGGCTGGGGGGCTGGCCAAGGAAAGGGGATGGCTGATCGGCAAAGGGGGGGGATGAAGTGCCCCCCAACCAGGCTGATCACCTGGAACGTTAAGAGGGTTAAACGGGCCAGTGAAGAGGGCGTGTGTGTTTGCACATCTGCGGGTTCTGAAGGCGGGCATAGTATTGTTGCAGGAGACGCACCTAAAAGTGGCAGACCCGGTTCGGTTAAGGAGGGGCTGGGTCAGTCAGGTCTTTCATTCGGGGCTTGATTCTAAGACGAGGGGGGTTGTGATCCTGATTAATAAAAGGGTTCAATTTGAGGCAGAGGGCACAGTCGTGGATGGGGGTGGCAGGTTTGTTATGGTGAGGGGTAAGCTCGAAGGGATGAGAGTAGTCCTGGTCAGTGTGTATGCCCCTAATTGGGACGATGTGGATTTTATTAGGAGGATGCTTGGGAAGATCCCCGACCTGGACTCGCGTAAGCTGATCATGGGCGGGGACTTTAATACGGTCCTGGACCCGAGCCTGGACCGGTCATGCTCAAGAACGGGCAGGTTGCCAGCGGTGGCAAAGGAACTGAGAGGGTTCTTGGAGCAAATGGGGGGAGCAGATCCGTGGAGATTTAGCCGGCTGACGGCGAGGGAGTTCTCGTACTACTCCCACGTCCACAAGGTGTATTCCCAAATTGACTACTTTGTTGTGAGTAGGGACCTGCTGGCCGGAATGGTGGGGACAGAATATTCGGCAATTGCCATATCGGACCATGCTCCGCACTGGGTAGACCTGCAATTTTGTAAGGACAGCTTTCAGCGCCCACCATGGAGGCTGGAAGTTGGACTACTCGCGGACGAGGCGGTGTGTGAGAGGCTGAGGAAATGCATGCAGAATTACCTGCAGGTGAACGATACTGGAGAAGTCTCGGCAGCGGTGCTCTGGGAGGCACTGAAGGCAGTGGTGAGAGGGGAGCTGATTTCAATCTGGGTGTACAGGGACAGGACAGATAGGGCAGAGACGGACCGACTGATTAAGGAAATTCTACGGACGGACAGGAGTTACGCGGAATCCCCGAGGCCAGAGTTACTCGGGGAAACAACAGAGACTGAAGGCCGAATTTGGGGTGCTGACTACAGGCAAGGCTGTAGAGCAGCTTAGAAAGGTAAAAGGCGTGATTTATGAGCATGTGGCGAAGGCCAGTAGAATGCTTGCACAGCAACTGAGGAAGAGGGAAGCGGCTAGGGAAATAGGGAGAGTAGTGGATGGGGAAGGTAATCTAGTGGGTGATCCAGCAGGGCTGAACAAAGTCTTTAGGGACATTTATAGGAAGCTGTACACTTTGGAACCACCCGGGGGACCGGGGGGATGAGGCGATTCTTGGACGGACTGACCTTCCCAAGAGTGGGGAGGGGGTTGGTGGACGGACTGGGGGCCCTGGGCAGGATCGAAGAGGTGTTGGGGGGCCTGAAGGTCATGCAGTCGGGTAAAGCCCCGGGGCCGGACGGGTATCCGGTGGAGTTTTACAAAACATTTGCCGGGATAGTGGGGCCGGTGCTGGTCAGGGTCTTTAATGAGGCAAGAGACAGAGGGAGTTTACCCCCGACGATGTCGCAGGCCACCATCTCGCTCATTCTGAAACGGGATAAGGACCCGGAGGCCTGTTGGTCATACAGGCCGATCTCTTTGATCAACGTAGACGCCAAGTTACTGGCCAAGATTCTGGCGACCAGAATTGAGGACTGCGTACCGGATGTAATTGGGGAGGACCAAACCGGGTTTGTAAAGGGGAGGCAGCTGGTGGCCAACCTAAGAAGGCTGCTCAACGTGATTATGATGCCCCCGGAGAGTAGGGAGGTAGAGATAGTGGTAGCCATGGATGCTGAAAAGGTGTTTGACCGGGTCGAGTGGGATTATCTGTGGGAGGTACTAGGACGGTTCGGGTTCGGGTGGGGGGGGGGGGGGGGGCGGTGTTCATCGACTGGGTTAGGCTATTGTATCAGGCCCCGGGGGCGAGTGTAAGGACGAACAGGACGACATCGGACTACTTTAGACTGCACCGTGGGACAAGACAGGGCTGCCTTCTCTCCCCACTGCTATTTGCGCTGGCGCAATTACACTGAGAGCTTCTAGAGGCTGGAAAGGGCTGGTCCAGGTGGGAGTGGAACATAGAGTCCTGTTATACGCGGATGATCTGCTGTTATATGTTTCGGACCCAATGGTGGGGATGGACGGTATTATGGCAACCCTGAGGGAATTTGGCCGGTTCTCTAGATACAAACTGAACATGGCTAAGAGCGAGTTGTTTGTAATTCAGGCGGGGGGGGGGGGGGGGGGGCAGGAGAGTAGGCTGAAGGGGTTGCCGTTCAGGCTGGTGGGGGAGAGTTTCCGATATTTGGGGATTCAGGTGGCACGGGACTGGGGCAGGTTGCACAAGCTCAACCTGTCCCGACTGGTGGAATGAGTGAGGGAGGAGGTCCGGAGGTGGGATGTGCTCCCGCTGTCATTGGCGGTGAGGGTGCAGACTGTTAAGATGACGATTCTCCCGAGGTTCTTGTTTGTTTTTCAGTGTCTCCCCATCTTTATCCCGCGGTCCTTCTTTAAGAGGCTGAATAAAATTATTCTGGGATTTGTATGGGCGGGGAGGTCCCCGCGGGTGAAGAGGGTGATGATTGAAAGGAACAGAGGAGAAGGGGGGCTGGCATTGTCGAACTTCAACTATTACTGGGCGGCCAACATAGTGATGATAAGGAAATGGATGGTGGGTGCGGGGTCGGTTTGGGAGCGGATGGAGGCTACTTCGTGCAGGGGCACTAGCTTAGCAGCCCTGGTCACGGTGCCTCTGTCGCTTTCGCCGGCACGGTACTCCACCACCCCGATAGTGGTGGCGGCTCTTCGGATCAGGGGCCAGTGGAGGAGGCATGTAGGGGAGGTAAGAGCATCGGTGTGGACCCCAATCTGCGGCAACCATCGATTTGCACCGGGGAACATGGACGGGGGGTAGCGACTGTGGAGGAGGGCGGGGATTGTAAGGATGGGGGTTCTGTTCCTGGAAGGGAGCTTTCCGAGCATGAGGGCACTGGAGGAGAAGTTTGGGCTGACGAGAGGAAACGACTTTAGATAATTGCAGGTGAGGGATTTTGTACGCAGACTAGTGCCGTCCTTCCCACGTCTCCCGCCGAAGGGGAGGCAGGACAGGGTAGTTCCTAGGGGAGAGGTGGGAGAGGGTAGAGTTTCAGATGTCTACAAGGAGCTAATGAGAGCTGAGGATACGCAGACCGAGGACCTGAAGCATAAGTGGGAGGAGGAGCTCGGGGGGGAGCTGGAGGACGGGATTTGGGCAGAAGCCCTGAGCAGAGTAAACACCACCACAACATGCGCCAGGCTCAGCCTGATCCAGTTTTAGGTTGTGCACCGGGCCCACATGACGATGGCCCGGATGAGTAAATTCTTCAGGCTGGAGGACAAGTGTGCTAGATGCGCCAGAGGGCCGGTTAACCATGTACACATGTTCTGGTCGTGCCCTAAACTCGGGGGGTATTGGCAGGGATTTGCAGATGTCATGTCCCGGGTGTTGAAAACTGGGGTGGTAACGAGCCCGGAGGTGGCAATCTTTGGGTTTCGGAGGACCCGGGAGTCCAGGAAGAGAGGGAGGCCGACGTTCTGGCCTTTGCTTCCCTGGTAGCCCGGCGACGAATACTGTTAGCATGGAGGGACTCAAAATCTCCGAGGGCTGAGGTATGGCTATCGGACATGGCGAGCTTTCTTGGCCTAGAGAAAGTCAAGTTCGCCTTGAGAGGTTCGCTACTAGGGTTCGCCCGAAGGTGGCAGCCATTGATTGACTTCTTCACAGAGGAGTAAGCGTCAGCAGGGGGCGGGAGGGGGGTGGGGAGGTGCTAGGGTAGGTTAGAGTAGAGTAGGGGGATATTGAGGCAGGTCCGTGCGTGAACAGAGCCGTGGGTTGCATTATGTTTAATGTGGAATTTGTGTCTTGACTTCTTTTTTTGTTTGTACTGTACGATGTCATTTTTTCTATCTGCCTAAAATACCTCAATAAAATTGTTTGTTAAAAAAACAAGATGGCTGCAAGCAGAGCAGCGCCACAGTTCAGGGACGCTGAGCTGGAGATCCTCCTGGATGCTGTGGAGGAGAGAAGAATGACCCTATACCCCGGCCCAGGAAGAAGGCCACCATGCTCTGCCATTCAGGGGCCTCCCCGCCGCAGCCGGTGTCCGAGCCGGCAGCCCGCAGTCACTCCAGGCCATTTCCTACCTCCTCTCTCTCGCTCAGCAGCCAGGACGCCTCATTCACGATTTTTATAACCACAAGTGAACCACGCCATCGGGAAATCGGCCCATTGGAGGTGGTGAATCGCGGAGGCCCTGGAGCATCGGGCGTCAGGCCCGCTAATGATATACCTCCCGTACTTTAACCCCACGCAGCAAGTGACGCATTTACACCATTTTGGCGTCAGAAGCTATTCTCCGCCCTATCGCGTTTCCCGATTTCGCTGTCGGCTAACGGAGAATCCAGCCCATATTTTTGCCAATTTATCTGCCTCCTCCTGCCCCATGCCCTCCGCTGCCACCACCTTATACTCATCGTAGAGGGCGAAACCTTTCTCGCATTTGGTGGCATTCTTGGCTCTGACTCAACAGGTTATTGGGTTCTTTAATTCAGTTGCATTTTATAGAGCCATATTCTGTGACTGCACTTCAGATTTGGAAATATACAGCACATACATCAGCTCTAAGGACCCAAAACATTAACATTTAAAAAAAATAATGGTGAATTTGCATGTTCTTCCAGCATTTTTTATTCTTATTTCATATTTCTAGGATTTGTACTTATCTTTCTTTTACCTAGTGTTGTTTCTGAGGCAAATGTTCCACATACACAAACGTCTCACAGAACCTTAAAATTCTTTTATAGTGACCTTGCATATCTGTATTCCGCAGCAGGCTATGAAAGACAATGAAAGTTCTCTGAGGTTCATGTTACTGGTAAATGTTCCTGCTGGATATTCATATTTTGTCAACTTCGTTAAATATGCCGGGCGGGATTCTCCGGTCGCCGATGCCGAAATCGCGTTCGGCCGGAGAATCCCCGTTTGCGGTGAAATCGGGGGCGGCGCCGCTTTTGCAATGCTCTGCCCCCTCGAAAATGGTGTATACACCATCGGGACGGCCTCAGGACATTACCTGAGGCCCTCCCCCGATGCTCTGCCCCCGATGGGCCGGCGTGGAACACTTGTCCTTTTTATTTTCGTGAACCCGCTTTGGCGGCTGCGGCCTGTGTCCAGCACCGCCTCAGTCGGGGGGGGGGGGGAGCCATTCTGCAAGTAGGGGGGACTTTGGCAGGGGCTGGGGGTACTGGTGGGGGGTGTTCCGGGGGGTGGTGAGGCTGATTACAGGGGGGCAGTTTTTGACAGGCCGGGTCCGCACTCGGCCGGTACCATGTTGCACGCGCGACCGCTGCAGGCCGCCGCCGTGCACATGCGTGGCCACGGACCCGGCAATTCTCAGGCCGAATCCGCAGGTAAAGCCAGGGGCTTTACGCTTTGTATCTGCTAGCCCCCCACCAGATGGAGGATCAGTGCAGTATTTGCATTGTTTCTTCAGGCGTAAAACGCCACTGTTCCCACGCCGGTGTCAGCTCTTCGTCTTCAAATCGGAGAATGCAGCCCGCCATCTTCCACATTGGTTTCCAGATCCTCAGGGCAGTGTACACAGCCGTGACCCTACTGCTACCTCCTGTCAGAGCTTCTCTACTGGGGAACATGCCATAAATTGTCAAACAAGTTGTTCAGAGCTAGGTTCCCCAGAGGTTAGCAAAACCCAATCAGGGCTGTATAGCTCCAGACTTCCTATGATATCCCTTCTAACTCCCATTATTGGGCTTAATCCAGACTGGGAGCTCAGTTTGCATAATAAATGGTGTACATTCCCAAGCGATCAGGCAGAAGAACCATTTACAATGTCACAACACTGGGGCATGCAAACCTACCATCATATAAATTTTTATAACATCGGGTAAGAGCACAAAATTGTCATGATACACAACAAATTCAGTTTAAAAAATGCTTGTCACACTGAGGATGCAATTCTCTAAACTCAAGCACGTGTATTTTTTTTAATTCATTATTTTACACAGTGAATAATGCAAACAAGGCAAAGTAACTAACTTTGTACCCAGTTCAGAAACAGTCATTTCAACACGTCACAGATGATAAATAAAAGTTCCTTCACAAAATCATTTTGGTTTTTCAAATTGAATGCCTATGTTGTTGGAAATGTAAATTCAATTATAGCATGCTAATAGATAATTGGATGTTGAGGTGTAAATTTTGACAGTGCTGTTAATAACGAGCTGTCCCTGTGTACATTGCCATTAACCTTGTAAAGTTTGTGGTACTGTTCTTCAGTTCAGCCTTTCCTGTATAGATATTCAATATCATAAGGCCTTTATACCTTGGACATGCACATGTTTTATTTAGACAGCTCTCTCATTAAGGTCACCTGTATCTTCTGTAGTCTTCTTGCTATTCTCTGGGTCTGAGTTACATCTTTAAGCATAAGTCAGTTCTAAATGGTTTATATTTACTTTTTACTCTCACCTGAATGTTAAGTGAAGATAACATTCAGTTCTCCCATCACACCTTATTTGCACACCTAATCGGGAGTCCAGAGGCGAACTCAGCCAAGTCTAAAGAAGGCATTAGTGGCAGGAGGTGAAAATTACAAGGGTGTTAGAACAATTGAAAGAAATTCCACAATGGGTAGGGGGAATAACTCAAAAAGCTTTTGGAGAGCATTATAAAGAGTGTTAATCCATTAGTAGCCTTTACCAAGGGGTTGACAACGGACCAGCCAGTTGCACTCATTATTGGAACCTGAAGTGGTAGAACTGCCAACCAAAAGGCTGTGATTCTTGCCACTTGACTGCAAACATTCCTGCTGGCTAGCGGCCTTCATCGGGTGGTCTGAGTTGGAAAGACTGGGGCATTTACAAGTGTTCTGTAATGGTGGACAATGCAATTGTAGTTGGATGGATATCAGCAGTAGCTGTCTGCACACTTGATGGTCCCCAATCTTTGCCTCTGTTAAATGGTGCCTATGGGGGAGAACTTTCATGGGTTGCCTCAATTTACTGTTATAATTTAAACAAAGTATTGATGGAACCCCAGGGGGCGGCACGGTGGCACACTGCTGCCTCACAGCGCCAGAGACTGGGGTCCAATTCCGACTTCGGGTGACTGTATGGAGTTTGCACATTCTTCCGTGTCTGCGTGGGTTCATCCCATGTATCTGAATACATGCAGCATATGTAACAAAATGGATGAATTATTAGCCTAGAAATAAATATGTATGACCTAATAGCTATTACAGAGACATGGTTGCAAGGTGGCCAGGGTTGGAACCTGAATATTAAAGAGTAGTTGACATTTTGAAAAGACAAGGGTCTGGTCTGTTAATTAAGGATGTCATTAGTACAGTAGTGAGAGATGATCTCACTATAAAATCCGTTTGGGTGAAGATAGGAAATAGAAAGGAATGTTGTGGGTGTAGTTTATAGGCACCCTAACAGTAGTTACACTGTAAAACAGAGTAAAGAATAAGAAATAAATGGGGCCTGTAAGAAATATACCACAATAATCATGCATGACTTTAATCTACACATAGGTTGGTAGAATCAGATTGGCAAAAGGAGTATGCGGAATATAAAAGTGGGCAAGCTATTAAACTTTACATGACAGTGCAAAATTAACCAGGCTCAAATTAAAAGTAACTATTTGAAGAATATCAAGTGATTATCCATGGCCTGAGATAGAGGGACTGAGAAAATGTTGTGGCAGGAGAAGCAACTGATCAAGCATGAATAATGTACGGTGTAAAATTAGAAGGAAGTTCTGAAGTTGTGCTTAATAAAGGTGGGCCAAGATACAGAACCCTTCCATTCAAATTAAATGATAGAGTAGATTATATGAAATTTGTGCAGCATTCAGGCAGATAGGCTCAAATACGTTTCCTTGTTACATGTTCATATTCTGAATTGAAACTAAATTGTTTTTAAATTTTATTATAGACCTGGCAGCAGTGGTTGAGCAAGAGGCAGTCCAGTGTTTGCTATATTTATTTTGCATCAAACTTCTAACTCTGAAGCCTGGCAATCTACTGGTGGGAGCTCAAAAATTCTGAAAAATTGAAATAAAGCCCATTACTTTGTAGTTTGCTCCAAATTAATTTGCCAGTAATAGATGGAAGTGGGGTCAGGATACATGCCTGACCAGAGTTGTCTGTGTATAAGGCATTAAATCTAGAAACCTTGCAGGAAATTCAACCCCATTGTGTTTTTTCAGGAAACCTAAGTCTTAAAATGATTATTTTTGTCTCTCAGCATTCCCTTCAATAAATCTGTTCGCGTTAAGTATAAATAAGTGGATACAAAACAGGTTAGATTGAACAAATTTGCACTCCCAGCACGTGAAGATCCACACCAGGAATGCAGATTGTGAATTCAGACACCATGTCAACACGCAGGGCAGAATTATTCAATCATTCGAATGAGCACAGATGTGTAAAACCTGCACTGTGTTGTGTACATCCTAAAGTGATTAACATGGAAATAGCTTTTAAAAAATGACCGATTTTAAACTACATAGCATTTAGAGAAAACAAAACAGGTTGTAAGATTTATCCCCGAAAGATTGAAATATATACCATGCAAAATGTGAGACAACTTCGGTAATGATCTATTAACAGAAACACAGAATCGTAGCATGGTAGTAAAATATATCATTAAAAGAAATAGAGATGCTTAGAAAATATAATGCACACATACACATAAAATTCCTCAAGAAAGAGACATTACTGAAGAAAGAAAATGGACAAAAGAGCATCTGCATTTTGAATTGATATCCAATTAACTTTGTCAGCATTCTTCGCTCCAGTTGACTGTGTATAGGAAGGTACAACAACGTTTTTAAATTATAAATGTTGTTTATTCAAGGTTGGCAAGCTCTTGTACCAAATGAATATTCTTATAATGAAATGAATCAAACAATTAATATTTCTGTCGATTTCTGGGAATGAGATTTTCATGTTTAAATGTTTGCATGCATACCACTAAATCGCAGCATTTTAAGTGAATATTAACATCAGAGTGCCATTTGTCAATTTTAATTCTAGCTCCAACAAATCTGCTGACCAATTTCATGGACTCTCAGACAAATGAGAAGGATGAAATGGCACTGCTGAATGAAATTCTAAATGGCACTTCACTGGAGGAAGGTGACTTTAGCAAGGAATGGCAGGCAGCGTTTGGAGAAGATCTCAGTTTTCCTAACAGTCCAGCAGCTGGAGAATCAGACCAATCTCCCTCTCCTTCAGGCTTCCTGCCTTCTCAACTATTTGACAAAAGCTTGGGTGATGCATCATTTTCAGTTGCCAGTAAGTATGAAAAGCTATAACTTGTTAACAATACCTTGTATAACTTTTATATAAATCACATTCTTAAATTGCTTACCTGATAACTCATTGCAACGACTTTCTAAATCTAACATGAACCTTAACCATTCAATCAATGGTGATTCAATTTTCTATTTGTGTATTAGTTAATTCTCATTAACCCAAATAATCTTCAAGGGTCAGTTCTTGATTATACACAAATGTAAATTATCTACAATGTCACTTAATTAGTTTGGGAAGCTATTTAGCTTAAAGTGGGATGTTTACTCTGCAATTTTCATCTTATTTTCCTCAACAAGTTCAGGAGCAAACTGGGTGGCTTACTAAAAATGACTCTTAATAATTAAAAAAAATACCTCCTACGAAAAAGAAAAAACTTGGATTATTCCATGTTGACCATAATACTGTGTGTGAAAGAAAATCATGATGAAATAAAAAGCTGCCATCCATACTTGTTGGAGGGATCACTGATAACTGCCTGATTTGCACCTGGAAAGCAGATGGCTAGCAGTTGGAAAATCAGGGAGATACTTTTGGCTGCTCTTTGTTACTCCAAGGCCTGTCTGATCCCATATTCAAGGGAACCTAAATGGAAGAGTAGCACACAAACCTGGAATTGGTGTAATGCTGCTTCAATATGAAAATTGGAGTTCAATGCCAGTTGTCGGACCCTAAATGCAAAATTCAGTTGGAATGTGCGCTGTGCATGCCCTGTTTATTTGTACAAGATATTGAATGACCTAACAAGTGGTAGATTAGAAAAAGCTCCAAGTAATGTTTCCACATTTTGTTGGACCAGGAAAAGGTGGGCTCACACCAAAAAATACCCCGAGCCTGCTGCCAAAGCTTTCATGGCTGTCCTGAGATTGCCTCACCCACCCACAGATCCGACTTACTAAGTGACTCGGCATAGCAGCCACCAATTTTCCACACCTCTGACTATGTTGACTATATGTAATTGCTTTTTAAAAATCAATCCTACTCATTTTTGGGAGAAGAACAATGCATGTCAACATCTAGAAGCAACTTTAATTTGTTTCATGCCATTGTTGATGTTTGTGCCACTCATACAGTTTTTGAAGTTTAATTTCTTCCAAAATCCCTCGTTAGATTTAATCTTAACCTGTTTATGTCTATCTCTCAATGTTAAAATAATATGTTTTGTAAAAGCCTCCCAGTACAGTCATTAATGTACCAAAGAATGTTGAATGACTGGAATAAAGAAAGTTCCACATATCCCACAAAAAGGCAGCCACATCAAGGACAAAAATGGATTCCAATAGCAGCATTTTTTATTTAAGGAAAATGAGCATGGTCATGTTTTTCAATGGGAAAACAAGGGGCTGGATTCTCTGTTTTTGGGACTATGTCCCACACCATTGTAAAAACTGTGAACTTTCATGCGAGAAAGACTGGCATGAAAGGGCCACATATTCCTAGCCCTGCAGGGGGCTAGCAGGGACCTGGCATAAATCTAGCAGCTTTTGCTGCAGATACAGACCCCCACACTTCCGGGTCAGAGGCCGCTTATGCGCACGGTGGCAGCCTTCAGTGGACGCGCCATTCTCCATGGTGGACTCAGACCGTGGAGCTGAAAAATAAAAATAGACCCTCTGTCGGCCGTGGCCCAACCCTGACCGCCCGCACAAGCATTGCCCACAGCCGCCATGCTAGTTTCCCGACCAGCCGGACCATGAGTGGTCCACGCCGTCGGGGCTTCGGCCGGTCAGGGGCGGAGAATGGCGGAGAGGGCCTCCGGCAATGGCCCCAGGTAGGTGCTGCGCAGCGTGGGGCCCGCAGAAACGGGGAACCGGCGCCAGTCCTGATTCCGTGCGGGGAAATGGATTCTCTGCCCCGGCACCGGCCACGGGTTCGGCGTCGGGGTGCAGAGAATCCAGCCCAAGATTACTGGTGGTGGATAGAAACTGGTTGCCCTGAGAAGCAGAGAGCTGAAAACCTGTCCTGGTAGACAGAGGTGTCCATGATGAAAGGAAATGATTAATGCCAAGAAATGCAAAACTGTTGAAGTGCTGGATATATCAGAAGAGTTGTAGATGTAGGTAGGAAAAGATTGGATAAGAGGTAAAAAAATTATAATCGAGATAGGAAAAGTCAGTTCCACGGGCTAAGAACAGGCTAAAACAATTTATGTATCAGTGCAGTCCTGTTTGTGGATCTGGGGAAGGCGGTAAAAATGGACTGTGCTTTATTGGGGTGTATGAGGTTGCATGCTGTGGTATTAGAGGTATTACGGTACCTGATAGGCTGGAGCACCATTGGTGGAAACTGTATGCTTTCTATTGGTTAGGATGTATGGTAGCTCCGCCCTGCTAGGCGGGGTATAAGAGCCCATGCCGCCCCAGCAGCCTTCATTCTGTACCTGAGCTGCTGGGGGAAACATCTAGCTTATTAAAGCCTTCACTTGGACTACAACCTCGCTTTAGTGGTCATTGATCGTGCATCAATTTAGTAAGCTAGTTTTTTAAAAAATAAAGGATGGAGCTCCGAATCAAGCCGGAGTGTCTGCAACTCAGCCCCCACGCGGCGAACTCAGCGGCAATCTTCAAGCACTGGCTGGCGTGCTTTAAAGGGTTTCTCGGGACGGCTGAAAACGCACCCACCGGAGAGCAGAAAATGCAAGTCCTGCACTCAAGGGTGAGCCCGGAGATTTACACCCTCATCGAGGAAGCGGAAGACTTCGATGCAGCAATAGAGCTGCTAAAAGGACATTATATTCGCCCGGTAAACCAGGTCTACACCCGGCACCTGCTTGCAACAAGGCGACAAACCCCTGGGGAATCGCTGGTAGAATTCTACCGTGCACTCCTGGTGTTGGGGAGAAACTGCAGCAGCCCGCAAGTTTCGGCAAGCGAACACACTGAACTCTTGGTCCGGGACGCTTGGGTCACTGTCTGTGCAGAGTCTGCACGTTCTCCCTGTGTCTGCATGGGTTTCCTCCCACAAATCCCGAAAGACTTGTTGTTAGGTGATTTGGACTTTCTGAATTCTCCCTCAGTGTACCCGAACAGGTGCTGGAGTGTGGCGACTCGGGGATTTGCACAGTAACTCAATTGCAGTGTAATGTAAGCCTACTTGTGTTACTAATAAAGATTATTATTATTAGACCACTACAAGTTCAGAGGGAAGTAGATTAGAGCAAGTGAAGGGAATGTCAGATGGCCATTGTCAAGCTGGCAGCTCTCAATGAAAAGATCCAGAGAGGTCAAGATGAAAAAGGAATTCAGAAGTCAGGTGAAAAGGTCCGCTGTGCACGGGGATAGACTTCTGCTCAAAGAGATGGGCACTGAGGTGAAGGTGATGGAAGAAGAGCTCAGCATTTGCCAAATTTGAAATTAATTTATTCTTTCATGGGAACTGAGCAGCACCTAATGTCCATTCCTGATTGCCCTTGGGAAGTTGGTGGTGAGTGCCGCCTTGAACTGCTGCAATCCATGTGGGTAGGTGCACCCATAGTGCTGTTACGAAGGGAGTTCCAGGATTTTGATCTAACAACAGTGAAGAAACAGCAATGTGACTTGGAGGGGAACTTGCAGGTGGTGGTGTTCCCCTGTGTCTTCTCCTCTTGTCCACCTAGGCGGTAGTTTGCAGGTTTGAAAGGTGCTGTCGAAGGAACATTGGTGAGTAGCTACAGTGCATCTTGTAGACGGTACACACTGTTGCCACTGTGGTGGAGGGAGTGAATGTTTTAAGGTGTTGAATGGGATGGCAATCAAGCGGGCTGCTTTGTTCTAGATAGAGTTGATCTCCTTGTATGTTGTAGGAACTGCATTCATCCAAGCAAGTGGAGAGTATTCCATCACACTCTTGACTTGTGTTTTGTAGATGGGGGACAGCCTTTGGGGAGTCAGGTGGTAAGTTCTTGCTGAAGAATTCTCAGCCTCTCACATGATCTTGTAGCCACAGTATTTATATGACTGGTCCAGTCAGTTTCTGGTCAATGGTAACCCTGAGAAAATTAATAAGTGAGGGATTTTATGATGGTAATGCCATTTAATGTCAGGGAGAGATGGTTAGGTTTTCTCTTGTTGGAGGTGATAATTGCCCAAATGTTACCCAGGTTTAGCTGCATATAGGCATGGTGGCTTGAGGAATCACGAATGGTGTTGAATATTGTGCAATCATCAGCAAACATCCCCACTCCTGACCTTATGAGGGGGAGAAGGTTATTGATGTAGCAGCTGAAGATGCTTTGACCTAGGAACTCCTGAGGAACTCATGCCACGATAACCTGGGACGGAGATAATTTTAGCGTACCCAATTCTTTTTTTTTCAATTAAGAGGCAATTTAGCATGGCCAATTCACCTATCATAGAACATAGAACAGTACAGCACAGTACAGGCCCTTCGGCCCACAATGTTGTGCCAACCATTTATCCTAATCCAAGGTCAACCTGACCTACACCCCTTCAATTTACTGCTGTCCGTGTGCCTGTCCAAGAGTCGCTTAAATGGCCCTAATGACTCTGACTCCACCATCTCTGCTGGCAGTGCATTCCACCCTGAACATTTTTTGGGTTGTGGGGGGGAGACCCACGCAGAAATGGGAAGAATGTGCAAACTCGACACAAACCGTGTCCCAGGGCCATGATCGTCCCCAGATCCTCGGCGTTGTGAGGCAGCAGTGCTAACCACTGCACCCCTGGGACTGAGAAAATTGATGTCCAGCAACCACAACCATCTTCCTTTGTACTAGGTATAACTCTAACCAGTGGAGAATTTTCGTCATGATTCCCATTGACTCCAGTTTTGCTCGGACTCCTTGATGCCACACTCAGTCAAATGTTGCCATGATATCAAGTGCCGTCACTCTCACCTCACCTTTTGAATTCACCAATTTTTTCCATGCTTGGACCAAGGCTGTAATATTGTCAGGAGCTGAGCATCAGTGAGCAGGTTACTGCTGAGTAAGTGCTACATGATAGCCCTGACGACAACCCCTTCCATCGCTTTGCTGATGATCAAAGGTGGACTGATAAGGTAGTAATTGGCTCAGTTGGATTTGTCCTGCATTTTGTGGACAGGACATATCTGGACATCATTAATGACTAGATGTGGTAGGACTGCAGGACTTTGATCTAATCCATCGGTTGTGGGATCACTTATCTCTGCCTACCACTTACTTCCTACACTGTTTGGTTGTGTTGCAGTCTCACCCGGTTGACAACTAACTTTTAGATATACCTGATACTGCTTTTAATATTCTCTCTTACACTCTTCATTGAACCAGGATTGGTCCCCTTGGTTTGATGATGATGGTAGAGTGGGGGATATGCCGGCCACGAGGTTACAGATTGTGGATTAATAAAAT
This sequence comes from Scyliorhinus torazame, assembly GCF_047496885.1. NCBI lineage: Eukaryota > Metazoa > Chordata > Chondrichthyes > Carcharhiniformes > Scyliorhinidae > Scyliorhinus > Scyliorhinus torazame. The sequence continues at coordinate 169,996,547 of NC_092712.1, read as the reverse complement.
TCTGCTGTAGGTGATGGCCCACAGCACCTCATGGATGCTCTGGTTTTAGTTGCTAAATCTGTTCAAAACCTATCCCATTTAGTATGGTGGTAGGTGCCACACAACACGATGGAAGGTACCCTCAATGTTAAAGTTAATTTCTACAAGGACTGTGCGATGGTGACTCCGCCCAATACTCTCACGGACAGCAGCATCTGCGACAGGTAGATTGGTGAGGATCAGAGAAAACAGGTATTTCCCTCTTGATGGTACCCTCTGCATCTGCCAAAGACCCAGTCTAGCAACTATGTTCCTTAAGATTAGGCTAGCTCAGTCAATTGTGGTGCTACTAAGCCACTCTTGGTGATGCACATTGAAGTGTCCCCCCCCCCCCCCCCCCAGAGTACATTCACTGCCCTAGCCACCCTCGGGACTTCTTTCAAGTGGTGTTCAATATGGAGAAGTTCTGATCCATCAGCAGGATGTTTCCTTGCCCATGTGCCATTGAGGTGGGGATGTAAGGGGATGAAGCTGAAGCTTTTTCTGAGTACCGATAGTTCAGAGTCAGGAAGGAGATGGCAAGACAGGGTATTGACAAAATTGGAAAGCGTGAGGTAGCAAAAAGGAATGGGGACAAGAGCCGAGTGAAAGGGCAAAAATGATCTGGAGATTCATTGGTATTGAAGAGTTGTTGAAGCCGGCGACCCTTGTCACCTGAAAGAAAGAAAAACATAAAGCACCCTTGAGCAAAGAATAATTATTGAAATTTGCAAGTTTCCTGGTGCAAATCCAACACGTTTTGCCCCCGGAACCTAAAGTATTCATATGTCTTTTTATTCTTTCATGGGATGTAGGTGTCACTTGCTAGGCCATTTCAGAGGGCATTTAAGAGTCAATCACATTACTGTGGGTGTGGAAACCACGTATAGGCCAGACCAGGTAAGGATGGCAGATTGCCTTCCTTAAAGGACGTTTTTCTGACAAGTGACATGGTCATCGTGAGACTTTTAATTCCAGGTTTTTATTGAATTCAAACTTGGGTCCCCAGACCTGGGCCTCTGGATTACTAGTCCAGTGAAAATAACACTACGCCACTGCTGTTTTAAGTTCTCTTTCTTGCCAATGGTATCCCTCAGGATATTGATGGTGGGGGCTCAGCGATGGTAATACATATATACATATATGGAGATCCAAAACATTGAAAGGGAAGACAAAAGTACAAGAGAACAAGGTCAGAAAAGGCACAAAATTCAACCAGGAGACTATAAAAAGTGTTCCCTTCCTTACTTTAGCCTTTTAGATGAAGGACAGATTGTAGTGAGTCAAGAGGTGATTTACTCAATGCACAATTCCTAACCTTTGACCTGCTCTTGTAGCCACAGTATTCATATGGCTAGTCCATTTCCTTTTCTGCTCAATGGTAATCCCCAGGATGTTGATAGTTGGAGATTTAATGTTTGTAATGCCATTGAATGTCAAAGGGCAATGGTTAGATCCTCTCTTGTTGGAGATGGTCATTGCCTGGCACTTGTGTGGCACAAATGTTACTTGCCACTTGTCAGCTCAAGCCTGGATATTGTCAAGATATTGCTGCATTTGGACATGGACTGCTTCAGCATCTGAGGAGTCGTAAATGGTGCTGAATATTGTGCAGTTATCAATGGACATTCCCACTTCTGACATTATGAACCTTTGGTTCAAATCCAGCCCTGATTAATTATATGGAAGTCTCTGACGTAAGTGTACTATGACACAGATTTAGGCAGGGCCAAGCCTGTTCCTAGTTCTCATGAGCCTTTAGCACAAAATTTTGCCCTAATTCCCTTCAAAGAGATTATATGATATTTTATTTGGACAATCGCTGGAGTTCTACTGTACATCTGTCTGTGTAGTATGGGAGCTGGAAGTACTTGGTGTTGGTACTGGGTGCATATAATGGGAGGAGGCCCATTCTCCCACACAATTTTTTCTTTTATTAAGGGACAATTTAGTGTGGCCAATCCACCTACCCTGCACATCTTTGGGTTGTGGGGTTGAGGCCCACGCAGACACAGGGAGAATGTGCAAACTCCACAAGAAGAATGACATATCTAGCATTATCCTTCACAATGTTGAGCACAAACATTTAAAAGGGAGGAAAGAGCGAAGCAGAAAATAGTGAGTGGTGTAGAATGATTTGGAGGCGAGGAAGAAATCACCAGCATATGCACCTGTCATAAGTGTATACATCTCAGTAACTTAAAGAAACATTGTGCAAGTGTTTTTTGATCATTGGAAAAGTGTGTACTTTACAGAGAATAGCAAATAACCCTTACCTAATCTCTCCATTAAGCTTCATACTTTTCTAAATGAGATTTTAACTTTCTAAATTTGTTTGACTTATCATGTAATGAGCTCCTATTCCAAAAATTGGATATGATTGGAAACATTTTTCTAATGCTTTTGTGGATCTATTAGAAACAATGTGTTATTACAATGATGTTAAAAATGCATCCCCTCAAAAAGCTTCATTCTAAGTATGATCCCCTGCCAGAATCAGTCTTCTGTTTGAACATTTTACTGTTTAGAAATTAGGAAATAATTCAGATATTTTATTAAAGGTTTCTATTTACAGTGATATTCCATTGTAATTTTCAAAATTAATCTCATTTTTGAAAAAGGAATGTATTGTCAAGAGGGCTACACTGGTTTCAGACAGGATGTATGCGTGAGTTTGATTTGCATACAAATTACAGGGCAATGATTGAAGCAAACACTTTTCATGTCAGTCTCCCTACTAGGAAGGTTGCAGCTGGCTGACCTCAGTTAAATAATTTAAATTAATATGTTGCTTGAATACATGTCACTCACCTGGGAGCAGCCAAAGTGCTGCAGTGAGATTGGGAGGAAAAACTGTAAGGGAAATTAAGTGTAACCTCCTGTTTCATTTTTAAACAAAGGGAAAGGTATGTTTTTGTCTTATATTGGAAAATATTAGGTTAAGCAAAGCCCCACACAAAATGACCAGCTCCATTGTAAATCATTTTGATACTTGGTGTAATTTTTATTTTCAGGAATATGCTGGGGAGGGTGAACCATCCCTTTTTTAAAATTTATTTACTCCCTTTCCATTTTCTTACCTTATATCACATACCATCTAAAGCTTCATTTAATGCACTCACTCACAACATTTAAGAAGCATTTAGATGAGCACTTGAAATGCCACAGCATACAAGGCTATGGACCAAGTACTGGAAAATGGGATTGGAATAGATAGCCGGCGCAGACATGATGGGCCAAAGAGCCTTTATTTGTTCTGTAAAACTCGGCAGGCATGATTCTAAACCTCCGATGCATCCGCCGCACCTCTCGCTATTCCTGGAAAATAGCAGGTGAGCCCCTAAATGGGGTTCACACAAAGCGGCGAACAAAGTGCGATGCTCCCGGCCCATGGCACTCAACATGATCTGGTTCATCATTTTCAGCTTGAGTCTTTGAACTCATTCAAATATGCTTTTTTAAAATTTGTTCATGGGGCGTGGGCGCGCAGGCTGGGCCAGCATTTATTGCCCATTCCTAATTGTCCTGTGAGGGGAAGTAAGAGTCAACCACATTGCTGTGGGTCTGGAGTCACATGTAGGCCAGACCAGGTAAGAATGGCAGATTTCCTTCACTAAAGGGCATTAGTCAACCAGATGGGTTTTTACGATAATTGGCAATGGTATCATGGCCATCATTAGACTTTTAATTCCCGATTTTTATTGAATTTCAAAACTTGGAAGTATTTAAAATGTGAAGAGGACAGATTAGAACTTCAAAAGGAGACAGACAAGTTGGTGAACTGGGCAGTTAGGTGGCAGATGAAGTTCAATGTGGAGAAGTACAAAGTGATGCATTTTCGTAGGAAGAATAGCAAGTGGGGTAAAATTCTTAAAGGGGTGCAGGAGCAGAGGGACCTGGGTGGATATATGCATACTTCATTGAAGGTGGAAGAACGGGTGGAGACAGCAGTTATTAAATAATATAGCATTCTGAGCTTGTTATTATTAGAGTACAGACAAGGAGGTGATGCCAAACTTTCCAAGACACTAGTTTGTTGTGTACAGTTCTGGGTGCCACACTTTAGGAAGGGTGTGGACACATTGGAGAGAGTGCAGAAAAGGTTTACAAGAATGGTTCCATGGGATGAGAAACTTCAGTTATGAGGTTAAATTGGAGAAGTTGGGACTGTTCTGCTTGGAGATAAGAAGAATGAGAGGAGATTTGATAGAGATGTTCAAGATCATAAGGGAGCTGGACAGAGAAGATAGCGAAAAGTTGTTCTGCTTGTAAAACGATCGAGAACAATAGGGTACAGATTGAAAGCGATTTGCAAAGGAGCAAATGTGAAAATATTTCTCACAACGAGTGGTTCGGGTCTTGAGTGCACTGCCTGGAATTGTTGTTGAGGCAGGTTCTAACAAGGCATTCAAGAGGGCAGTAGATAATTAATTGAATAGAATGTTGCAAGGGTACGGTTAAAGGCAGGGAAATGGCACTAAGCCATGATGGTCATTTGGAGAACCGGTGAAGACACGATGGGCCAAGTGGCCTCCTCCTGTGCCACAATGAAAAAAATAAATTCTAAAATATGAAAGCTGGGCGATGAGTTGGGTGTGAGACCTAGCATTTCCTGCAAAGCCTGTAGCAACAGCAGCCCTGAAAGTTGGAATGGCACTGAGAGGTGGAACCAGACTGTTGACATAGAAGCTCGAATGGGATATGAGTTTGAAAAGGAAGAATAAAAATGTCTGAGGGGGGAATGGAATTACAGGAGTAAGTATTGGGAATTGAATGGCCTCCTCCTGCACTTCATTTCTATCAATCTATGATATTTGTTTTAAAATATTTTTATTTAAATTTTTACATATTTTCAACAAATATGACCCCCCTTACAGAAAAAAGAAAAACAAACACATAAATGAACATCTTACAACTACATCACGAATTCCCCCAATATACAGACCCCCCCATTAAGCAATAATAAACACAGTAGAAAACACAAAGTACTCACACACCCCTCCTCCCCCTCCCTTCCCCCCCTCTGGGTTGCTGCTGCTGCTGACCACCTCCTAACGCTCCGCTAGAAAGTCTAGGAACGGTTGCCCCCGCCTGAAGAACCCTTGCACAGACCCTCTCAAGGCAAATTTTACCCTCTCCAATTTAATGAATCCTGCCATGTCGCTGATCCAGGCTTCCACGCTTGGGGGCCTCACATCTTTCCACTGTAGCAAAATCCTCCGCCGGGCTACCAGGGACTCAAAGGCCAGAATACCGGCCTCTTTCGCCTCCTGCACTCCCGGATCAATCTATGATATTGAGTGAAGCCCAAGGAGTGGTTTAGAAATATTGGTGCTGAGCCGGGTTTAGGAGGATGTGACCTATGTGAACATCGAATCCGCTGCTCTTTTGCGTAATCAACTTTGAAATTATTATATTGATGTTAGAAACCAGCAGGCAAGTCACCAAAAAAGATGTAATCCTTTATTGCATTACACAATTCAAAATAACAATTTTACTTATCGGACCATTGTATTTTTTGCCATCTGTTTGCTTTATTTCGTATTTTACTTGCAGTACTATAATGCTGCCCTAATTTCAGTGGATAAGTTTATTATTTTAGTAACTAAGTTGTTGTTCAGATGTATATCAGCAATTTATAGACTTTGATCATTCACAATAAAATAAAAATAGAAGAAAGAAGCATAATATTTCCCATATATCTAGTTGATGCAATTCTAATGTTATCTTTCCATAATTGCAATTACAATTCATAACAAAAAGTTACAAATGTTAAATGGTCTCCCTCAAGAATCCCTGGTCTTACATGTGCTGTCTGGAGAGCAGGTGTTGCTCTTCCTCATGGGGAAGGTGAGAGAATCTGAGTACAAATCAATCAGTATTATTATCATTCACTGGAGTCTGACCAGTGGTTTCAGCAGGGAACATCTAATTTCTCTGTCTTTATGCCCAACAAAAGAATCAAAATAACCTTCCAAATGAAATGAAATAGAAATACAGGAATTAAATAATTTCTTTTGATAATTATACCAAAGAAAAGTATGAATTAATAGTGGCGGAATCTAGGTTGAAAGTAGCAATGGACTGTTCATCTACGTTCAACCTTTTCTGACAACCATGCCTCTGCTCAAACAGATTAATGATCATTTGCATGAAAGATTATTTTGTTGAGGCCTTAGAACATAGAACATTACAGCACAGTACAGGCCCTTCGGCCCTCGATGTTGCGCCGACCTGTGAAACCAATCTAAAGCCCATCTACACTATTCCCTTATCATCCATATGTTTATCTTGGTAAAGAACATTCTGTAGTTAAATACAAAATTACTTTAGTCCAGGTTAGACCTGAAATTAGTAACATTTAAAAATGGGGGAAACTTGTGATATCCCTAAATGCCTTGACAGAGGTCAAAGTTCATTGGTCCAGCCTGCTGGTCATAAATAGGGTAAGGCACATTCACTGAGACAAGGGCAAAAAAACAAAATAAACATGCTAAGATTGCTTAAAAGAGAAGGCTATCTTTCCCATACATTATAACAGAAAATAATAAGAATGAATAGAATTTTTCTTGCCACTATGAAGGGCATCAAGTAGGGTCCTCAGACGTGACCAGAACTCTGCTGTTCCATTAGCCACATTGCAGGTTGGGAAATCAAGATTTTCTATCCACTTAACCTATTTTTTTGCTTTAAAAGCAACCAGCCTGCAATGGCAGTGAGAGGCTGAAGATGCCTGAAACTTTTAGTTTCAAACCCAGATATGCAAGTATAATTTTGAAATCATTGTCTGCAGTGATATATCTTGCATATTGAGACCATTCATTAGAAAATTATGGGCCTGCTGCTCCCAGTTTTCAGATGAATACTCACGGCATGTGAGGTACATTACCAGCTTAGATGTACATCTATAGCTAGTCTTGGAACTCATGGCCGAATATTACCTTTCATATTGTAATATTTATTTTAAAATCTTGATGCATAAAATGTGATTGATACAAATTAATTGTTGTATTTTCTAGCGCTCTTGGTTCAGTGTGCCGAGTTATGAAAGGAAGCGCCTGCAGCCTCTGATAAAAGATTTTGAATCCAGCCGCATTAAATCCGATTAGATGTTCTGGGTTGCTGAGGAGCTGTTTGTTTTTACACACAAACTGACACATTTATAGCAGAGCAAAATATCTTCCTGGTCGGTGGCTGCACATGATTCAAACACGAGAGCCAAAGAATGCCTTCCGCATTGTCATGATATGCAGACATGCAGATAATGATATACAGACAGGCACAGACAGGCAGCTAATGAACACAGAGAACAGGACAGGACCAATGAGCAGGCAGGACACTCGGGTGGTATCTCACTATAAAAGGCACGAGGCACTCACACTCCGCCTCTTTCCACTGATGAACATCTACAGAGTGAGTCAAGGTGTATGTACAGTATCACACCTCCAGCACGTCGCTAAGAGCTAGTCTGGTTCAGTCAGACAGAGTAACCACACTTAGGTTAGCAGAGAGTCGAACTCATAGAGAACTCTGCTAACTGTGCTACAGGTTCAATAAATCAGATTGAACTAACTTCAAAGTCTGGAGTATCTTTTGGTTAAAGCTGCATTCAGTTGCAGCCTGTGTTATCCCAGAGTACATAACACGACATGGTACCAGGAGTGGGGGTCTTTGGCTGTCTCCTCGTGGATACGAACCACCTTCTCATCAGAAGCTGGGAGGGTGCTAACACACAGCTGCACCTGTGATTCAATCTGCCGGATGATTTCCAGCGGTTCACTAGGCAATGTGCTGGAGCAGGACAATGCATCAGCGATGATGAGCTCCTTGCCAGGCGTGTACACTAAGTCAAGTCGTAACTTCTGAGTTTGAGGAGAATGCGCTGCAACTGAGGCATCATGTCGTTCAGGTCCTTGTGGATAATGTGGACCAGAGGCCTATGATCCACCTTGACAGTGAATGTCGGCAGGCCGTAGACATAGTCGTGAAACTTGAGAATGCCAGTGAGAAGAACCAGGCATTCCTTCTCTATTTGCGCATACCTTGCTTCGGTGGGCGTTATGGCCCTTGGTGCGTAGGCTACCGGTGCCCAGGATGAAGAGTCATTGCATTGAAGCAGCACCGCACCAATGCCATCCTGGCTCGCATCTGTCGAGATCTTCGTCTCCCTGTCTGGGTCAACAAATGTCTGATGAACAGGGACCTGCGGATGACACTTCCAGGCATACACTTGTCCAACCGGGATCGCCGCCCGGTGCTGCAGAAGGTGCAGCAGCTCCAAAACCAGCAAAAACAGGGCTATGATGCTCATGCCACAGATTTGTCCGTGTTATCCCCTGCACACACTGTCAGGATCAAGATACCGGATGGTGGCTGGTCTGCTCCAGCTGTCGTTGTTCGACAGGCTGTGCCCCGCTCGTATGTTGTACGTATGGCTGATGGCTCTGATGTGCGATGAAACAGACGGGCACTGCGCAAAGTTGCCTGCCCGCAACCGCTTTCTTCTCCGTTTCCGTCCTTTGTTTTGCCACCTCCTCATACCTCGAAATACGAGGCCACCAGTCAGGCTTCCATCTACCTGTCTGGAGTATCTTTTGGTTAAAGCTGCGTCCAGTTGCAGCCTGTGTTATCCCAGAATAAATGACACGACACACACAATATTCTATAAATTATATTTCATAGAGGTAAAATCTGAACTTCATTTAATACAGTTTGCCATCACAGCAAATAAAATAGCTTGGAAGACTTGTACACTGATTATAGTCAAAGGGGTCAAATACCTCCTGTATGAGATCCCTTGCATGCACTATTGTTACAAGAGAATGTTTGTGGGCTGGCACATTATTACTGATCACTCTGCCTCAAGGGCTTAATGCATAATATTATTGACCATAATCACTTGTTTTTTGTCTTGTTTTCTCATTGTTCTTATTAGCACAACTTGAATATTATTTGCACTATGGCATTGATTGAATTAAAGAAACTTGCAAGAACTAACCCTGAGACAGGCCAATAATTTGAAAACTTCCTCTAAAACTAACAATTTGAAAGAACTCGAGGTGAAACATGCTTGTGCTTTGCTATATGTGCCTACAGCCAAATAGACATTTTGATGCATCTTATAAAACGGCCATAGTCAATTACTAGAACTCTAATGTAATATGTTTGAACCATTTGTTCAATGGACTCAATAATTTAATGAGAAATCATGAAACCTATATTGGCCTGAATCTTGTAAAAATAACAGATTTGATATTAAAGGATAAATCAGACAACAACTTCCAGCAGTGGTACATGTGTAGTTAAATGTCAAAATCTGGAATTTGCTGTCTTGAGTTGCAGTGTTCCTTCGATGTTGCAATGTAACAACAATATCACAGTGAGAGCCTCAGCAGTGAAAGGGTGCAATGTTACGGTACCAATGTGATAGATACACACTAAATATATGACAAAACATTAGGGCTAGTGCATTCCAGTATAATTACAATTTTAGTGGTGTGATAAGTCTTAATTTCTGTGAAACAACCTCTCTAGTATTGAAAAACAGCTTTAACAAGTTTGGAGTGACATTGCTTCAAATCTTAATTATTGCTGGAGATTTTATGAACTTAAATGCATTTTAAAACAACTTATTCTCTCCGACTCCGACATTATCTCACTCAATTCCATCTTTCCTTACCGCTTTTTACTTTTCCTTCTGCACATATGGCTTTGAATGAATTATTCTGACAGATATTTCCTGGTGCAGACTGTGTTTTAGTTTTGATTCTACATTTTCATTGGTTATTGAAATACGCAGTTGCTTGCCTTGTTCAATCAGACCTTAAAATCCCCTATAAATGGCTCTGTGCTGAAATAGATTTCCAATCTCCCCAGGTTCCCAATCTCCCCAATGCAAAAGTCCATAGAAATTCTGGAGCCGTCATAAATGTAATGGACGACTTCCGGTTGGTGATATGTAAGAGGTGGCTGCAAGTTTGGTGGCACCCGTTGACGTCCCCTCGATACTCGCCCTTTCCTCGTTTTCAAAAAAAAAAAATTCGCCGGAATTTGATCCCCAGTAAAATTTAATGCTGACGACGGGTTGAGCCCAGCGGAAGCTGTCTGGTAAAAAGACAGCATTTAGCATTTCTTCATCGATGGTGGCAAATGAAAGCCTGAGCCTGAGAAAGGCAGGGTGAGGTGATAATACCGTCAGATAGTACGGCCAAAATGGCAGGAGTAAAGTGATTGGATGACGCCACTGTTGCTGCTGCTGTACTTACCACAGTTCTAAAAAAGAATACCCCAAGGGTGGCATATGGCACAGTGGTTAGCACTGCTGTCTACGGCGCTGAGGGCCCGGGTTCGAATCCCGGCCCTGGGTCACTGTCCGTTGGAGTTTGCACATTCTCCTCGTGTCTGCATGGGTTTCACAACCCAAAGATGTGCAGGGTAGGTGGATTGGCCACCCTAAATTGCCCTGAATTGTAAAAAAAATAATTGGGTAATCTAAGTTTAAAAAAAAAAAGAATCCCCCAAATGCTGCTGCAGCGCTTACTACAGTAGTCCCAAATAAAGGTCGAAGCCTTTAAAGAAGTACAATGAGTAATACCATTGGATTGTACGTTCAGAATGGCGGAAATAAAATCGTCGGATGGTGCTGCTACACTTGTCACAGTGGATATCCTCTTTGAAATCATGGCTGCTGAATTTGAGAAGCAATTCACCAAACACTTCAAAAGTATAGAACAGTACAGCACAGTACAGGCCCTTAGGCCCACGATGTTGTGCCGACCATTTATCCTAATCTAAGATCAACCTACACCCCTTCAATTTACTGCTGTCCAAGTGCCTGTCCAAGAGTCGCTTAAATGTCCCTAATGACTCTTGAGTCCACCACCTCTGCTGGCAGTGCATTCCACGCACCCACCATCCTCTGACATCTCCCCATATCTTCTTCCAATCACTTTAAAATGATGTCCTCTCGTGACAGCCATTTCCGCCCTGGGGAAAAGTCTCTGGCTATCCACTCTATCCATGCCTCTCATCACCTTGTACACCTCTATCAAGTCACTTCTCTTCCTTCTTCGCTGCAGTGAGAAAAGCCCTAGCTCCCTCAACCTTTCTTCATAAGACATGCCCTCTAGTCCAGGCAGCATCCTGGTAAATCTCCTCTGAACCCTCTCCAAAGCATCCACATCCTTCCTATAATGAGGCGACCAGAACTGGACACAATATTCCAAGTGTGGTCGAACCAGAGTTGAATAAAGCTGCAGCAAAACCTCGCAGCTCTTAAACTCAATCCCCCTGTTAATGAAAGCCAACACACCATACGCCTGCTTAACAACCCTATCAACATGGGTGGCAACTTTGAGGGATCTATGTACTGTTTTTGAAAACTCACCACTATTCTTAGAGGTCCCCCTATACCAAAAAGGGCCAACATTCTAAATGGTGAACAGGGTTTCTCACTCCCCGACTCCGATGCAGGCTTCAGTGGGTGCTATTCAGGTCAAACTATGTTTTCAAGTTATCCCCCGATATAACCCATACCTTCACCGAAGATTTCATCTACTTACCACTTAGTAGCATTGATCCTGGGTCCCGCATTGCTAAGTAAGTAAAGTAAACTTTGGAATAACCACTATTTCAGGTTAAATTAAGTTATTTTATTATTATATTTTTTTCTTTTAAAAGCTGCAAATACTGTCTTTAAAGAAAGGATCCTTCTGGTTGGTTGCAGGGACCTTCAGGCCCAACTTGACAATCAATCTTCTTTAAAGTCTGGTCTTCTTTAGATGTATTCGCTGGTTAATTCGGTTGCTGTGTTCTATCTTTCCCATGTACCGAGCTGTGAGAGCTGACTCTGCTGGCTGACTCTGAGCTGACTCTGCCTACTCTTTAAATTCTACTCTTCCTTAGATGTATTAGCTATTTTTGCTCGGCTGCTTTGCCCTGTCTCTTTCCCATGGCCGAGCTGACTGTAATCTGACTCTGCTTCTCCACCTCTCTCTGGGTTCTGGTTCTGCCGTTCCCTTTCTTCGGGTTTATATATTTTTCTAACAGTTATCTAGTTTTTATGACTTTATTGTAAAGTAACTCCTGATTTTCTTTGATTGTAAAAAGTATCTTTGATCTAAACTTTCTAATCCAACTAAGTATTCATTTTAACATGACTTCATCTCATAGATCTGATTACATTGTGTCCTTTGTGATGTTCAAAATGCTTTGACTTCGAGAGGTGTTACTTTTAATTCCTGTCATTTCTATAGTTTTATTTTCCAATTGTGTCCTCAGCTCATAATTTTGACTTTGATTTTGGCTTTGAATTATGTTTCTCGTAGACTGATAGTCTCCAGTTTTCTTTAATTTACCTGGTTTAGCAAATTTTCACCACAGAATTGTCACCAAATTCAACTGAACCTCATCCTTTTTTCCAGCTGCTAACTAAGATAGTTATTTTCAATTAAGGTGCGAGCCATTGTTTTTGGCTTCATTCAAAATCCTGTTTGTCTTGTTTGCTAAGCCTGCTTGACCAAGGATATCTGCATTTTACAATCCTGCTCTGGCAGCTGCTGTTAACCCTTTGTGGGATCTTTCCCAGTATCCTCTCATGTTTCTCTCAGACCAGATATTGCCAGACTTCCATGTTTCAAATGACACATCTTTCCATATTTTCAATAACAGTACCTGGATCCCAAGATCACTCTGTTCCTCCACACTTCCAAGAATCCTGCCTTTAACCCTGTATTCAGCATTCAAATTTGACTTTCCAAAATGAATCACTTCACATTTATCTGGGTTGAACTCCATCTGCCACTTCTCAGCCCAGCTCTGCACCCTGTCAATATCCTGTTGTAACCTGCAACTGCCCTCGACACTATCTACAACTCCACCAACCTTCGTGTCATCAACAAACTTACTAACCCACCCTTCCACTTCCTCATCCAAGTCATTTATAAAAACCACAAAGAGCAGAGGTCTCAGAACAGATCCCTGCGGAATACCACTGGTCACCGAGCTCCAGGCGGAATACTTTCCATTGACTCGCTGTCTTCTTTCGGCCAGCCAATTTTGTATCCAGACAGCCAAATTTCCCTGTATCCCATGCCCCCTAACTTTCTGAACGAGCCTGCCTATCATGGGGAACCTGATCAAATGCCTTAGTGAAATCCATATACACCACATCCACTGCCCGACCTTCATCAATGTGTCTTGTCTCCTCCTCAAAGAATTCAATGAGGCTTGTTAGGCATGACCTGCCCCTCACAAAGCCATGCTGACTATGTTTAATCAAAGTATGTTTTTCTAAATAATCATAAATCCTATCTCTCAGAATCCTTTCCAGTATTTTGCTCACCACAGATGTAGGACTGACTGGTCTGTACTTCTCAGGTATTTCCCTATTCCCTTTCTTGAACAGGGGAACAACATTCGCCTCCCTCCAATCATCCGGTACTACTCCAGTGGAGAGTGAGGACGCAAAGATCATCGCCAATGGCGCAGCAATCTCCTCCCTCGCTTCCCATAGTAACCTTGGGTATATCCCGTCGGGCCCAGGGGATTTATCTATCCTGATGTTTTTCAAAATTTCCAGCACATCCTCCTTCTTAATATCAACCTGTTCAAGTCTATTAACCTGGTTCATGCTGTTCTCATGAGCAACAAGGTCCCTCTGTCTAGTGAATACTGAAGCAAAATATTAATTTAGGGCCTTCACCACCTCCTCAGTCTTTAGGCACAAGCTTCCTCCACTATCCCTGATCGGCCCTACTCTCACTCTGATCATCCTCTTATTTCTCACATAAGTGTACAACGCCTTGGGGTTTTCCCTGATCCTTTCCGCCAAGGATTTTTCATGCTTCCTTCTAGCAAGTCCATTTTTGATTTCCTACCTGGCTACCTTGTAACCCTCCAGAGCCGTGCCAGATCCTTGCTTCCTCAACCTTACATAAGCTTCCTTCTTCCTCTTGACTAGAAGCTCCACTTCTCTTGTCATCCAAGGCTCCTTCCGCTTACCATTCCTTCCTCATCTCAGTGGGACAAAACTATCCAGCACTCGCAGCGTGCTCCTTAAACAACCCCCACATTACTGATGTGCATTTCCCCAAGTACAACTGTTCCCACTTTATGTTCCTCAGCTCCTGTCTAATAGCATTATAACTTCCCCTTCCCCAATTAAATATCTTCTCATACTGTCTGTTCCTATCACTCTCCATGACTATGGTAAAGGTCAAGGAGTTGTGGTCACTGTCACCAAAATGCTTTCCCACCGAGACATCTGACACCTGGCCTGGTTTGTTGCCAAGCACCATATCCAATATGGCCTCCCCCCTAGTTGGCCTATCTACATATTGAGACAGGAATCCTTCCTGTACACACCTGATAAAATCTGCTCCATCCAAACCATTTGCAGTAAGGAGGTTCCAGTCAATATGAGGGAAGTTGAAGTTGAAGTCACCCATGACAACAACTCTGTTACTTCTGCACCTTTCCAAGATCTGCCGCCCAATTTATTCCTCCAGCTCTCTGCTGCTATTGGGGGGTCTATAAAAAAAAACCAATAAAGTGACTGCTCCGTTCTTGTTTCTGACTTCCACCTACACTGACTCAGTAGATAAACCTTCCTCAACTACCTCCTCTTCTGCAGCTGTGGCACACTCCCTAATTAACAATGCCATTCCACCTCCTCTTTTATCTTCCTTACTATTCTTCTTAAAATATCTAAACCCCGGAACATCTAACAACCATTACTGTCCCTGTGAAATCCATGTCTCCGTAATGGCCACAACATCGTAGTTCCAAGTACTCATCCTTGCTCTAAGTTCATCTCCCTTATTCTTGACACTCCTTGCATTGAAACTGTCATGTGAGAGTACCTTTAAGAAATGGGTGTTTATCAGTGCTGTCAGAGTGCGGGTGGAGCTGGGCTGTCTGTCAGCTTTTTACTTTTGTTTTAGGCTGTTTGCTGCGGGGTGTGTTTTAGTTTCGTTTTCAGTGTTGGAGCTGAAGCCAGACCAAGCAGGTGTACTGCTGTTCTCTCGGCCTTCAAAAGACTATCTCTTGATCATTTGGTGAATTCAGAATTATAAATGTTTTCAGTAGTGACTTTAACCTGATGTGCTTCTGTTAAATGTTTTGTTTTTAAGTCGTATGGATGTTAAAAGGAAAGCTTAAAGGATTACTTCGTGTTGTAGTCTTTGGGGGTTGTATTTGAATTGATGGTTGCTAAGATGTTCACTATGTTTTAAAAAGGTTAACTTGAGTTCATAGAATAAACATTGTTTTGCTTTAAAAAATACTTTTCCATTTCTGCTGTACCACACCTGTAGAGTGGGCCGTGTGCTCCCCATACCACAACCTATTAAAGGTTGTGGGTCAGGTGAACTCCATGATACACTTTGGGCTTCTCTAAACCCTGGCCCATAACAAATTGAGGGCTTGTCCGGGATAAAAGTCTATCTATTGGATTGGTGTAGTGAACTTAAAGACAGTGAGGGGTGAGCATATTGTGGTTGCTTTTCAGGAGTGGTATTCTAGTTTAAGTAGGGTGTGTGTTGTGGACAATGGCTCTTTCAGAGGCTCTGAAGCTTTTGGGGGTGGAGGCGGTCACACGCAGTATCTTATGGACAGAGACTAAAATCAGACTGTTAGATTTGGCAAAAGCATTGCAGTTAACATTCTCTGACAAGACTTCCGGATGCGGCGATGACCAGCTAAGCCGCACGTTTCGGCACCTCCCATTTCAACTGACTTTTGGGCTCTTATCGGGAGCCCCAACGGAAATGTTTTGCGGCCAAACCCAGTGTGAGGTGACAAAGGAAGGATTCTCCCCGGGTGTGGATGGAAAGGAGCGACAGTAGCAGCCAGATTGCGGAGGATCCTTTGGAGCAGCAGCAGAGAAGAGAAGGGAGAAGCAAGGTGGCGGCCGAGGGAGCCCAGATGGTATGGGGCCCGGAACAGCAGGAGTTCCTCCGACGATGTGTGGAGGAGCTCAAGAAAGAGGTGCTGGCGCCGATGTTACTGGCAATCGAGGGATTAAAGGAAACACAAAAGGTCCAGGCGATGGAGCTCTGTGGAGTGAAGGCAAAGGCAGCCGAGAACGAAGACGAGATACAGGGCCTGGTGGTAAAAACGGAGATGCACGAGGCACTACACAAGAGGTGCATAGAAAGGCTGGAAGCCCTGGAGAACAGCTCGAGGAGGAAGAACCTACGGATTTTAGGTCTCCCCGAAGGAACAGAGGGAGCGGATGCTGGGGCGTATGTGAGAACGATGCTCCATACTCTAATGGGAGCTGAGGCCCCAACAGGCCCTTTGGAAGTGGAGGGAGCGTACCGGGGAGAACGCGGTGATACGCGTGTATCAAGACTGGAGTGCGGAGGTGGCGAGAAGGAGGGCGAGTTTCAACCGGGCCAAGGCGGTGCTCCATAGGAAGAAAGTCAGGTTTGGGATGCTGCAGCCGGCGAGATTGTGGGTCACACATCAGGGCAAACACCACTACTTCAAGACGGCGGAGGAGGCATGGACATTCATTCACGAAGAGAAATTGGACTAGATTTGAGAAATTGATGCCCGGAGAGGGGTAGCGAGGTGGTGGCACAGAAATATAAAGTGGGGAGAGGGGAGGGCTAATGTATAATAATGTTGGACGGGGAATTTTTCTCCCCCCGAGGTGGGGGACATGAAGAAATGTGGGCGCCGGTGGAAAAGGGGACAGGGAAGGGGAATGAGGGAACTGTGCCATTAGGAGCAGGGCCGAGAGGAAGGCGCGGGTATTTTCCCGTGCTATGGAAACAATGGCGGGAAAAAAGGGCACAGGAAGGAAGGGAGCCTCACACGCAGGGAGGTCAAAGGATGAACGGGAGAAGCCGAGGTCAGCCAGAGTTAGCTGACTTCCAGAAGCAATATGGGGGGAGTAATCAAGCTAGAGGGGGATCCTGGGGGGGGGGGGGGGGGGGGAACTAACTGGGTTGCTGCTGCTGAGAGTAAGGGGGAGCTGATACGAGACGAGGTGGTCGGGACGGGAGGGCGCCGTCTGGGGGACAGACGGGTGCGTGAGACCTGGGTGAGGAGATGGTTTAAAAAAGGGGATGGCTAGTCGACGAGGGGCCCCCCAACCCGGCTGATCACGTGGAATGTGAGAGGTTTAAATGGGCCGATTAAGAGGGCAAGGGTATGTGCGCACTTAAAGAGACTGAAGGCAGACGTAGTTATGCTCCAGGAGACGCACCTGAAGTTGGCGGATCAGGTTAGACTGAGGAAAGGATGGGTGGGACAGGTATTCCACTCAGGGTTGGACGCGAAAAACAGAGGGGTGGCAATACTGGTGGGGAAACGTGTATCGTTCGAGGCTAAGACCATAGTGGTGGACAGTGGGGGCAGGTATGTGATCGTGAGTGGCAGATTGCAGGGTGAGGCGGTTGTGCTGGTGAACGTATATGCCCCGAACTGGGATGACGCGGGATTCATGAAGCGAATGGTGGGACGTATCCCGGACCTGGAGGTGGGAAACTTGTTAATGGGGGGGGACTTTAACACAATGCTTGATCCAGGGCTGGACCGGTCCAGATCCAGGACCGGGAGAAGGCCGGCAGCGGCCAAGGTGCTTAAGGGATTCATGGAGCAAATGGGTGGAGTGGATCCGTGGAGATTCGCCAGACCGATGGGTAAAGAGTTTTCCTTTTTCTCCCACGTCCACAAGGTATATTCCCGGATAGACTTTTTTGTTTTGGGAAGGGCACTGATCCCGAGGGTGGCAGGAACGGAGTACTCGGCTATAGCCGTGTCAGATCACGCCCCGCATTGGGTGGATCTGGAACTGGGAGAGGAAAGGGAGCAGCGCCCACTCTGGCGATTAGACATGGGACTACTGGCGGACGAGGCGGTATGCAGAAGGGTGAGGGGATGTATCGAAAGATACCTGGAGGTCAATGACGATGGGGAGGTCCAGGTGGGAGTAGTATGGGAAGCGCTGAAGGCGGTGGTTAGAGGAGAGCTGATTTCCATCAGTGCCCACAAGGTGAAACAAGAGGGTAAAGAAAGAGAGATTAGCAGGGGAAATTTTGAGGGTGGATAGGAAGTAAGCGGAGGCCCCAGACGAAGGGCTATACAGGGAAAGATGAAGATTACAGACGGAGTTTGACCTGCTGACCACGGGAAAGGCAGAGACACAGTGGAGGAAGGCACAGGGGATGCAATATGAATATGGGGAAAAGGCGAGCCGGCTGCTGGCCCAACAACTTCGGAAGAGGGGGGCGGCGAGAGAGATTGGAGGAGTTAGGGATGAAACGGGAAAGATGGAGCAGAGAGCAGGGAAAGTGAACGAGGTGTTCAAGACATTCTATGAGAGGCTGTATAAGTCCCAACCCCCGGAGGGGAAAGAAGGAATGATACACTTTTTGGACCAGCTAGAGTTCCCGAGGGTGGATGGGCAGGAGGTGGTAGGTCTAGGGGTGCAGATTGAGGTGGATGAGGTGATCAAAGGAATTGGGAACATGCAAGCAGGGAAGGCCCCGGGACCAGATGGGTTCCCGGTGAAATTTTATAGGAAGTACATGGACCTGTTGGCCCCGCTTTTGGCGAGAACCTTTAATGAGGCTAAGGAAAGGGGGACATTACCCCCAACAATGTCGGAGACGACGATATCGCTAATTCTGAAACGAGACAAAGAGTCATACAGGCCCATCTCCCTCTTAAACGTAGACGCCAAACTTCTGGCCAAAGTGATGGCGAAAAGGATAGAGGATTGTTCCCAGGGGTGGTACATGACGACCAGATAGGGTTTGTTAAGGGGAGACAATTGAATGCCAATGTACGAAGGTTGCTGGGGGTGATGATGATGCCCCCACCGGAGGGGGAGGCAGAGATAGTGGTGGCGATGGATGCAGAGAAGGCATTCGATAGGGTGGAGTGGGACTATTTGTGGGAGGTGCTGTAGAGATTTGGGTACGGGGAGGGGTTCATTAAATGGGTTAGAATCTTGTATGCGGCCCCGGTGGCAAGCGTCGTTACAAACAGGCAAAGATCGGGATACTTTCGATTACATAGGGGTACAAGACAAGGGTGCCCCCTGTCCCCGTTACTGTTCGCGTTGGCAATTGAACCATTGGCCATAGCGCTGAGGGACTCTAAGAAGTGGAGGGGGGTGCTTAGAGGGGGAGAGGAACATCGAGTATCACTATATGCAGACGATTTGCTGCTATATGTGGCGGACCCGGTAGTGGGGATGCCAGAGATAATGCAGATACTCAGGGAGTTTGGAGAGTTCTCGGGATACAAATTAAATATGGGAAAGAGCGAACTTTTTGTGATGCACCCCGGGGAACAGTGCAGGGGGATAGATGCTCTGCCGCTGAGGAGAGTAACAAGGAATTTTCGATACCTGGGGATACAGGTGGCCAGGAACTGGGGAACCCTACATAAACTTAACCTGACGCGATTGGCAGAGCAGATGGAGGAGGACTTTAAGAGGTGGGATATGGTGCCCCTGTCATTGGCGGGCAGAGTACAGGCGGTTAAAATGGTGGTCCTCCCGAGGTTTCTTTTCGTGTTTCAGTGCCTCCCCATCCTGATTACAAAGGCCTTCTTCAAAAAAATAGACAGGAGCATTATGAGCTTTGTGTGGGCGGGAAAGACCCCGAGGGTAAAGCGGGGGTTCCTGCAACGCAGTAGGGACAGAGGGGGATTGGCACTGCCGAGTCTGAGTGACTACTATTCAGCCGCCAATGTGTCGATGGTCTGTAAGTGGATGAGGGAAGAAGAAGGTGCGGCGTGGAAAAGGTTGGAGATGGCGTCCTGTAAGGGAACGAGCCTAAAAGCACTGGCGACGGCGACGCTACCATTCTCCCCGAAAAGGTACACCACAAACCCAGTGGTGGTGGCGACCTTGAAGATCTGGGGGCAGTGGAGACGACATAGGGGAGTGACGGGTGCCTCGGTGTGGTCCCCGATAAGGAATAACCACAGGTTCGTCCCGGGGAGGATAGATGGGGGATTTCAATGTTGGCAGCGAGCAGGAATTAGGAAGCTGAAGGACCTGTTTGTGGACGGGACGTTTGCGAGTTTGGGAGCATTGGAAGAAAAATATAAGTTGCCACCAGGGAATGCCTTCCGATACATGCAAGTGAGGGCATTTACGAGGCAACAGGTGAGGGAATTTCCACGGCTCCCGACACGGGGTCCAGGATAGAGTGATTTCGGGGGCATGGTTTGGAGAAGGTAAAGTGTCCGAAATATACAGGGAGATGAGAGACGAGGGGGAGGCGATGGTAGAGGAGCTGAAGGGAAAATGGGAAGAGGAGCCGGGGGAAGAGATTGAGGAGGGGCTGCGGGCAGATGCCCTAAGTAGGGTCAATTCCTCGTCCTCGTGTGCCAGGCTTAGCCTGATTCAATTTAAGGTTCTACATAGAGCGCATATGACGGGAGCAAGACTGAGCAGGTTTTTTGGGGTGGAGGACAGGTGTGGGAGGTGCTCGGGAAGCTCGGCGAACCACACTCACATGTTCTGGTCGTGTCCGGCACTGCATGAGTTCTGGGAGGGTGTGACAAGAGTGATTTCAAAGGTGGGGGTCTGGGTCAAACCAAGCTGGGGGTTGGCTATATTTGGGGTTGCAGAAGAACCGGGAGTGCAGGAGGCGAAAGAGGCCGATGTCTTGGCCTTTGCGTCCCTAGTAGCCCGGCGAAGGATTCTACTTATGTGGAAAGAAGCGAAGCCCCCGGGCGTGGAGGCCTGGATAAACGACATGGCAGGGTTCATAAGACTGGAATGAATAAAATATGCGTTAAGAGGATCGGCTCAGGGGTTCACCAGGCGGTGGCAACCGTTCCTTGACTATCTCGCGGAACGATAATGGAAAAACAGAAAAGACAGCAGCAGCAACCCAGGGGGGAGGGGGGGGGGGGAAGGATTATTCCGTGTTTTTGTTTTTCTTAGTTGTTGATATTTGCTTTTTGTTTATTTCTTTTTCCATCTGTTGTTAGTTTAATATATTATTTAAATAACGTTTAATGTATATTCCTTTACTAAGTTGTAAAAACGGAAAATCTTTGTTTGAAAAACTTCAACAAAATATATTTTTTTTAAAAATACATTACCTGACAAAATGCAAAAAGATGAGGTAATTATGGTGGTGGCTAAGCATTTAAAGTTGCCTGAGATACAGTCTGACTCATTAGAAATGGCAAAGATCCAGTTGCAGATTAAGCAACTTTGACATGAAAAAGAATAAAACGAGCTTGAATATGCAATGAGAGAAAAAGAAAGAGAAATGGAAATATAGATCGGGGAAAAAGAAAAGGAGAGAGAAGAAAGGAGAAAAGAAAGAATAGCCCTAGCAGAACAAAAAGAAAGAGATAGAGAGGAAAGGGAAAAAGAGAGAGAGTTTGAACTTCAGAAAATGGCTATGAAACATGACAGTCAGTTAAAATTTGCAGACGTAAGGGGAAACGTACAGTTGGAGGATAGTGAGAAAGAGTGTCATAGTCGAAGGCTTGGTGGGGATCTATTTAAATATGTCCAAGCATTGCCAAGGTTTGATGAGAAGGAGGTAGAAGCCTTTTTCATTTCATTTGAGAAGATAGCTAAACAAATAAAATGGCCACAGGACATGTGGGTATTACTGATTCAAACAAAGCTGGTAGGTAGGGCTAGTGAAGTGTTTGCATCACTACCGGAGGAGGTATCTGGGACGTATGAGGAGGTGAAAAAATTCATAGGTGCATATGAACTAGTGCCTGAAGCCTACAGACAAAGGTTTAGAAATTTAAGGAAAGAATTTGGTCAAACATACATGGAGTTTGAAAGGATCAAACAGAATAATTTTGATAGGTGAATAAGGGCTTTGAAAATAGACCAAACATATGAAGCTCTCAGAGAAATTATACTTTTGGAGGAGTTTAAAAATTCAATTCCTGATGTAGTGAGAACTCATGTGGAAGAACAGAGGGTTAAAACTGCGAGATTAGCAGCAGAAATGGCAGATGATTATGAATTAGTTCATAAATTAAATTTGGTTTCCAACATCAGTTTCAGCCTGTGAGGGATAGAAACTGGGACATGAGAAATACTCAAGTGGTAAAGGTAAAGGTGATCTGGTGGGAGATAATAAGGAGAGTGTACCTCAGATTAAAAAAGAAATCCAAGATGGTGGAAGAGAAATTAATATCTTTAAACTATAATGGATATGTCTACTAGGTTTCCAGAGGCTATTCCAGTACGTAATATTACAGCTAAAAAGATTGTGGAAGAATTACTTAAATTCTTTACTAGATATGGACTACCCACAGAAATACAATCGGATCAAGGATCAAATTTTATCTCAAGGTTATTCAAAGAAGTTATGGATAGCTTAGGAATAAAGCAATTTAAATCAACTGCGTACCATCCAGAATTGCAGTGAGTGTTAGAAAGGTGGCATCAGACATTAAAGACAGTGTTGAGGGCTTATTGTCATGATTATCCAGAGGATTGGGATAAAGGAATTCCATTCGTACTGTTTGCAATTAGGGATGCACCTAATGAGTCCACCAAATTCAGTCCTTTTGAACTAATTTTTGGTCATGAGGTAAGAGGACCACTTAAATTGATTAAGGAAAAATTGGTGAGTGCGAAATCAGTACTTACATTATTGGATTACGTGTTAAATTTTAGGGAACGATTAAATAGAGCAGATGAATTGGCTGGACAACATTTAAAAGTTGCACAAAATGCGATGAAACGGGTACCAGACAAGAAATCCAAAGTTCGTAGTTTTGCCAGTGGAGATAAAGGTTTAGTATTGTTACCAGTGGTAGGTGAACCTTTAAAAGCAAGGTTTTGTGGACCTTATCAGATTGAAAGGAAATTAAGTGAGGTGAATTATGTGGTAAAAACACCAGATAGAAGGAAGACTCACCGAGTGTGTCATGTGAATATGCTTAAAAGGTACTTTGAAAGGGAAGGAGAGAAAAAGGAGGTTTTAATGATTCTAACTCAAAGTGACGAGCCAAATCCAAATGACTGTGAATTTGACATACCTCAAATTAAATTGGAAAATGAGGATGTTCTTAAAAATTGGGATAAATTGTTGAGTTACCTTCCAGAGGAAAAACGGACTGACCTGAAAGAGTTATTGATATCACGTGGGCAGGTTTGTAGAGATAAATTGAGAAGTACTAAAATGGCTATACATGATGTAGATATGGGAAATGCTGTTCCAATCAAACAACATCCATACAGACGTAACCCTTTAAAATTGGCACAGGTTAACAAAGAGATTGAGAGTATGCTTAAAAATTTAACTTAAGAGGGAATGAATGAAATGAAAAAAATGAAAATGAAAATCGCTTATTGTCATAAGTAGGCTTCAATGAAGTTACTGTGAAAAGCCCCTAATCGCCACATTCCGGCGCCTGTTCGGGGAGGCTGGTACGGGAATTAAACCGTGCTGCTGGCCTGCCTTGGTCTGCTTTAAAAGCCAGCGATTTAGTCCAGTGTGCTAAACCAGCCCCTGAATGAAGTAGGATTCACAGCAATGGTGTCTGTTCATATCTCTCTTGCACAGTAACACAGTGGTTAGCATTGTTACTCCACAGCGCCAGGGATCCTGGTTCGATTCCCGGCTTGAGTCACTGTCTGTGCGGAGTCTGCACGTTCTCCCTGTGACTGCGTGGGTTTCCTCCTGGTGCTCCGGTTTCCTCCCACAAGTTCCGAAAGATGTGCTGTTAGGTAATTTAAACATTAGAATTCTCCCTCTGTGTACCCGAGCAGGCGCCGGAATGTGGCGACTACGGGCTTTCACAGTAACTTCATTGCAGTGTTAATGTAAACCTACTTCTGACAGGAAAGAATATTATTAATATTACTTTAAGGAATTGGCCTCAGTCAGCAGCTAAAAGGCGTGTAGTTAGTTGATGAATTATTTTCGGGCTGAGGGAGGGATTGTTAAATGTTAGTGAAATATGCGTAATGTAAATTATGTTTAAAAAATTGAAAAAGCTAATAAAAATATTTATTAAAAAATAAATCAATGTAATGGACAGCTGTCAGTATATATGCTAACTACAGAATATGGGCCATTGTTTGCAATCAGCACATTAACATATTACAGAATCAGACTTATACACCACAAAAGATGTGGGCTGATTAATTTTCTGCCATAATGGATGAATGTAATAGAATCAGTCAAAGTTTTAGATGAAAATGTGTTTTAGTTATTGTTATTGGGTAAAGCTATGTATTATTGAGAGCTAACAAGGTTTAAAAAATCATTTTATTTTGGAAGTATTCAAGAAATATCTTTCCTTTAATAATTCAATTCCATGAACATCACAGCTAAGGCCTTGAAATGAGTTTATGAAGCATTCAATTCACAGATGAAGGTCGCATTCTTATGTTTATTAAATTATAGGAAGAGAGCATTCCTGGCAAGGCCAGCAATTATTGCCCACCTTTGCAAAAGTGGTGGTGTGCCACCTTCTTGAATATCTGTTTTCCATTTGCTCCAGGTAGACCCATAAAGCCATTCATGAGGAAGTTGCACATTTTAATTAAGAAGGTGATGGTGAGTTGCCTTCTTGACCCACTGCACTCCATGTTTTGCAGGTACACCCACAGCCTGTTAGGAAGGAGTTGTAGGATTTGACCCCATGACAGTGAACGAATGATGACATAGTTCCAAGTCAGGATGGCCTGTGTCTTGGAAGGCACTTGGCAGGTGCTGGTATTCCCTTGCATCTGCTTCACTTGTCCTTCTAGACCAATGTTTTTCAAACTTTCCTTCCCAGGACTCACTTTTGCAAATCGATCGACCTTCAGACCAACGCCGGCCGTCCTTCGCACCTATGCCATACGACCTTCACAACACATGTCACATACGCCTCTCTTTAATGCGAAGGTGGGGCCTGCTTGGTCCTCACGATCTCACTCCAATCAGGTTCACAAGAGGAGAAGGCAATGTGCATATCAGGTGCAGAATTTAGTCAGTTCCTTTTGAGCCGTCTTCATCTTTGTGACAACAGAAAATCCAACCTCCCACATCATGTAGGCCATTGTGAAGGGCAATTGCAACAAAAGGCCTATTTTACTCAGATACTCCAGAATGCTCATAGCCTCATGGACGTTTGGCGTGTTTTTAATGTGCTGTCACAGCTCAGGCACAGACGCGTCTCTTTTCATTTGGAATCAGCTGATTCTGGGGCCTCAACTTGAAAAGGAATTTTTTGACCCATCACTTCTCTTTCAAAACCTGAAACATCTCTCATTTGCGAGTACTTCCCTGCATATAGCACACATGAGCTTTGCATCCTTATTTGCACTGGCAATATTGACAAAGCCATACCCAGAGAACTCGGGCTGGATTCTCCGAAATCGCAGCTGGTGCCGGGGCAGAGAATCCATTTCCCCATCTATCCCCTACCTGTGGCCATTGCTGGAGGCCTGCCCCGCCATTCACCGCCCCCAACTGGCCGAAGTCCCGACGGCGTAGATCTAACATGGTCCTGATCACCCTCGGTCAGGATACTAGCGTGGTGGCTGCGGACTCAGTCTGCGGCTGCCCTGGTCGGAGCCGGGCTGATCGGAGGCCAAGGGGGGCCTTTTACGAGACCAGGCAATTTTTGGCCAGGTGGTCCGGGTCGGGCGAGCGGCCAATCGGGGGCAATATGTTTAAGGTCCAGCTCCGCAGTCTGAGTCTGCCATGGAGCACGGTGCGGCCGCTGGAGGCCGTCGCCGTGCGCATGTGCGGCCTCTGACCCGGAAGTGCGGGGGCCCATATCTGCAGCAAAAGCTGCCAGTTTTACGATGATTCATCGCTAGCCCACTGCAGGGCTATGAATTTTTCTGGCGTGAAAGTCCACACTATTTACGATGGCGTGGGAACATAGTCCCAAAAACATAGAATCCACCCCCTCATCTTTAGTCTGTTTTTTTACAGAATTAAGTTTCTTCTTTGTAGGCTGTTAACCAGGTGCGGGTACTATTGACATGACCGCCGTAATGTCAGCCATTGCGAGGACATCGCCCTGTCATGGCGGCTGGTTCCCGGCATTTCAGCCTGTCCCCCCCCACACTCCCCTGACCCTGGATGGCTTCCCCCACCCCGCATCAGCCACGGCTGTCTGCGTTTTGGGAGCCCCAGGTCCCCCCACGCTGACCCCTACCTCCTCCGGATGCCTCATCAGCCAGCACGACTGGTTGACGATTTTTTTATAGGTGGTTAAAACCATGCCGTCGTGACTTCGGAACACGCCTTCGGGTCTTCGGCCCATCCGGGACGCAGCATCGTTAGGAGCCCGAAGAATCGGTCGTCAGGCCAACTTCAGTGATTCTCCAGGCCGTGCGGCATACGCCGCGATCCCGCAATTTATTTTGGGTGCGGAGAATCGGGAAACGGTTTCGGAGTGGCGTTGTGCCCGTTTCGCCGTAAACACCTAATCTCCGGCCGAGCGCGGCCTCAGAGAATCCAGCCACAGTTATGTTGGCACAGGTACATGGCACAGTTTAGTGATAGGGGCTAGGGCACAAATCTGTATATTGTTCTCACATTTGTCATGGGAGTGTCCCTTTAAGAAATGTGTTGTCTTCTCAAATGGCTTCAGTGATGTCATTGTGTGGCTGAAGCTGGCTGTGACTCTGAGTTTTACTTTCGGTTTACACATTTTTGGAAGCTGGATTCAGACAGACAAGCATCTTGTCCTCTCTCTGCATGTTAAAAGGTGTCTTCAGATCACTTGATAATTTAACAGTGATAACTGTTTTCTGGAAGGAATTCAAACCTACTGTTTTGGTAAAAGGGTTTTCTGGTTTATGGATGTTGTTACTTGATTGAAACAGTTAAGGGAAGTTATTAAGGGTTATATATGGAGTACTGTAGCTGTGTGGAGTATTTATGTTTGTAGTTGATAAAAATGTGTTTATAGAAATGTAAGCTGAATTTGTAGAATAAATTTTGTTTTTGATTAAAAGCGCTTAAGCCCTCTGTTGAAGAACACCTGGCAGGTTGGTCTTTGTGCTCATCGCAACCAAAATCTATAAACAGTTGTAGGTCAGGTGAACTCCATGATATATTTGAAGTTTTCTAAACCCTGGCCCATAACACATTAAACACCTGTACACAATGTTACAACATGCCTCGGTCCTCTGTCAGAAGGATGTGAGGATGGGCAAGACTGGGCAAGTCACAGAGGGGGCGCGATGGGCGGGGAGGTGGAATTGGCAGACGTTGAGGGTGGGCTTGGTTCAGGGAACGCAGTTCAGCCAGTGCTTACCGCTCCGGCGTCCCACCCCCATGGTCCCCACCTTCCCATCTCCGCCACTCCAGGGATTCGATGGGACCGTGTGATGGAATGACCAGCTCCCATGCAGGGATCACCCAGGTGGACAGGGGAAACTGCTACCGTAGGCAGGAGTCAGATGTTGTCAAACGATGCGAAGCACCAGAACTCATTCCAGCGTGGGTTGTCATCATCCCATGAACCAGGCATGCTGTTACTGCCAACCAAGGGCTTGCACCCCATAGCGTGGCAGGTATCATTGAGGGGCTTTGCAGGTGGGGGGAAGGGTTGGGGGTGTTGGGGTGGGTGTGATGGCTATGCCTCTGGCTGCCCGCCTCACCCTCAGTCTGTAAACCTAGAGGTGATCAGAGCATCCTGCGCTCGTTGGCCCTGGCGCACACGAGCCTCTCTTGCCTGCCGGGCTCCATGTCCTGCCCATCCCCATTCTCCCCCACAACCTCCTCACCGGAGGAGGCCTGGCATTGATCTTCCTCTACCAGCACGTTGCCCCTCTGTTGCGCGATGTCGTGGAGCACGCAGCAGGCTGCCACAATGCGGACGACCTTCCCATCACCATACTGGAGGGCCCCCCCACAGCGGCCCAGGCATGTGAACTGCAACTTCAGGAGGCCAAAGCACCGCTCAATCACTCTTCTGGTCGCTACATAGGCGTTGTTGAAGCGGGTCTCTGCGTCGGCCACGACCGCAGTGGGTAACCCCTGTCACCCTGGAGCCAACCGCCCAGCCAGCAGTGCACCTCGAACATGTCAGGAATCACCGAGTGTGCCAGGATGAAGGAGTCATGCACACTGCCTGGGTATTGGGCGCAGACATGCGCGGCTGATGGTCACACACCAGCTTTACGTTCATTGAGTGGAGCTCCTTTTGGTTTTTGTAGAGTGGCCTGTAGGGGGACATGCACCCCATCAATCACCTCCTGGACCCAGGACATCTCAGCAACGGTGGTGAATCCCACTGCCCAGGCATCCTGGTGGGCTCGGTCCATATTGAAATGGATGTATTGAGCCACCTGGGCATATAGGGTCTCTCTGATGGCGCAGATGCACCTGTACACCGAGCTCTGTGAGATCCCAGACAGGTCCCCACTCAACGCCAGGAATGTCCAATGGCATAGAAGTTGAGGGCGACCGTCACCTTGATGGCTACTGAGAGCGGATTACGTCCAACATTCCCCCGCGGTGCCAGGTGCGCCATGGTCTGGCAGGTATGTCGCACTGCTCCCCTGCTCAGCTGGAGTTTTTGACCGCATGCCCGGTCCGACAGGTCCTCGAATGACAGGCACTGCTGATACACACAAAGCCTCATGTGGCGCCTCCTTTGCACCTCAACTTCCTCCAAGATCTGTTTGACGGTTGGCTCTCCACCCTTAGTGGCTACCTCCAGTTCCTCTGGGGCATGCTCTGCTGCTGCAGCTTCCTACTCCTCGAGCAGCTCCAACTTGTACAGCCGCAGGGCTTCCCATAGGGCTGCGGTGACCAGGATGAAGGCCACCATTGTCTGCAGGGGGTGAAAGGCTGACATGGCCTCCAAAAATACAACCATCTTCCCTTGCTCTAGGTATGACACTGACCAATGGAGAGTTTCTTCATCACCCGTCCCCCTCGACCCCGTTCTCCAGGTTACCAAACCCCCCTTCTGATTCCTGTAGACTTCAATGTTTCCAGGGCTCTTTTGTTAGGCCACAATAGTTCAAATGCTGTCATGATTTCAAGGACAATCATTCCCACCTCATCTTTGTAATTCAGCTTTTATGTCCATATTTGGACCAAGGCTGTAATGAGATCAGGAACTGAGTGTTCCTCGTGGCACCGAAACTGAGAATCAGGGAACAGATTATTGCTGAGAAGTGTCGATTGGCCAGTAGCTCCGTTAGTCCCATCAGCAGGTGCTGCCGAGACTACAAGAGGAGGGGAAAGAAGACCCATGGATCCCAGGAAACGGGGAAGCCCAGGATTGTGGGCAAGGAGGTTTTCAGTAGATAACGGAGGGGAATGGGGTGTTGGGTTTCAGGCTGCAAGTGTGTAGGAAGAAAGGGAGGGTTCATATTCCTTGACGTGGATTCTCCGGCGGTGGGATGCTCCGTTTTGCTGGTAGCCCGCAGGTTTCCCGACGGCGTGGGGCTGCCCCACAATGGGAAACCCCATTGACCAGCTGGCATAACGGAGCATCCCGCCGGCGGGGTGAAACAGAAATGTGGCACGGCGGGATGGAGAATCCAGCCCCTCATCTTAGGGGGGCTTCTACCCGAATGGCAAAAGGCAGCCCCCAAAGATAAAAATCCCTCCTTCCTTCCCGTCCTTTTGAAGGGACTTTTTTTAAAAATCAGGCTGACCACTCCAAGCCAACTGCTAATGCCAAACATTTGATCAGGGTCAATTGGCTTGGTAACCAGCCAAATTGACCCATGAAATGCCAAATAGGCAGCCAAATTCGAATTTTGACAACCCCCACCGTATTATGGGGATGAGCTCAGGGGTTGTGTGGGAAGGTGGTGAGGTGGGCAGCTCCTCCCCCATCAAAAACATGGCTGGCGGGGCGCATAAAATGCTGCCCCCCAAGTCTTTAGTACTATAGCCAGGATCTTGTCAGACCAATAGCTTTTTCTGTATTCCGGGCATTCAGCTGTTGCTTGATATCACATGGAGTGAACTTAATTGACTAAAGACTGGTATCTGTGATGCTTGGCACCTCCGTATCAAAGTGGTCGTCTCACTTTAACTTTCTATTGATCTTCCAGGCTCCCTCATCATTGAGGATGGGGATGTTTGTGAAGCCTCCTCCACCAGTTATTTGTTTAATTGTCCACCACCATTAAGAACCAGGATCAACCTCTCCACCCTGTGCCCTGGCATGGGTGGGGTGGGGGGGGGGGGGGCTGCTGGAATTCTTGATGCTTGAAAAGGTCAAATTTGAACTGAGGGGAAGGATGGAGGGGTTCTACAATGCATGGGCGTTATTCATTATGCACTTTCGAGAATTGGATCACATCAAACATTAGGGGAGCGGGGGGGGGGGGGGGGGGGGGGGTGTTGCTGGGAGGGTTGGGTGGAGAGGGACTGTGTGTATTAAGGGTGACTATGGGTGATTCCTGATTCCTTTTTGTCATTTGTGTATGTTAACATGTGGGCTAATGTCTGGGGTTTGGTGGGAGGATGGGATCGTTGTTGTTGATATGGGAATTTGTTACTGATTATTGTTAATTGTTGGGTGTAAATTTGGGAGAAAATGTGAAAAAGGAGAATAAAAAATATTTTTTTTAAAAGAGTAAGATTGTGGTGTTAATCCAATTATTATGAATATGGTATATTACACATTGATATTGGCCATATAACTATTATAGTTGGCTATTTCCTATCAAAAATCAAATTGCCATTAAATTAAGATAATTTGAAGCACATAAAATTAGTTTTATAATAATTTATGATTTGTAAATCCAGTGTGTGCTCCTAATCTATTAAGAAGTATGTGTATGATGCGTTTTAGTTGAAAGCTGATTAATACTTGTTTCTTTAATGTTTGTGTTTCAGCTTGTTATAGCTTAAAAACCCACTATTGGAATACTTAGTATAGACTATGTTACCTTATGTCGCTTTGATGTCGCTCTTTAGGTTGGGCAGCAGATGGTGTTAGTCTTCAGACTACCTCCCAATCAAAAGAACAACTAAATGGGTTGATTGAGAACATCAGTAAGAATCCATTTAAAGGTAAATCATACCATCTGTCCTTTCATTAAAAATGTGCCATGCAAAATCACAGTGTTGCCTGCAACCTACACCGTGAAATGCTCAGTGTGAATGTTGCTCATTTATAAAATACATGCGATGTCTATTTTTCCTTTTATTCCTACATTCGTGCTGAACATCCTAGGTAAAGAAAGCAGTGTGGTTTAGTGACTGGATACCACAGAGTCAAATACCATTTAGCATTGAATATTTATTAATTTTATGTTTGGTTAACTGTCAAAAATATCCATTATACCAAATTCACTAAATTTGTCCAGGTCATCTGAGTTTAGGGAGGGTATGTTGCTCACATTTTCAATGCCTAATACTCATTCAGGGAGGTTTTTGATCAATAAGGGGATCAGGGGTTAAGGGGAGAAGGCAGGAGAATGGGGATAAGAAAAATATCAGACATGATTGAATGGTGGAGCAGACTTGATGGGCCAAGTGGCCTAATTCTGCTCCTGTGTCTTATGGTGTTATGGTCTTATGGTCTAAGGACCAAGGATGGATTAAGAAGGGGAAAATAGAGTAAGAGAGTGAACTTGGAGGGAATATAAAAACTGACTGTAAAAGTTTCCACAGGTATGTGAAGAGAAAAAGATTGGTGAAGACAGCATTTACAGTGCAGAAGGAGGCAATTCGGCCCATTGAGACTGCCATGGCTCTTGGAAAGAGCATCCTACCCATGGTCCACACCTCCACCCTATCCCCATAACCCAGTCACCCCACCCAACACTTAAGGGCAATTATAACATGGCCAATCCACCTAACCTGCACATCTTTGGACTGTGGGAGGAAACCGGAGCACCCGGAGGAAACGCACGCGCACACGGGGAGGATGTGCAGACTCCGCACAGACAGTGACCCAAGCTGGAACCGAACCTGGGACCCTGGAGCTGTGAAGCAATTGTGCTATCCACAATGCTACCGTGCTGCCCTAAGTGAGCATGTGGGTCCCTCACCCCTCGCCCCCACCCATTGGCAACGTCAACCCCCCCCCCACACACATGGGCATTACCCCCCCCCCCCCAAGTGAGGACACCCTGCTATGGGGTTCCTCTTCAGGCCCCCCATGCCTACGTACAGGCCCCTCCCCTTCCAGGATCCCCACCCGTCACCCCCTAACCTCCCAGAGGCCCTACTTACCTGCCCTACCCACCCCCACCTTTCAAACCCTCTCACCACCCTCCTTTCATGGGCATGGCACCCTCGGCCCCTGCGCCTTGGCAGGGCAGGACACTTGGGCACCCTTGCACTGGCACCCGGGCAGTGCTCCTGCCAGCTTGGCAGTGCCGCCCGGGCACTGTGGCAGTGCCAGTGACAGATGAGCAGTGCCAAGGTGCCCGCATTCCAGGAGGAGAGCCAGGGAGCCATCTTGCATGATCCTGACCACTCAAAGGTCCCAAGTGGCCTGGGAGACCCTCTGGGTGTCGTTCCACCTGATCCAGTGCGTGGTCCAGTGGTGAATGGCACCCGGCTACAGCCTCATTAGGGAGGCCCGTGGATCACGGGTGAGCTTGCTGAAGTCAGTTTTAAAATCGGCTTTGGCGCGCGCTGTTTGGTCCAGCCCCTTGTGGGTGTGTTTTTGACTCGGGAGCCTTGCGGGACTTGGTGGATCTCGCGAGGCTTGAAGACTGCCGAGAAACCCGCGAGAGGCCTCTCCCGGCATTCACCGCGCACACCGTGCTCGAGCGGGAGTGCATTCTGGCCAGTGGATCGCGCCCTTAGTGTCCCAAGCACTGCCCTCACTGCGTAAGTGAATGTGGCGTGGATCCCAAATGTCATCCAGCGTGGGTCCCAAAAGTCATCTGACATGGGTCCCGAAGGTCGGGCGGCGTGGGTCCCGAAGGTTGGCCAGTTGGCAAAAGTGGGTCCTGGGGAAAAAAAAGTTTGAAAAACACCGCAAAAGTGGACAGAGTTAGAGGAACATAGTGCAAGGGGTGAAAGGCTGGAGATGGTTATGGAGTTAGACAGAGGCACGGCCATGGAAGAATTTGTACACTAGGATGAGAATTTTAAAATTGAGACATTGTCCAATTGGAAATCAATGTACGTCAGAGAGCACAAAGCAATAGGCAAAGTTAACTGTTGAAGTAATTAAAGATTTTTGTACGCAAGTATATGAAGCATGAGGGAGGTATCCCAGCTAATTCTTTTGAACTTGTTAAAAATTATGCATACAACACATTTCCTTTACTTTTCCCATTTTCTTCCTGTCATATTTCAGTGTATCCTCTGATTTACTGCAAGCAACTCCATTAGGAATGGCCTAATACATAATTACAAAATTCACTTGGCTAGCTGAGTTGCAAGCAATGATACAGCTGCTTGTGTCTGACGATATTGAAACCCAAAATTCTCCATCCTACCGCACCCGTTTAATGGTGCAGCGCGCGCCCCCGCTGGCAGCGGGATCCTCCGTCTCAGCAGCCGGCCAATGGGGTTTCCCATTGTGGTCACCACCACACCGTCAGGAAATCTACCAACGTGAGCGCATTGCCGGCAAAGAGGAGGATCTCGCCAACGGAGAATCCAGCCCAGTGTGTTTCATGTTGTGTGTGGAATCTGTTTGGTAATGAGAATGCACCTGTCATTTATTACAATAGTAATAATTGGCATTTATAAAACAGTACAAAATATTAGAATAATATAAATATCAATGTAGTGTATATCCTGAATCTGTCCTGGGTAGGGACATCAACTTTTTATTATCAAATGTTGAATCTATTAGGTATTCACCCGAGGAAGGCGCAGTGCTCCGAAAGCTAGTGATTTGAAACAAAACTATTGGACTTTAACCTGGTGTTGTAAGACTTCTTACTAATGGGTATCAGTTGAGGTTGTATATACATACAGGCAAAAGCTGCGCACAACCTGGTCTATCACATAATATTGTTGATATTTTGTCATGTAATTTATTGTAATGCCAGATTCTTAAGAATTTGACGTGCATTGTCAGACCGTGTGATAACACACAATTATTTATTGTGTTTACAGCTTCTCAGAAAAACCCAACTGACCTGTCTACATGGTTTAACCTTTTTGCTGACTTGGACCCATTATCAAACCCAGATGCTATTGGACGAACTGACAAACAGCATGAACTCCTCAATGCATGACGCATACCTAACTAACCATTGTCTGTAATCATGACTATAATATTGTAATCTTTAGTAAACCTATTGACTGCTGAGTACTAGAGCATAATTTTCTAATATTTCAGTCAATGAAAACTGCTGAGAAAATGTTTAATCATTTTTATCAGCATAGGAGATGAAAATCTGTTTAAAAAAACTAAATCTGTAAGTTTTGATGTCTTGTTGCCAAACAAAAGAGTAAAGAGAGTACGTAGTTAAAAGTATTTTTGTCCAATTAAACATACTTTATCCATTTTATTTTCTACAACAGCAAAACCTGCTAAGCCTTTCTCAAGAGTGTTGACATGTTCTGAGGTGATTCAGCCAATTAAGCTCATGTTTTTCTTGGAGCTTCTGCCACATTTCCTTATCCATTCTCAGCCTGCAAAAAAATTGTGTTGTTATTGATAGGGGTCGGATGTAAATGATACTGTCACTTTAAGAAACTTGTGCCATTGTGTCTCCAGCTTTGTCAGTTAATCTTCTCCCACTACATTACATATAGGTCACCTTCTGAAATGCATCTCAATCCCTTGGCACTAGTAAAAACTATTCTGTTACTTACAAATGTAACTCAGTGTGCTCTATGATTCAGTTTAAAAATTACACAGCAGCAGTTGTCCTTATAGCAGTAGTTTCAGTAGCGATTTACTGGGCTATATGGTAGCACATTGGGTAGCACTGTTGCTTCACAGCTCCAGGGTCCCAGGTTCGATTCCCGGCTTGTATGGGTCTGTACTGTCTGTGTGGAGTCTGCACGTTCTCCCCGTGGCTGCGTGGGTTTCCTCCTCCGGTTTTCTCCCACAAGTCCCGAAAGACGTTCTGTTAGGTAATTTGGACGTTTGAATTCTCCCTCAGTATACCTGAACAGGGCTGGAATGTGGCGACTTGGGGCTTTTCACAGTAACTTCATTGCAGTGTTAATGTAAGCCTACTTGTGACAATAAAGATTACTAAAGATATCCACCCATGCAAGTACCAATAGTAACTCAATGGGCTGCATTCTCTGGTAATTTTGCGGCAGCGCGAGGGTGCCCACAATGCGAAACCCCATTGACCCGCTGCCGGGATGGAGAATCCCGTTGCCGGCAGGGGCACGCCGCCCAAGAAAATGGGTGGGTGGGGACAGAGAATCCCGCCCAATGTGTAATTTCATTACTTGGTGCAGGAACCTGTAACAATATTTCTGATTTCCCCAAAGTCAATCAAATTCTTAGAGCCACAGGATGAAGATCGATGGAAATCAGAGAGGAATAGTCAGTCGTATGTCACAAAATTCACCAACAGTATAAACTTAGAAAATCAAAACGACATAATCTTTATTAGTGTCACAAGTAGGCTTACATTAACACTGCAATGAAGTTACTGTGAAAATCCCCTAGTCTCCACACTCCGCCGCCTGTTCGGGCACACTGAGGGAGAATTTAGAATGTCCAGTTCACCTAACAGCACAGCATGTCTTTCAGGACTTGTGGGAGGAAACCGGAGCACCAGGGGAGAATGTGCAGACTCCACACCCTCCGCACATCCAAGCCGGGAATCGAACCAGGTCCCTAGCGCTGTGATGCAATAGTGCTAATCACTGTGCTATCGTGCCACCCATATAGACAAGTTGGTGGAATGAGCGGACTGGTGGTAGATAAAGCTCAATGCAGAGGAATGTGAAATGATTTAATTTGGTAGAAGGAACATGGGAGACAGTTTAAGATAGAGTGTACAACTCTAATGGGGGTACAGGAGCAGAAGGACCTGGGTGTATACATGCATAAATCATGGAAGATGGCAGGACAGTTGAGAGAATGGTTACTAAAGCATTCAGTATCCTGGGTTTTATTAATAGGCATAGAATAGAGTAAGGAGATTATGTTGAACTTGTATAAGACACCAGTTCAGCCTCAGCTGGAATATTGGGTGCATTTTTTCCACCGCATTACACCTGGCGCCAGTCTGAGCCTTGGAGGTGCAAAACCGCATGCGGGCCACCGATCCCCTGGCGTCCTGCACACATTCTCCCAGCGCCCATGAGTCACCAGCGAGGCCACAACCAGGCTCCGATAAGCGGGGACCAGGCATGATGGCTATTCCGGGGATCTTGGAGGCCATTCAAACTCTTCCCCCCCCCCCCCCCCCCCCAGGTGGTCGGAGACAGGGCAGTACCCCGGCACCTCCTTGGGCACTTTGGCAGTGCCTCATTGGCACTGTCATTGTACCCAGGGCACTGTCTGGGTGCCAGGCTGGCAGTGACAGGTTGGGCCTGAGGGGGGCCATGACTATGAAAGGTAGGATGAAGGGGCAGGGGCATCAAGGGGCTTCATAAAGATTTGGGGGGATGAAGTGGGGGTGGGGTCTGGAAGGGGGACCCTCGGCGATCCCATAGCTCACTTGGAGGTGGTGGGAGTAATGCCCATGTCTGTGCGGGTGGTGGCATTGTTCATGGATGAGAGGCATGGGGGACCCTCAAGCTCACTTAGAGATCAGGGCACCCTTTCAAATAACGCCCTGGGGCGCAATTCTCCGACCCGGTCGCCGGAGGCCGTGAATCATGCCCCCGCCGTGTCGCGAATTCTCCGCCACCGGAGATTCGGCGGGGGCGAGAATCGCGCCACGCCGGTCGGCGGGAATCCCCCGGCGATTCCCCGGTCCGCGATGGGCCGAAGTCCCGCCACTGTCAACCCACGCCAGCCGGCGTGGATTGAACCACCTTTGGGCCGGCGGGACATGGCAGCGCGGGCGGGCTCCGGGGTCCTGGGGGGGCGCGGGGCGATCTGGCCCCGGGGGGTGCCCCCACGGTGGCCTGGCCCGCGATCGGGGCCCACCGATCCGCGGGCGGGCCTGTGCCATGGGGGCACTCTTTTCCTTCCGCCATGGCGGAGGTGGAAGAGACCCCCTCCACTGCGCATGCACGGTGATGCCGTGAGCAGCTGCTGACGCTCCCGCGCATGCGCCGCCCGGCAAAGTCAGTTTTGCGCCAGCTGGCGGGGCACCAAAGGCCTTTCCCGCCAGCTGGCGGGGCGGAAATCAGTCCGGCTCGGGCCTAGCCCCTCAAGGTGATGGCTCGGCCGCTCAAGATGCGGAGACTTCCGCACCTTTGGGATGGCGCGATGCCGGACTGATTCGTGCCGTTTTTGGCGCCGGTCGGCGGACATCGCGCCGATATCGGAGAATCCCGCCCCTGATCTCTGAGGAGCTGGTCTTGCCAGTGAGTTCAGCTCCCTATCACTGAAAACCTTTCTAAGTGTGGGATAGAACAAAGCCCCCCAAAAATATATGTGGGTGAATCCAGATCTGGATCTCACCCAAAAAGATGGTAATAAACACCCTGCGAAACCTGCCTAAAATGACACTTCTTTGGGAGAATCACACCCATTGTGTCCTGTCTTGAGTACCGCATTTTAGGAAAGATGTGAAGGCATTGGAGAGAGTGCCAGAAAGATTCACAAGAATTGTCTCTGGGATGAAGAACTTCAGTTATGAAGATGGTTTGGAGAATTTCTGACTGTTTTCCTCAAAAATAAGGTTGAGATGAGATTTGACAAATGTTTTCAAAATCATGAGGGGTCTGGACAGAGTAACTGGGGAAAAACATGGGCCTTTTCTCCCGTCTCTGACGCCAAAATCGTGTTCGGCGATCGGCCGGAGAATCCACGTTGGCGCTGAAATCCGGGACAGCGCTGCTTTTCCGATGCCCCGCCCCCTCCAAAACGGAGTTCTCTAGGAGTAAGCCGCACGCCGTCAGGACGGCCTCAGGACGTTACCTGAGGCCCTCCCTCCCGATGCTCTGCCCCCCCATGGCCGAGTTCCCGACGGCGTCGGTCACGTGTCCTATTTATTTTCGGGAACTTGGCTTGGTGGCTGCGGACTAAGTCCAGCATCGCCACAGTCGGCGGGGAACCGATCCGCTGGCAGGAGGGCTGTGGCAGGGGCTGGGGCACTTGTGCGAGGTGGTCCAGGGGTGGCGAGCCTGGCCAAAGGGGGGCACTATTTGACATGCCGGGTCCACATGCGGACGCCGCCTGTGTTGCACGGCGCGGCCGCTGCAGGTAGCCGCCGTCACGTGCTCAGCCACTGATCCGGAAATTCTCCACCTGTATCCGCGGCTACGCTGTATGCCTGCTCGCCCCCCCCCCCCCCCACCAGATGGAGGATCGGTGGCTGTTTTGCGCTGTTTTTTCGGTCGTAAAATGCCACCATTCCCACGCCGACGTCAGCACTTAGTCTCAGAATCAGAGAATCCAGCCCCATGTTCCCAATCGTGAAAAGATTGAGAATGAGAGGGCACAGATTTAAAGTAATTAGTAAATGAGACAATAGTGACATGATGAAAAACCTTTCACTCAGCGAATGATTAGGGTCTGGAATGCTCCGCTCAAGAGTGTGGTGCAAGTAGGTTCAATTGATATATACAATTAAGCTGTTATCTGAAATGGATGAATGTGCAGGGTTACAGGGAGAAGAGAGAAGAATAGAACTTGGTTAGTTACTCATTTGGAGAGACAGTACTGGCCTTCCTTTACGCCATATTAATTCTGTTATTCTATAAGTTCATCTGCGGATTTACTCAGCAGAATTTCCCAATTCAAACCTTTCTCTAACCCAGCAATGACCAAATAATTGGTACCTTTTCCAGAATGAGGGAGTGGGAGGACACGGGGTAGAAATTTCTTCTCGTCTGCCCAGAAAATGGATATAATCAGGGAGAACAGCCTGAATTAGGGCTTGTATGAATCTGCAGCCACTCAGCAACTGCAATACTGGTATTGTAATATTGATGTCAATGGCTTTGCAGGCACCCCAAGTATCTGCCACGTATTTATCCCTTGGCATGTGTAAATCAAGGGTATAACAGCTGTTTTACTCCCCCCCCCCCCCCCCAACCCTCACTGAAATTTATGGTCAATCAGAAGAACAGGTGACAAGCCAACTTTCTTAGGATTCTTTGTCGGCCTGTGTGGTCACCAACAAAATGTAAGTATTTTAAATTTTTGCTCCTCATGGAACTCAACTGTTGGCTACTGCTGGAGAGGCAAATAGCTAGTTTTTCCTCCCTCCTCCAGGTACAAAGCCCTAAGAGGACTGTGGACCTCTATTGAATTGGTCCATGATTATGCTTGGCAAAGTGACTTGGCCAGTCACCTGCTCTTCTCAGTGCCAGAACTGTGCATTTTTTCCAAATGCGTTCTCCAGTATGTTGCCCACGACATCTTTGTCAATCTCCACCTAATGCTGCCCCCCACAACTCCACACCCCCCCCCCCCCAGACCCCCCACGAGAGTATAAATGTAACCCTATTTCCAGTTCGCTCCAGCTTTGACAAAGAGTCATCCATACTTGAAACATTAACTCCCTTCTTGGATTGGATTGGATTTGTTTACTGTCACGTGTACCAAGGTGCCGATCCGCGGGCAGGGGGGGCTTTGGCAGGGGCTGGGGCATTGGTGGGTGGTCCAGGGTGGCGAGCCTGGCCAAAGGGGTCACTATTTGGCAGATCGAGTCCGCGCACAGCCGGCGACATGTTGCACGGCGAAGTCGCTGCAGGCCTCTGCCGTCGCAAGCGCGGCCACGGATCCGACAATTCTCCTACCGTATCCGCAGCTAGAGCCGGGTGCTCTATGCTGCATGCCTACTAGCCGCCCACCAGACGGGGGATCGGTGGCCGGTTTGCGCCATTTTATCGGTCGTAAAACACCACCATTCCCAGTCAGCACTTAGTCTCAGCATCAGAGAATCCAGCTCCAGAAGTCCGTAAGACGGTCATTTAGGAGTCTGCTAACGGGGGAAGAATCTATTAGTGCATGTGCTCAGACCTTTGTATCTTCTGCCTGATGGAAGAAGTTGGAAGAGTGAATAAGCCAGGTGGGAGGGGTCTTTGATTATCCTGCCCGCTTTCCTAAGGCAGCAAGAGGTGTAGATGGAGTCAATGGATGGGAGGCGGGTTCGTGTTCACGACTCGCTGTAGTTTCTTACGGTCTTGGGCCAAGCAGTCGCCATACCAGGCTGTGATGCAGCCAGATAGGATGCTTTCTATGGTGCATCTGTAAATGTTGGTAAGAGTCAATGTGGACATGCCAAATTTCCTTAGTTTCCTGAGAAAGTATTGGTGCTGTTGAGCTCTCTTGGTGGTAGCGTCGACGTGGCTGGACCAGGACAGATTGTTGGCGATGTGCACACCCAGGAGTTTGAAGCTGTCAACCATCTCCACCTTGACCCCGTTGATACAGACAGGGGTGTGTATGAAGTCTCTCCACAGATGCTGTCAGACCTGCTGAGATTGTCCAGTATTTTCTCTTTTTGCACCAGTAAGTTGTACCAATTAAGCCCAACTTATTTTCACTCACAATTGGTCCAAGTAAACTGTAATTTTTGACCTAAAAACTTCTTATTTTAGTGTGAAAAGTTTAGTATCACACTGGACGGTTCTTCGACTTGATTTATTATTCTTGCTAAAACTTGTATTGTCATTGCACCTATCTGTGAGAATCATGTAGCACAGAATGAGGCTATTCAGTCTGTCGTGCTAATGCTACCTCTTTCAAAGGTCTATCCAACTAATCCTACACCTCTGCTCTTTCCTCTGAGCGCTGCCTTTTGTTCTTTCCAAGTACACATCCAATTATTTTTTTGAATATTGTCAATTAATCTGCTTCCACAATCCTTTCTTGAAGGCGTGGATTTTAGACTAAAGTTTAGACTTTCTGCCTCACTCGCAGCTACTTTAAGTGCTGGGAGGGGACAGATGGGGCTGATCATAATTGTCAGGAATGCTGTGGAGCTGGAATCGCCTCTTGACTCCATAGCTAAACTGTAAGGTTGGTTCTTTAAAAAAAAGCCTTTATTCAGTGGTTACGGTGGACTCTGAGAAGGTGAGGCTGGATCATTGAAAACCAATTTCTGAGTGATGTTCAAACAGCTATTAAACCTCTCCTCTTTCTCCCCCCCCCCCCCCCCCCGTTATAAAAAGTCATGGTTGCTGGGAAAGTTGTCTCAATTTCAGGTCAGCTATTTGAGTTGCTGGCCCTCAAGATTGACCTTGTTTTGTTGCAACGAGGTTCAATTCCTACCCCTATAGGTACTATTCAAAACAAAAATAGAAATAATTTCAAAGTTTCTTTAACAATTTGATATTTGCTTTGCGATATCCATGGATTGCAAAGCATATTAACAAAATCCAACTAACGTTATGAGTCATTGCTGATCAGCTTTTGAAAGCATTTTGTTCAATTAACTCATTCTGCTGCAGAAACATTTTGTTGCTTCATTTTATAAAATATTTCATAAATTGAGGTCGCAATGCACTTGTGTTGAAGATTGTCTTAAGTTCCTAAATGAGCTGTGATTCAAAACTCTTTATGTCATAACATTTGACAAAGCTTTTGGAAGGGATCAATAATCAGTTTTAACATTTTAAACCAACATAGCTTCAAATGCTTGATTTAGAAACTGTAGGAATGATCTAGGTGGAAGAAGAGAAGACTGATCCCCAATGTGGTGACTCACCCAATAGCCTTAGCTAGAGCTGCTTCTGGTTGTCATTGACAGCATCTCAACCAATGTGATGTATCCTGTCAACTATTAAGTCATTGGGGCATCACAACTGAGTTAGATATATACCAGCAATCACTGGATAATATTTTGGGATATCTTTCCCCAACCTAGCTCCAGGGACTGAGGCCAATTGTAGCACTCTGGCAAACTGGCTGAGGTCAGCTACCAGCGGCAAACTGTTTTGCTGGTCTGTATAGTTCAGACACGACCGTGCATTAACCCACAAGACCTTTGAAACAAACTTTTTAAAATATTATAGTGTACTGCATACTTTACACAGAACAGTATTTATTGGGTCATGCCAGTTCTCAAATGTTTATGCAAACCGTCCTTCGATAATAGCGACATAATTTTAATAAGTGTAAGCAATATATTTTGAACCTGAATCTGGTATTTAATAATAATAATAATAATAATAATCGCTTATTGTTACACATTTCGATGCCTGTTCGGGTAGGCTGGTACAGGAATTGAACCAGTGCTGCTGGCCTTGTTCTGCATTACAAGCCAGCTATTTAGCCCACTGTGCTAAACCAGGCCCTGGTTTAAAGTGCAACTTGCAATTTAATAGTTTAAGCTTGCCATTGGCATCAGTGACGTGCTGGCTTTTCTTTGCTGGTACAAGTATGGTGAGTTTTGAAAACTTCCTGTAATGACTGAGTGATATGCTAGGAATGTTTAACATGCCGATATTGCGTTTCTTTTCCTATGGCAAAACAATTAGCCTGTTTTATTTAGAGTTTGATTCATCCGTTAAAGTAGCAGGGAAATAAATATAAGCTTTGGTACTTTAGTGATACCACACTAATTTCTGAAATTTATTGTTTGGTTCCAAAGATCGAACATTATGAATCTCTAGTGACACTTTCTTTAAGCTCCTTTTTTGATCATTTTGTTACGAATTAATGAATGCTGTCTAATTATGGCACGCTTGCACAAAATGGTGGCTCAGATTAAGTTCCTTAACATGGAAGCTTTACAAAATGTTAATAGATCATTTATGTATGGTTTTATTTTCCATTGATATTTAGTGCATTATATACATATTTTATAAAGTTCCCAACTTGTATATAGAACAAAGCAACCAAAACAGTTTAGAAAATGCCACCAATAAGAATATCCTAAATAAAAATGTATTAACTTAATGCCAACAGTGAGCTGTATCTAAAGAAAATTATCCCCCCAAAAAATTTCACGCGTACGTTGTTTAAAAAATCACTTCTTAATTGGGTGACTTTGTTCAAAATTGAGATCCTTCCTGTGGTTTTGTTTTGGCTTACTGAAAATAAAGTGAGAAATCAGAAAAAAAAGCATTTTCTCTTCCATTATTTTATCAGTTTCTTCTACAATAGATGGTTCAATTACTAGACGAACGGTCATCATGACGATTCCTCTCTCCAGTCCAGTAACTCATATCTCCACACTTGGTGCTGAACTCATTGACCAATGAAAGCCTCAATGTTAATGTTTACAGATCCTCATTTATAGGTATATAACACTCAAAAATTAATGATTTTTTAAATGCACACTTCGGTTAAGGAGCCATAGCTGGTGGTTCTGCATCACAGGTAATGACAGCAATTTTCTGCCTTTTTCATTTCTTGCACTAATTCCACAGCAACAATTCCAGGAGTGACCACTTACTTCCCA
The DNA here is from genome assembly GCF_047496885.1 of Scyliorhinus torazame. NCBI lineage: Eukaryota > Metazoa > Chordata > Chondrichthyes > Carcharhiniformes > Scyliorhinidae > Scyliorhinus > Scyliorhinus torazame. The sequence goes on along the minus strand of NC_092712.1, from coordinate 169,953,220 downwards.
CATCTGTAATTACACCAAACAATAAGTTGGCCAGTTCATCCCTGGAGACATAAACGGAGACCCAATGGACATCTACTTTGTTTCCTCAGTCCAGTGCAGAAACACTTAGGATCATTAGGTAAGCACTTGTATATAGTAAGAGAAACCACTAAAGTGTACCACACATTATATGTATGAGTTATAAAGGTTCCGAAGACTTAACACCACAATATGTCCCAGTTCTCATGTAATGTAAACTATCTCAAATTCAATTCAGTAATGTCCTTACCTCAACCCACCACTATAAAAACTCTTACCCCGTTACCTATTTCTCCATCCCTGACAGCCTCAAATGTTTCCCTCGTGGTTCAATTAGTTCTTCCTCAGTATATACCACCTTCCATGATTTGACTGAACTGTTGACAAAGCATACTACCCAAGGAGGCAGAGGAGGAACAGGTACAAAAATGATCAAAGACATGCAATCTATGGTTAAATTAATCATACACAAAAGAACTTGGGAAAGTACGTTTGAGGGTAGCATGTGGGAAATGGTGAAGACAGCCTCCTATCATAGACAGCAAATACAGTGGTATCAAATGGTATAATCTGGTATAGCCCCTGTACACTTTGCAGATAAGAAGGGATTATTTTTCAGCACAAGACTTTGAGGAAGTAATGCAAGCTTTTTTAATCAAAAAATATGTTCAGTGTTGGGTCGTTTCAACTTAAAATGACCTTAAGAATGGTGATTGCATTTAATAATTTTCATGCAAGATTATGTAGAATTAATTGCATGGGACTATCCCCATGTTAACAGAATGGTATGTCTGTGCTTCAAAAGTAATTGGTATTTTGTAATGTCACAGTTGGCTCATGTGAACCATTATTAACATATTCTATTTCAAAGCCATTTGACTGAATTACAAACAAATCTTTGCATCTGCAGAACATTCTAAAAGCTTGCTGAACAGTTATACTTTGTCCAAGATGCATTGTTAATACACGGCAATGAAATTATGACAGATTAGAGTAAGTCTGGAAGGATTCCCAAATTTAAGATTCCCTGTAAATATTTTAATCTTTAATTACCATCACTCTTAAAAAATTTTTTAAAATGTATTTTATTCCAAAATCACCCTGTAAGAATGCTTGATCAAAGTCCATCCATCACAGGTGCACTATTTTATTTGGATTGTTGTTACTCTATTGACTATGAATTGAGTCCTCTAAATTTATTGTAAAAAAGCATTCACAAGCAAGAGCAGCACAAGTGGATAGCACTGTGGCTTCACAGTGCCAAGGTCCCAGGTTCGATTCCCCGCTGGGTCACTGTCTGTGCGGAGTCTGCATGTTCTCCCTGTGTCTTCGTGGGTTTCCTCCGGGTGCTCCGGTTTCCTCCCAGTCCAAAGACGTGCAGGTTAGGTGAATTGGCTATGATAAATTGCCCTTAGTGACCAAAAAGGTTAGGAGGGGTTATGGGAATAGGGTGGAAGTGAGGGCTTAAGTGGGTCAGTGCAGACTCGATGGGCCGAATGGTTCGAAGAGCTGCTATTTCACCACCGACTACAAAATCTAGCTTGATATTTAAGATAGGAGTTCTCAACCCTTCTGTTTCTAAGGCACCACCTCCAGTCATAAAAATTCCATGGACCCCTTTTAATAGCAGTTGGTTTAAGCTCGGCTCCTGTCACATTAAACCAGCAGTAAATTTCCACACAGCAAAATCCGACAACAGAAAAGAGTCATTACCGCACAGGAGGAGTCCGTTGCCCCTTCAAGTCCATGACAACTGTGTGGAGCAATTTGTATCAGATGACTCACCATATACAATGTGCACTCAGCTCCAGGTCCACTTCAGTACAAAAAGTCAATTGGCACAGCCATCTGCACCTTGCGTGACTGATAGCCCTGGGGCCTGGATTTGAGAGTTCCTGGCAACAACTTGATCAGCTCCATATGCCCTTTCCTATTATGCCATGATCAAGCAATGATCAGCTGCATAAACAGCAAAATGTGAAGTCAGCCAAACATCAGCCCAAAGCACTCTGGTTAATTCTTGGTCCATTATCCCAAAAAGCAGACATTTTATCCCATTGGCTGTGCTTAGCCAATTTAAACATGTTGGAGCAAGAAAATGCCTGCCACACAGTCTGCCAGGGAAACAATCTACTGCCAATTGTCACGAGTGGATCTGGGAGAAGAGAGGATATCTCCCCTCCTTATTGGCCCAACCGCGTACCAATGCACAGAGTGAATTCCTCCTCTTTTGGAAGTGGTTGAAAAAAATCATAGAATGGTTACATTGCAGGAGGTTGTCATTTAGCTCATTGCATCTATGCCACACCTCTGCAAGAATTGCTTAGCTAGTTCCACTATTCCACCTTTTCCCAACCGTCCTGCATTTTCTTTTCTCTCCATTTAACGATCTATCCTTTCTCGAAGGCCTTGATTGAATCTGCCTCCATCCCACTCAGATTCTAGATCCTAATCACTTGCTCCCAAAAAGATTTGCTTCAAGTATCTGTTGCTTGGTGGCACAGTGGGTGAGCCCTGCAGCCTCACAGCGCCGAGGTCCCAGGTTCGATCCCGGCTCTGGGTCACTGTCTGTGTGGAGTTGGCACATTCTCCCTGTGTTTACGTGGGTTTCGCCCCCATAACCCCAAAATGTGCAGGCTAGGTGGATTGGCCACGCTAAATTGCCCCTTAATTGGAAAAAATGAATTGGGTACTCTAAATTTATTTTAAAAAAGTATCTGTTGCTTATTTTCCTCACCACCTTAAATCAGCATCCTCTGGTTCTTGATCCTTCAGCCTAAAGGAACAGTTTCTCCCCACTTACCCTGTCCATACCACTCATAATTTTTAATACCTCGCCCAAATTCTCCTCTCACTCTTCTCTTCTTGTAGAACAGTCCCAGCTTCTTCAATCGATGTAACTGAAGTTCCTTTTCCCTGGAATCATTCTCCTATCTCACATTCTACTTAAAAGACTCATTTTCAATAATAAATGGGCACCACTGAATTTATTAAGTGATCGTCTTCACTTTTTTGTTGACCCTGTGAGCGGAATGGGATTTATAAAAATGATATTTTTGAAAGATACAGGTTTGTCAGATCCTTGAAACCTTTTAAGGGCTCACAAATCCCTCAGTAAAGAACCCCTAAATTAAGGTAAACAATCACAGCTTTCTACAAAAGATTTTGACATGGTACAGATTTGATACAAAAAAATGTTACATTTAACGTTTTATGCAAAAGAGCCATTATGAAATTAAAGGCGAAAGTCTGGCAACTTGGTATTTGCATAAAATTATTCTGCATCTACCTTGACCCCCACTGGGAGAGTTCAAATTTAAACAAGCCAATATCCCTTCACCCCAAGTATAATTTGCTGCCTTCAGGCCCCTCCTGCATTACTACACCAAGGCCCAATTCAACTTATTCCAACGCTATCCTAGCTAGCCTCCCATCTTCTACCCACTAAGCTTCAGGTCTGCCGCTTGCTGACTTATAATCGGCTCCCAATCCAGAAATGTCACAAAATTTAAAATGTTCATCCTTGTGACCAAATCTCCTCACAGCCTCTCCATCCCTATTTCCACCTTTTTCCAACCCAACAACCCTCAGCGAACTTTGTACACCAACTGTTCTGGCTCTGGTGCATCCCCGATTGCCTTAATCCCACCAATGGTGACCAAACAAACATTCTGCTGTATAATAAAAGCAAGTTACTGCAGATGCTGGAATCCGAATCAAAAATAGAAAATGCTGGACAAATTCAGCAGGTCTGACAGCATATGTGGAGAGACCGGAGCTAACCTTTTGAGTCTGGATGACCCTTTGTCAACAGATGGCTGTGGAGGCCAAATCATTGAGTGTCTTTAAGACTAGATAGAAAGGTTCTTGATTAATGAGGGGATCAGGGGTTATGGGGATGAGAATAATATCAGCCATGATTCAATGATGGAGCAGACTCGATGGGCCAAGTGGCCTAAATTTGCTCCTATGTCTTATGGAGTCATTCGGGCTCGAAAGGTTGGCTCCATTCTCTCTCCACAGATGCTGTCAGAGCTGCTGAGATTGTCCAGCATTTTCTGTTTTTGTTTCTTCTGTATAATACCCATCTGGAATTTCTTCTTTAAACTTCATGTCCCTCCTCCCAGATTGCTCCTTAAAACCGAACTCATCCGTCATACAATCTCCCGAAACCCGTCTCTCTATATCTCTGCTTCTTTAAGATGATCTATAAAACCTACTTCTTCAATCAAGTTTTTGGTTACTTGTCTTAATATCCTATTATGTGGCTATGTCAAATTTTGTTTGACAACAAATCTGTGAAGCACCTTGGGATTTTTTAACCTTGTTAAAAGGTGCTGTACAGGTGCAATTTGTTGCTGTAAGGGCCTAGTTTGTACCGAATAAAATTGGGGAACAGTGGTGTGTGTAGGTCAGTCCATGAAAAATTAGAATATGCAATATCAATTGTTCTCTATTGTATTTTATTTGTTTAGAAATAATTGTGTAAAAATATAAGGCACGATCCACCATCCGCGTTGCGCTCTTGCTTGAGCGCAGTACACTCGGTAGATACCTCCTGTGGGTTTCCCAGCAGCCTTCATACCTCGCTGGGTCTACCCAAGTCCCACCCGGCGTCGGAGTCAGAATCACGACAAAAGGGGCAGAACCAAATAGCACATACTGTAGATGATTTTGAACGACTTCAGCAAACGTACCCAGGATCTACCGACCTCCCCACGGAAGCTGCAGCCAGGCTTCGTTCACACAAACATGGACTAGGCAGAATGGCATCCAGAGTTATCCGAGACCCCTGGGTGGTATGGGACAGTGCAGGGTGGCCCCCTGGAACGTGAGCATCTTGGCACTGCCATCCTGACACTGCCAACCTGGCAAAAGCACTGCTCAGGTCGCAGTGCAAGGTTACCAGGTATTGCCAAGGCTCAGGGGCCGAGGGAGGCCATGCTCATGAAAGGGAGGTGGAGGGGGTTGTGCAGAGGGAGTGTGCATGGCAGGTAAGTAGGGGTAGTTGGGCATCCTGCAAGGGGGGGGGGGGGGAGGCGTAAGGGGGGATTCCCAGGGACTCCATAGCAGGGTGTCCTCACTTGGGGTGGGGGGGGGGGGGGAGATTGCCCATGGGTGAATTGCATCTGTAATTAATGCCATTATGTAGCTATTCTATCAACAATGCATGTGACTATTATTAAAGTACTATTTAGAATGAGAAGTTTTTTTAAGGTAGTGATAAAATTCAGAGCACAATCCCCCAGTTGAAACCACATAAGATTTTAACATTAATTTTATCTGGGAGCTTAAAAGATGTCAAATATGAGAGGATGCATCAAAGTCTCTATTTATCTAATCCTGTGAAATGTTAATTGGGAACTCAATTATGTGTATATGTATTGTGTTTTTAATCTATACATAAATATATACTAACTTGCATGGGTGTGTATATATTATATATATATTGTTACTTCGTCAAAGAAAATATCCTAAGACACTCCATAGAAGTGTAATCAGACAACAGACATAAAAGTGACCGTAACTTTTCCAGTCAAGACCAGTGAAAAGTGCCCAATTATGTCCCAATTATGTCATTAGACCCTGATTAACATTTTTGTGAATGAGAACCCTCAGCAGCTTTAAGTATCCAGTTTAGTTGCTTCTCCAGAAAAAACTGCTACAGTTGGAAAGGGTGGGATCTGGCAGATTGGTAACCCACAGCATTTTAACTAGCTACCTGTCCAGTTTGTGCATATAGATTTAAAAAGCTGCATAGGTTTAAAAGTGTCACCTCTCCCTAACCCAAGGTATTCAGGACAATTGTAGCATTGCAGCATTAGCCAGGCTGAAATCAGTTAGCTCAGAACCGACATGGGATCCCACCTGGTCTGGATGGTATAGCTACTACAGGCTGATCCATTCCTCAATTTTTTTTAAAGTCTTCAGTTTACGCACCAATTTCTTTTGTAAACACAATGTATTCTTGCATAGTACAAAATGGGAGGCACAAAATTATGCTAGTCAAACAACCACTTTGCAAACCAAGAATTTACTTTGTGAGGAAATTGTTCTGGTCAGTTGCAACCTTGGCAAACCTTCGACCGTTGAAATCTACAATATACAAAGAATTTGTTGCCAACTAAATTTATAATTAAAAACCAAATGTGATTATAAAATTGCCAGTTTTTATTCATGCTGTTTGCTATAACTTTATTTTAAATAAGACACAAGAACTATATACTGAAAAAAATACAAAACAAAAGCCACACGATGCATTATTTAAAGAAACATTGTGTGGAAACTCATAAATACTGTTTAGCACAATGGCTAGAAATAACAGCAAAACTATGTACAAAATTTGAAACAAGTTTTTAAACCATGTTTTCGACAAACAAAAAAGTTCTACATCTGGATGTAGGATACACTCCGAGTCTAATAATGTTTTAAATTTACATTTCTTTTTAAAGATCAGCTAATTTCCAACCTATTTGGTTTAAAACCTTTATAAAGATCATAATCAAAACTGATTTGCAACAGTGTTTGGTAAAAATTAATATCTAGTTTCTCAGGCGAAAGATTAAGTTAAAGGGAATTCGGACACTGTTCCCCCCCCCCCCAGTAAGTTCTCTCCCTATACAGATATTCACCTCATGTCACTTGTACCAACTTGGTGGTAAAATTCAGCACCGGCTGCTAACTTCTGTAGTTGAATGCGGAGTGCTGGGTTCTTGTTCCACAAAATAACAGACAAGTTTTTTTCTATCCTTTCCAGTGTAACACTTTTCAAATAATAGGAGTCATTTATCAAATGGAATCCTTAAAAAGATAATCACCCATGCTGAACCTTAGTTCATCACATTTCTGTCCCAAAGTACATTTTAGTTAAATAAATACTAAATAACTAGTTTAAAATCTCTTTTTTAAAAAGAAATGCTACTTTACAGTAGCCACAGAAAGTTGTGCAAATAACGGTTTTAACATTAAAAAGGTGGGGTCAAGACAAGAAACTAAACATTAATTTTATTTCATCTGTGTAACACCATTTTACTTTGTGTATCTGCCAATCCCAAATTTCACACACAGAAAAGGGAACATATCTAACACAAGAACCTGAAGAGTCTAGTATTGTAACTTAAACATTTGAGCATTGAGATTTCTTCACAACATGGAATGTTTCTTAGATACAGCCCAGTTTTCAACACAACTGTATTTGCAACAGCTTAACAGTCTTCAACACCTGAAACATTTTTTCTTAAATTCTGAAATGTCAGAAAACGCGGATACGTTTCAAAACAATGGTTTATGTAAATTTTTGACATCCATGAAAAGAAGTGATGTCAGACATCACAGTGCTGGTTCTTCAATAATCACTCTGGTCCAGGTATTTCCGGGGTCAGAATGCACTTTTAGTTAAAGAAAGTGGAATGTAATGAGGAAAGGTTATGTAGAAAACGGAAAGGCAAGAGAGTGATGCTTACCCTAAACTCCCCCTTAGCTTGTTCAGCCACAAATTCGTTAAAATCCTATGTGGATATACATTCCAAATTACCTGAGTTTAGACTTCAACTGAAGTACCTGAAGCTAGGCCATAGGGTGGGCACTGTGCAACTGTTGTGGCCATTTTTTCTTTTTTGCATTGTATGTGTTACAGAATTTATAAACTTAAACAACCTGGATTGTTTGTAAACAATATTTTTTTTTTCATTGGACATAACACAACACATCTATTTTTTCTATCTTTTAGACAGGCATATTTTATATATAGAGCTTATTCTTACTATAGGAGATGGAACAGAACACAGGACAACAGTACTAATCCATCCAAACATACCATGTAATGCATAGTCTGCACTTTAAACACTCAAGCACGTGTTTTGCAAGCATCACTGCTTCTCACAAACATTTCCTAAAAAAGGAATTCTATCCCTGCCAAGAACTGTGTAAGATATGCTAAAATTCTAAGAGCCTTTGTTCAGAATACAGGTGCTACTCCATGCAGACGATCAGATATATAGACCACACCTACACAAGGGCAGAGGCCTGCTCCACCATAGGGAGGGGCATCAGTGGGAGGTGCAGGGATTAGATGATCACAAAGTTCTGAGCTGAGGAAAATTCTTCAATTTGGGACTCATGGAGCTGTTGCTGTGGACGCGATGTCTGCTGCATCAAGGCCTCAGAGTCCCTCATGCTGGTGTCATCTGACAAAGGTGAGAATGAAACCGGAGATGGGAGCTGCTCAGCAGTCACAGTGTTGGATGCGATGATGGGACTGAGGCCAGAGATTGATGAGTTCTTGAGCAACAGATCAGAGGTGGAGAACAGAGGTCGGCTGACGATACTTACTGGAAAGAAAGCTGACCCTTTAGGAATGAAGTTCACCTTGTTTCTGTCAGGACAGGAAAACAAAGGGACATTGCTCGGAGGACGAGACCTAGGAGAGAGCAAAATTATTAATAAACTCATCATAGGCTCTTACTGCAGTTTCCAATGTTCAGATGGAAAACAATTTGACGGATATGACATTACTAAAAGATTGTAACACAACAAGTGACAGCACAGCAGTTTCAACTGTCATGGGAATGTCACTTTAAGAAATGTTTGTCGGACTTCAGGTGGCGTGGGCGCGCTGGGCGGCCGCAACAACAAGAGCTCCCGCCGGTGGCTGCGATTCGCAGCGATTTCGGGAAATCCCCGAGTCTTCACGCACCCCCCCCCCCCCCCCCCCCGACTATCGTCGGCCTTTGGGGCCGCCACGAGCAGCCAGCGGGGCCAGGTGAATGCAGAGGAGAAAGAAAGAAGAGTTAAGGAATTCTGGTGAAAGTTTTTTTTCTTTTTCTTTTTTCTCTCCCCCTTTTTTTTTCAAAAAAGAATGTCAGATTGATGAAGAGCAGGAGAGTGAAGGGGGAGAGAGGAGAAAAGAAGATAAAAAACAATAAGCCGCTAAAGGATGCGAAGAGTAGCTTTGAAGAAAGGAGGAAACGCGGGTTCGCCGCCGAAGGAGAAGACGAGCAAAAGTGTTGACAGGATGGCGGAAGCCGAACTGCAAGGCGGGGCCGCACTACTTACGGTGGCGAAGATGACCGAGGTGATAGCGGTGGAGCTGGAAAAACGTTTGGTGAGGCACATGGAGATCCTGAGGAAAGAGATGGTGGTCGTGTTGAGGTCATTGGTGGAGGAGGCAATCGGCCTGATGAGGGTGGAGGTGGCAAAGGCATCGGCCGAGGTGAGAGAGCAGGGCGAGGAGGTGGAGGAGGTGGAGGAGGCCGTGACACGGCACAGCGACCAGGTCACCTCGATGGGGGACGAGCTGCGGAGGGTGGTGGAGGTTAAGAGAGGACTCCGAGCAAGGCTGGAAGACTTGGAAAACCGCTCAAGGCGGCACAATTTGAGAATTGTGGGCTTGCCCGAAGGGACAGAAGGCCCAAGGCCAACGCAATACTTCGCTAAGAAGTTGCCAGAGCTGATGGGGGAGGGTGAGAACCCCACCCTGTACGAGCTAGACCGAGCTCATCGGTCATTAAGGCCGAAGCCCAAAGTGAACGAGCCGCCAAGGGCAGTAATTATCTGCTTCCATAGGTTTTGCATGAAGGAGAAAATATTAAGCTGGGCGAAGCAGGAGCGTGAGGTGCTGTGGGATGGTACTGCGGTTCGGATCTTCCAGGACTTGACGGTGGATTTGGCAAAAAGATGAGCGGCGTTTGGGCGAGTGAAGGCAGCTTTGTACAAGAAGGGGGTGCGATTTGGTGTGGTGTACCCGGCAAAGTTGAGAGTAACATATAACACCAAAGACTTTTATTTTGAGACAGCGGAGGCGGCTGAGGCGTTCGTGAGGACAGAAGGCTTGGGACAGACGTGAAGAGCGGAACTGGAAGAGAGACTGTGGACTGTGTTTGAGCGGCTGGAAAATGTACAAATGTTATAACTTTCTTTTTACTGATTTGTATTGAAATTTACTTCTCTTTGCATTGTTACAGAGTTTAAGTTAATGGCGTTCTGTGTTGCGACGGTTAAATGTTATGTTAGTGAATTGTAGGGGTTGGATTGTTGGGTTTGTTTTGGTGTTTCTTTCTCTGGGACTGGGTGGAAGGGGGCGAGAGGTCTTGGTGGGGGGAGCCACCCACGATAGCTAACTAAAGTCAGTTAGTGAACGGGGGTGAGGTGAGAGGAGGACTGCGGACGTTGGAGCCTGGATAGCAGGCTTCAATGGGCCTACGAGGCGAGCAAGAGGGGGTGGAGGGATGGAAGTTGGGGGATGTTTTTGTAGGGGGGATTCTTGGGAGGGGGGGGTCCAATGTTAACAATGGACAGGGGCGGGTCAGGCTTATGGGGCAGGGCACGGTGGTATGGTGATGGTGGATAAGAAAGGTGGGGGGGGGGGGGGGGTGAGAGACCCCCAGTAAGGATAATCACGTGGAACGTGAGAGGGCTAGGAGGTCCAGTCAAGAGGTCAAGGGTGCTTGCACATCTTAAAAGTTTGAAAGCCGATGTAGCAATGCTGCAGGAGACTCACTTGAGGGTAAAGGACCAGGTGAGACTTAAAAAGGGCTGGGCTAGCCAAGTGTTTCACTCCGGATTTGATGGTAGGGCTAGAGGGGTAGCGGTGCTGGTCATCAAAAGGGTACGCTTCCAGATGGAGAAGGTGGTGGCAGATCAGGGTGGTAGATATGTGATTGTGACAGGGGCACTGGAGGGGAGATTAGTGGCGCTGTTAATTGCATACGGTCCCAATTGGGACGATGTGGGATTCGCGAGGAAGGCGTTTGGAGCTATTCCTGACTTGGACACGCATGAGCTGATTGTGGGGGGGACGACTGGAACTTGGTGCAGGAGCCAAGGTTGGACAGATCACGGCCGCGCTCGCTGGGCTAATGGTGGAAATGGGAGGACCCTTGGAGGTTCCTGCACCCAAGGGAACGGGAGTATTCGTTTTTCTCAGCGGTCCATAAGGTATACTCGGGGATCGACTTTTTTGTGGTGGGAAGGCTTTGCTGGCTGGAGTCAAGGGGTCAGAATACTCTGCAATTGCAGTGTCAGATCACGCTCCACATTGGGTGGATATGGTGCTGGAGAAGGGGGCAGCGCAGAGACCGGGGTGGAAACTGGATGTGGGGCTTTTGGGGAACCAAGTGTTCTGTGAGAAAATTGAAAAGGTAATTAAGGAATATGTAGGTTTCAATTGTACGGGTGAGGTGTTGAAGGCAGTCGTCTGGGAGGCTCTAAAGGCGGTGGTGAGAGGTGAGGTAATTTTGTTTAAGGCCAGGGTGGATAAAGAGGAGAGGTTGGAGCGGCAGAGGGTAATAGATGAGATGTTGGAGGTAGATAGGTGCTCCGGAGAGTGAATGCCTCCACCTCATGTGCGAGGTTGGGGCTGATACAGCTGAAGGTGGTATATAGAGCGCACCTCACGTGGGCGAGGATGAGCCGATTTTTTGAAGGAGTAGAGGATGCGTGTGAGCATTGCGGGGGCGGGGGGGCCGCGAATCACGTTCATATGTTTTGGTCCTGTCCAAAGCTAGGGGAGTACTGGAAGGAGGTGTTTAGGGTAATTTCCAAGGTGGTGTGTGTGAAACTGGACCCGGGTCCCCAGGAGGCCATATTCGGGGTGTCGGATCAGCCAGGGTTGGAAACGGGAGCGGAGGAAGATATCCTAGCCTTCGCCTCGTTGATCGCCCGAAGGCGGATCCTGCTGGGATGGAGAGCAGCCTCTCCACCCAGTGCCCTGGCGTGGCGGGGGGACCTGTTGGAATACTTGACCCTTGAGAAGGTTAAGTTCGAACTGAGGGGAAGCTCGGAGGGGTTCTACAAGTCATGGGCACTATTTATTATGCACTTTCAAGAACTGGATAACATCGAACATTAGTTGGGGGTGGGGGCTGTGTAGATTAAGGGTGACTACGGGTAATCCCCGATTCCTTTTTGTAATTTTTTATGTAAACATGCGGGCTGATGTTTGGGGGTTGGTGGGCGGATGGGATCGTTGTTATTATGGGGATTGACATATCTTGATGATTATTGTTTATTGTTGATGGGTGTAAATGTGGGAGAAAATGTGAAAAAGGATTTTAAAACATTTTTTTTTTAAAGAAATGTTTGTCTGCTCAAGTGGCTGCAGTGATGTCAGAGTGTGGGTGGAGCTGAGTTCTGGCTCTGCTTTTTAGTTTCGCTTTGAGGAAAGGCTTGGGTGTGTCTGTTTTTTAGTTTCGTTTTTAGTGTTGGAGCTGCAGCCAGCCAAAGAAGGTGTAATTTTGATCTCTCTGCAATCTATGACTATCTCCAGATCATTTGGTGAATTCAGAGTGATAACTGCACTCAGTAGAGACTTTAAACCTGATGTGCTTCTGTAAAAAGGGTTTTTGTCTTATGGATGTTAAAAGGGAAGTTTAAGGATTACTTAGAGTGTTGTATTCCTTGGGGGTTGTATTTGAATTGATGGTTGCTAAGATGTTCACTGTATGTTTTAAAAAGGTTAACTAAGTTCATAGAATAAACATTGTTTTACTTTAAAAAATACTTTAGATTTCTGCTGCAGCACACCTGTAGAGTGGGCCGTGTGCTCCCCTTACCACAATCTAATAAAGGTCGTGGGTCAGGTGATCTCCATGATACACTTTGGAGTTCTCTAAACCCTGGCCCATAACACAACCTAAGAGATTTGGCAAGATTGAACACAACATTGATCATGTCCAATTAGAGGTTAAAGGAAGGAAAATGGCATGAAAATAGCATCTAAATAATACAGATTCAAATAAACAGATTAATTTGACAATTCAAGATTTCTTTAAATTGGACATCAAGTATATTTGATATCTTTTCTACATAGAATAGACAAGAGGGAAAAACTCATATCACTGAAGACAGTCGTGCAAGTAGCGGCCAGCGGCATTGCCTGTCCCAAGAGAATCCGTGTAGTCGGACCATGAACAAAATTCTGCATAATAATTTCTAAGATTTGTAACATTGTTAGTAACAATTCCACAGCAAACAGCCTGCATATTTTCTTCCCCTTTAGTATTCAACGATGAAAGCAAAGAAAATGCAGTCCCCAAATACATCACAACCAGAGCTCTATCTAATTAGAGAAATTTTAATTTCTAATTTATTTCAATAAAACTAAAGCAGAATGTCATATTAAACAGTGTGTCACGTAAAAGGCACAGAAATGCAATGTTTTAATCTTGTTCACACCACCAAAGGTCCCTAATATTATTCGTTCATTAACAACAATGTACAGCATCAGCAGGAAATGCATTGGCTCACAAGCAATGTGGAGAAATTAAGCTAGTTTCTGTCACATTCTGGGTATGGTTATCTCACCAATGGCATCATACCACATCAGTTAATAAGCTTCTCTTTGACTAATAATCTAAACCCAGTGAATGAAAAATAAATCATGCCAGAATGATTTTTACAATGTTAAATGTACCTTACACTGAAATTAATTTATCACACTTGGAAACATTCTTTGGGGTGAACACTGGGGATTTTATTTCTAGCATTTTCCTGTTGGATCCAGGTGTTTTCCTGAATCATAATTTTCCAACCCATCAGATGTAATCTACAGACTTCGTAATTGATGCGCTCGAGCCTCATTTGTAAACAGCCTTCTATCTGGTAATCTCCTTTTAGTTGACTTCATCATGCCATGAGATTGTGACAAAAAAAATCCATAAGGAAACAAAGTTTTACTGAAGTCAGAGTTCAAGCAAAAACAAGATTGATGTTTTCTGGTACTAGGGACGACAAAGAATTTCCTTCAGGCATTTACTGGCTGATCTTGCAGTCTGCACATTTGGCTTTATTTGGGATTAATAATTCCCTAAGCAGTCACTTTGACTGATCTGAGAATCTAACGTAAATTGAATGTCAATTACCTTGTTCCATTTATTAAAGTATTAAGGTCTCATCTGATCAGACAGAATAGTTGGCCACGGAGAGAAAAGGATAAATCAGCATAGGAAATATATACTGAAGTATGCATTCTTTAAAAAAGGCTTTAATGCCATAATTTCAAAATACAGACACCTTTAGTTAGATCACTGCTCGTAGATTTATATACAAAACCAAATATTTTCATTTGGACTAACATCACTTTTGTTGTTCTGTGGCCACTGGACTTGTCAAAAACCAGGCGCAAAAAGCAGTATTAATGAAAATCCTTCATTGTGCCTCAAAATATCTAACTGGGTGATTTCTTTTTTTCCCCAACATAAGAATGACAAGAAATTACATCAAAGTATATTTTGCTTTGATGTCAAACCTTCAGTTTTATGTAAAAGGTCGTATAATGTTGCATTTTGTCATGAGTTTGCAATATGTTAAGAATAAATTATAAAACATTGTGATAACTCCCAATTCAGCGCTGTAGTCTTTCATACAAGTTGTCTGTGAGCCTTTATGCAGTTTACGACTCAGCTATTTGATCTTTGAAGAGCCCAACATTCCTCTAGGTAAACTCAAGGAATTCTGGGTCTCTTTGGCTCCCCCTTTCCTCCCTCAAACTGCTCACTCATGTCAATTCCCTACTCAACATAAGGACTAAATCAAACGATTTGCAACCTTGTCTGCTTGACACGTGAATTATCTTTCAGACCTAAAATTCCCTCCATTACAAAGACCACATTGGTAGGGATGGAAGTTGGTGATGTTGCGAGCTGAATCTGTTTGTCCACTGTTAAAGCTCTCATAAATGGTTTTGCCAGCTCCAGTCTAGAGTACTTCAATGTCATTTTTCTGGCCTCTGATTTATCACCTATCATTGGGTGGGTTTGCTCCGGGTGCTCCATTTCCATCCACAAGTCTCGAAAGACATGCTGCTAGGTTCGGTAATTTGGACATAATGAATTCTCCCTCCGTGTACCCAAACAGGCGCCGGAGAGTGCCTACTTGTGACAATAAAGATTATCATTGTCTTCCAGCATCTCAAATTTAAGGCTAGTGAGAAAGACACTGGAAGAATCTGGTCTTTGTACCCTTCTCTATTGCAGTGATCTCCTTCAGCCCTATAACTCTATTCCCCTATTCCTCCCCTCAATCACATTGGCAGTCTTTAACTACCAAGATCCCAGTCTCCCGAATTTCCATTTCTCCAACTCTGATCTCTTGTGCATTCCCCTATTCCTCCCCTCAATCACATTGGCAGTCTTCAACTACCAACGTCCCAGTCTCCCAAATTTCCTCCTGAAGCCTCTGTCTCCAAAACCCATTTACTGTTACCAAGGATACAATAACATAGCAGTTATATAGTATTGGACTCAATCCAGAGGCCTGGCAGCTCACCACCACTTTCAAGGGTAATCAGTATAGGCATTAAATATTTGCCCACATTCCATGAATGAGCGCAAAATAAGTTTTCCAGCATCTTTTTTAACCTGTTGCTTTGCCTCACAATAATTTTCTTTTTTCACGCATGTACAGAAGTGCCTTGGAATGTTTGTTCCTCTATATACTTAACACTATATAAATGCACTTTGTTATAATTTTGGCCCATTCCTTCACACCGGCTGAATTTATTAACCTTAATATGCACTGGATCAAGACAGTAATTGCACATAGAATATTCTTCAAATGAAAATCATACCTCAAATATCTTCTTCAAGTAAATCTACTCCTGCATTCCCCATTTCGGCGATCTTCTTTCCCTTGCACTATTTCATTTATTTTTCCTTTTTGTTTTGTAAATCATTTTTCTTTCATTCACATTTTATTAATCTTATTGAATTGCTATCTGTTTTTGCTTTTAGATTAACAGAGTTCTCCCTTATCTTCGACTGCACGATTATGTATAATATTCATCAGTAATGTTTGTAAAGAATGCCACGGGGAAAAAATTATATTTCAATGCTGCAACCACAAACTGTGTACTACAGGGCTAAGTGTGATCAATTTGTAAATGTGTGCTATAATTTCTGGGGTAATTCATTTACTATTCCACTTATAGAAATAGACATGTAAAGTATATTGCATCTAACACTAATTTTCTTAATCTTGAACTACTAGTACCATAGAAGTGAATGGCTCTTAAAGAAGGCCAATCAGTTCACTGTAATGGTGTCAAATGTTTGCTAAAGCAATCCCAAACTAATCCCCAACCCATTTTCTCCCTGTTGCCCTGCATGTCCAGCTTCTGAGTGTTGTTGGAGCTTCATTGACGAGGCAATTGGAGAGAATTCCATCGCACTTCTGAAACATGTAAATGGTGGTCTGGCTTTGGGGAGAGAGGAGGTGAGGTATTCACCGGAGAATTCCCAACCTCTGACCTGCTCTTGTAGCCACAGTATCAATGACCTTCCTTCCATCATGAGGCCAGAAGTGGGGATGTTCACTGATGATTACACAATGTTCAGCACCATTCGCAACTCCTCAGATACTGAAGTAGTCCATGCACAAATACAAGAAGAACTGGACAACATCCAGACTTGGCATGGTAACTGGCCAGTAACATTGGCACGACACAAGTGCCTGGCAATGACCATCTCCAATGAGAGATAATCTAACAATTCCCCCATCATATTCAATGGCATTACAATCGCTGAATTCTCCACTGTCAATATCCTGGGGGTTACCATTGACCACAAACTTAATTAGAATAGCCATATAAATACTGTGACTACATTAGCAGGTCATAAGCTAGGGATCCTGTGGTGAGTAACAAACCTCCTGATTCCTCCGTCTGGCCACATCTGAAAGGCATAAGTCAGGAGTATAATCATAGAATCCCTACAGTGCAGAAGGAAGCCATTTGGCCCATTGAGTCTGCACCGACCCTCCAAAAGAGCATCCTACCTAGGCCCACATCCCCGTCCTATCCCCGTAACCCCGCCTACTCTGCACATCTCTGGATACTAAGGGGCAATTTTATCATAGCCAATTCACCTAACCTGCAAATCTTTGAATTGTGGGAAGAAACTGGAGCACCCGAAGGCATCCCATCCCGACACGGGAGAAAGTGCAAACTCCACACAGACTGTGTGATGGAACACTCTCCCATTACCTGGAAGAGTGCAGCTCCAACAACATTCAAGAAGCTTGACACTATCCAGGCAAAACAGCTCACTTGATTGGCACATCCTCAAATATTCACTCCCTCCACCACTTGTGCACAGTCACAGCAGTGTGCACCATCTACAAGACACACTGCAGGAACTCTTTTTTTAATATAAATTTGGAGTATCGAATTATTATTTTTTTCCCAATTAAGGGGCAATTTAGCATGGTCAATCCACCTAATCTGCACATCTTTGGGTTGTGGGGGCGAAACCCATGCAGACACGGGAGAATGTGCAAACTCCACACAGACAGTGACCCCTGGGGCTGGGCTCGAACCGAGGTTCCCAGCGCAGTAGGCAGCAGTGCTAACCACTGCGCCACCGTGCCGCCCTACATTGCAGGAACTCACCGAGGCTCCTTAGACAGCATTTCCAAACCTATGACCACCACCATCTAGAAAAACAAGAGCAACGATACATGGAAACGCCAACATCTGGAAATTCCCCTCCAAGAATCTCACCACCCAGACTTGGAAATATATCGCTGTTCCTTCACTGGTCAAAATCCTGGAACTCCCTTCCTGTCAGTACTTTGGGTGTACCTACATCACATGGATTGCAGTGTTTCATGGCAGCAGCTCTTTACCCCGTCCTCAAGGATATTTAGGGATGGGTAAAAATGCTCGCCTAGCCAGATAGTCCCACATCCCTTGAATTAATTTTTTTTTTTTTTTTTTTTTTTTAAATCATAAATTGCACAAAGGTGCTCTAAGAATAATTGGGGTTGATTAGGGACCAATAGGGGGATTTACACATGGGGTCAGGGGGTATGGCTGAGGAAGTGAAGTAGTACTTTGCATCCATCTTTGCCAACGAAGATGCTGTTGCGCAGGTCATGGCGAAAGTGGAGTTGGTTCACACATTTAAAGGGTTTAAAATTGATTAGGAGGAGATATTCAATAGGTATCTGTACTTAAAAGCTGACAAGGCACCACTATCAGCTGGGATGCAACCAAGGATACTAATGGAAGCGAGAGTGGGACTTGTAGAGGCATTGGCCATCATTTTCCAGTCTTCTTTAGACCTAGGGGTGGTGCCAGAGGACTGAAGAATTGTAAATGCTATATCCTTGTTTAGAAAAGTGTGTCAAAGATAAGTCCAGGAATCACAGATCAGTCAGTTTAATCTCAGTAATGGAAAAAGTTCTGGAAATTATAATTCGGGACAAAATTAATAGTCATTTGGGGAAATGTGGGTTAATAAAGGAAACAGTATGGATTTGTTAAGAGCAAATCACATTTAACTTACTTAGAGGTGTTTGGTGAGATAACAGAAAGGGCTGATTAAGGTAATGCTGTTTCTGTGCTGTTCATGGACTTGCAGAAGGCATTTGATAGAGTGCTGCACAATAAATCTGCACGCAAATGGATAGCTCATGGAATAAAAGGGACAGTAGCATCATGATAGAAAAGAAGAGTAATGGTTAATGCAGTGTTTTTCAAAGTGGGTGGGTCGCGAGCAGGTGTCAGAAGGGCTGCGGAGGCAGGATCAAATTGTTTCTCGCTGCGCCCATCAGCCGCTAAGGCAGAGTTTCCCAATGGCTGCATTCAGAAGCCCGCAGGGAAAATCCTACCTAAAATGTCAAGTTAGTCCTCTCCGAAAACAACAGATTACAATGAGGACAGATTTGACCGTTAGGAATTCTGGCTTATTGTACTAGATTCATGTTTATCAATATTTCTCCTTTAATAATTTTAAATACTGTAATTGGTTTTGGAGACATAGGAGCTGATGGACATACATTTATCAGGACGATTACGATGGAGTGACTACAACTCGGGGGAAGTGACCATATGTGAACTACTGTAGGTCAGAACAGAACTATTCTTTATATCTTAAAATCCTTCCCTAATTGTGCTTCGCGTATCTGCCTAAAAATGTGATAAAGCCAGGCCCTGGTGAGTGATGGGTGTTTTAGGTGGCACTTGATTAACCTACCAAATTGTTAAAAAGGGGGAGGCAACTTCTCTATTGAAGGGTAGGATTGGCAAGATCATAAATATCGTAGCTAATCGATTATTCTGTCTATTGACAAGGGAGGGAATCACCTACTCTCGTTAAATGATCAAGGTGAAATTGCACATTAGCTCGGAGACAAATTCAGATGGTCCTATCCGAAATTTAGTTCTAAATACTGAATATAATTGAGCATTGGGACTGTTTAGATAGATCTGCAAATGAGATTCAGACTGTTTTGTGACTGTGCATATTTGTTTTTAACCCCTCCTGCAAAGGCCACGAAAACTGTCAGTCCCTTCTCTCTCTCTCTCTCTTTTTAATTAAATGCCTGCCCACTGTGCTGATTTCACATGCCTGTGTACTCAATCACACAACTCATCCAGTTAAATCTCAGCGGTTTCAACACTTGGAATATGGAAGACTCCACGTCGCTGAGAAAGAGAAGGATGTCTGAAAAAGGATACACCTTTTACTTTCTCTTACCCTTCATGTTAGCTTTGAGCTGCGTTTCTGCGAGTAATAATTAAAACAGCAAAACATTACCTCAGACTATGTGTTTCATAATACAAACGTTGAACCCTATAAATACTCAGCCAGCCAGGCAGCATGTTCAATGATAAAAAAAGAAAAGGCTGAACGTTTCAGGTCGATGACCTTCCTTCACAGCCATCAGGTGCTGTCTGATCTGCTGAATATTTCCAGTAATGTTTGTTTTAAAGTCAGGTACTTCGCATTTTGGGGGTTGGTTAGCTCAATTATCCTGTGCTCACTCAATGCTGACATAAATTCAGTGCACCAGGGGCTACTGAATAGTGATTAAGAACAGGAAACACAGATGTGGGTGGCACATAAGCACAGTGGTTAGCACTGCAGCCTCACAGCTCCAGGGACCTGGGTTCAATCCCGGCTTGGGTGGCTGTGTGGAGTTTGTACCTTCTCCCAGTGTCTGCACGGGTTTCCTCTGGGTGCTCCGGTTTCCTCCCTCAGTCCAAAGTTGTGCAGGTTAGATGGATTGGCCATGCTAAATTGCTCATTAATGTTGAAAAAGATGAGTAGGTTAGTTTAAGGGATTATTGGGATAGGCAGGGGGAGTGAGCTTGGGTGGAGTCCTTTTTCGGAGGGTTGGTGCAGACTCGATGGGCTGAATGGCCTCTTTCTGCACTGTAGGGATTCTATGATTTTCTTTCCCTCCCTTGTCAGGGACAAGAAAACCTTAGTATCTCAATTACTGCCTTGACTCAAGATAGACTGGGTATGCGAATATGGCATGGGTCCCAAAGGTTGGTCGGCGTGGGCCCCAAAGGTTGGCCAGTTGGCAAACATGGGTCCTGGGGAAAGTTAGAAAAACACTGGGTTAATGGATGTTTTTTTGAACTGGAGTAAAGTTTTTAGTAGAGTTCCCCAGGGGTTGGTGTTGGGATCCTCACTCTTCATATTTATTAATGATCAAGACTTGGTGTACAGAGTCTCATTTCATAATTTACTGCTGATATGAGACTTGGAAGTATTGTGATAAAAGCAAATTATTGCGGATGCTGGAATCTGTAACCAAAGAGAAAACGCTGGAAAATCTCAACAGGCCTGGCAGCATCTGTAGAGAGAGAAAAGAGCTAACGTTCCGAGTCCAGATGACCCTTTGTCAAAGTTTTGTCAAATCACAGCTTTGACAAAGGGTCATCTGAACTTGAAACGTCAGCTCTTTTCTCTCCCTCCAGATGCTGTCAGACCTGAGATTTTCCATAATTTTCTCTTTGGAAGTATTGTGAACTATGAGGAGGATAGTGTAGAACTTCAAAAGTTGATAGAATGGGCGAACACGTGGCAGATGAACTTCGATGCAGAGAAATGTAGGAACCATGTGAAGAAACAATAGAAAATAAAGGATACAATTCAGAAAGGGTTGCAGGAGCAGATGGACCTGGGTGTATGCGTGCATGGATCGATAAAAGTGGCAGGAAAGGCTGAGAGAGTCTTAAAAACATGTACATCATATATACTATGCTATACTAATAGGAGCAAAGAATAGACAAGTAAGAAAGTGATCTTAAACTCATACAGTTTTGGCCTCATATGGTTCGGCCTCAACTGAAGTATAGCGTCCTGTTCCAGATGCCACAATTTAGTAAAGATGTGAAGGCATTAGTGCGGAAAAGATTCACGAGAATGGTCCTGGGAATGAGGAACTTCAGTTACGGAGATAGATCGGAAAAACCAAGAGGAGATTTGATAGAGGTATTCAAGATCTTCAGAGGTTTGGACAGATAGGGAAAAACTGTTGCCACTGGTGGAGGGATTAAGAACAAGAGGGCACAGATTCAAGGTAATTGGTAAAAGAAAGAATGACAGCAGGAGGAAAAGCTTCTTCATACAGCAAGCAATTGGGATCTGGAATGCACTGTCCGAAAGTGTGGGAAGGTAGATTCAATTGAGGCATTCAAGAGGAAGTTGCATTGTTATCTGAGAAAGCACAATGTGCAGGTATACAGGGAGAAGGCAGGGGAATGGTATTAGGCAAAATGTTCCTGCAGAGAACTGGCACAAACACAACCGGTCAATTGGCATCATCCTGTGCTGTAACAATTCTGTATAAATACTGCTCTTGATCTGATCTCTTAGATTGATATTCTGCAATCCAGTTGTTTTCAATTTAATATGCAGTTATAATCTCTACCAGAGATTTTATTGCAAAATATCTCATCGGGAATTGAGTTTCATTCCTTGGTACAAAAGAATATTCAATATGTGCCAGTTGTAGTCCTCTTGTGTGTATGAAAGAGTAGCTACATATCAGCATCTCATTGAAGTCAGCATCATATTTACCGGTAAGAAACCTGAAAAGAATCTCTAGGCATTTATGCTCTTTTTAGTTACCAAATATTTTTTAATGTCCATGTCCAATAAAGAACTTGAACTTGTATTTAGATATGATAACACCCATGTAAAAGTAGATTCCAAACCATCTGCAATTCTTTTATCTTTCCTAGTTTGTTATAGGATGTTCTAATACTTTTTGCAAGATTCTAAAAATATAATGTTATTTAATCCCAAATGGGTGCAGTGTGTTTAGATAATTTCCAACAGTAACTAGCAATAAAATAATTTTATAGAAGAAGAAAAGGAATAAATACTTACGCAATTTCCTCAAAGACCTTCACTTTCTCACATCCCTCTGGAGGTTCTCTTTTGAACATATAGCTGTTGTTTGGTTTGGGTGATGAAGCATACTTAGGGAGTGGTGAGTTACTACCGCTATCTGAAAAGACAAAGGAAGAGATAACTGAAGATTCACAAAGAAACAAATTAGTCCAAATATGGTTAATCTAACAATCGGATACACAATGGTGGGATTAAAACCTTGCTTTCGATGAAAAGCAATAATAGCATTTGTTATAGTACAAGATATCATCTGTCTCAAACAAACTCAAGCTTCAAGATAGTATTAACGTAGCATAAAACTGCGGTAAATTGCTCCAGCATTAAGTATTTCTTAGCAGTATACAATAAACACTTCAAACAAGATGGTTTACAGAAAGTTTAGGAAGCTCTTTATCAAAATAAAATGTAACTGGTAAAAGATGCAAAGGTGAACAGCATGAAACTAGATGAAAAATGTTTTGGATTGAAATGTAAAAATCAAATCCATTTTTAAAAATAATCTTTATTATTGTCACAAATTGGCTTACATTAACACTGCAATGAAGTTACTGTGAAAATCCCCTAGTCGCCACATTCCGGCGCCTGTTCGGGTACACTGAGGGAGAATTTAGAATGTCCAATTCACCTAACAAGTCTGTCTTTTGGAAACCGGAGCACCCGGAGGAAACCTATGCAGACACACGAAGAACGTGCAGACTCCACACAGACAATGACCCAAGCCTGGAATCGAATCCAGGTCCCTGATGCTGTGAAGCAACAGTGCTAATCACTATGCACCGTGCCACCCAGTTGATGGATAGGAACATGTGAAGAAACCAAATATACACCGAGAAGGTCATTCATCCTGCCACAGAAAGCAGCTGATCACAACACATGAAAAGTTTTTTATTTAAATAGGAAAAGAGCAGACATTCAGATAAATATTTTTTTTCAATGAGAACAGGATAGTAACTGGTAATAAATGCCTGCCAACACATTTAATGAATATTAAATCTTCTAAAAATATTTACTTTGGATGTTCATAACAGTGATTATGTATTTTTATTTCACAAAAACTAAACTTCAATTTGTTTTTACACTAAACACTCTGTTTCAATGTTTAGCATGTAGCTGAATGGGCTTCACAAAGCTTCTTTTATCAAGGTTCTTGCGGTAACTACACTGCAATGTAACATAAGTGATACGGAAAATCGACCATTTAAACAAAAAAACAGCATGTACAACGGAGACAGCCAACATAAATGGAGTATTCAGCACACAAATATTCTATTCCTGATGGCAGGACAGTCAGTGACCTTTTACACCGTCACAGTAAAGATCCGTTTCTGCTGAGAACTTAGTTACAAGGTCCTTCATTACAAAATGCACACAGCTCAGTACCACTTCTGCATTATTAACAGATACAGCTATCAGTCCGATAATCCTTATCCGCTGCTATAAAATTTCTAAATTCAGGCGATGGATATTTAATATATACATCAGCAAAGAGTTACATTTGAACTTGTTCATAAAAGTGCAATTTGAACTCAAGTATTCAAATTTACAACCCTTTGTCCAGCTGCACAAAAAAGAATTGTTAATTTCTTTAATGTGTTCATTCATTAGTTCCTCCCCGGGTACGGATCAGTTGGGTCAAACAGTTTGTTGCCACATTGTAATTTGTGTATCATAGAATTTACAGTGCAGAAGGAGGCCATTCGACCCATCGAGTCTGCACCGGCCCTTGGAAAGAGCACCCTACCCAAGGTCCGCACCTCCACCCTATCCCCATAACCCAGTAACCCCACCCAACGCTAAGGGCAATTTTGGACACTAAGGGCAATTTATCATGGCCAATCCACCTAACTGCACATCTTTGGACTGTGGGAGGAAACCGGAGCACCCGGAGGAAACCCACGCACACACGGGGAGGATGTGCAGACTCCGCACAGACAGTGACCCAAGCCGGAATCGAACCTGGGACCCTGGAGCTGTGAAGCAATTGTGCTATCCACAATGCTACCGTGCTGCCCTATGCATCCTCCCAATCTATGCATCCTCCCAATTCTCTGTTTGTGGCTTCAACATCTAAATAAGCACCCACTGTAACCCCCGGTCAAAGACTATTTGGAAGAAAACATTCTGGAATGAAAAGTGAACCTGTTCTTAACCACACTTTCTACATTACACTATTTCTTTTCAATATTCTCCCAAGTCTGGCTAAGTATGCTTTTAAATGTGATTGATTTCTGAAACGCTGTATCATTCTACCCCACTTACCTGTACAAGCACAGTTTTATTCCTAAATTAGGTTTCAAGTGGATAGACCGTTGGAGACCAGCCAGGAGTGTGTTAGAATAGTCGAGGCTGGAGGTTCGAAAGGCATGAATTAAGGACTGTCTTCATCTGCTTCGTCAATGACCTTCCTTCCATCATGTCAGAAATGGGGATGTTCGTTGATGACTGGGGTGTTCAGTACCATTCACTGCTCCGCAGGTACTGAAGCAATCCATGTTCATATGCAAGCAAGACCTGGAGAACATTCAGACTTGGTAAAGTGGCAAGGAAAATTCAAGCCACACAAGTGCCAGGCAATGATCATCTCTTGACATTCAATGGAATTACCACTGCTGAATTCCACTTTCTACATCCTAGACATTATCACTGACCAGAAATATAAATACTGCACCTACAAGAGGTCAGAGGCTGGGAATTGTTTGGTGAGTAACTCACCCTTGACTCCTCAAAGCCTGTTCATCATCTACAAGGCACAAGTCAGATGTGTGATGGAATACTCTCCACTTGTCTGAATGAGTGCTGCTCTAACAACATTCAAGAAGCACAACATCATCCAGGACAAAACAGCCAACTCAATTGGGTCCCCATGCAACATCTTAAATATTTGCTCCCTCCACCGTTGATACATAGTGGCAGCAGTGTGCATCATTTGCAAGATGCACAGCAACAACTCGCCAAGGCTTCTTGGGAGCAGAGAGGAGCGGACCTGCGCGGGACAGTGCTGCAGGGGAGAGGATAAAAGACAGTGCCAGGCTCGAGGCCTTCACTTACCTTCTGGGAGCAGACCTGCACGGGACACTGCTGCAGAGGAGAGGATAAAGGCAGGGCCAGGCTCGAGGCCTTCACTTACCTTCCGGGAGCAGAGAGGAGTGGACCTGCACGGGACACTGCTGCAGGGGAGAGGATAAAGGCAGCGCCAGGTTTGAGGCCTTCACTTACCTTCCAGGAGCAGAGAGCAGCGGACCTGCGCGGGACACTGCTGCGGGTAGGACAGCTGCTTGTCTGTTTGTTTATTTCATATTGAAAAAAAAAAACAGGTAAAGTGACGTCACAGGAGACTGTGACCTGATTGGCTGAAAGGCAGACTGGGCTAAATTTGAATATTTGTGGAATTACTAGTTTTAATTTGATTTAAATTACTATTTTTAAGTTGATTTGAATTACTATTTTTAAATTTTTTAATCTCACTTAAATAACTATTTTGGGTTGATTTAAATTACTATTTTTAAGTTGATTTAAATAAGTTTTTTAATTTCAATTAAATAACTATTGAATTTGTTGTCAGATCAAGCAAGATAAATATTCAGGGATAAAGCTAATTAAATAGTATACAGGAAATTGGATATAATCCAACACAAAAACTTCTTTTTAAAGTTTAATTTCAAAAATTTAATTTAAAAGAATAAATCATGGCAGGACAGCTCCAAGGCGTGGTCTGCTCCTTTTGCTCCATGTGGGAGGCTGGGGACAGTTCCAATCCCCAGGGTCAGCATGTGTGCTGGAAGTGTCTCCAGTTGCAGCTCCTGGAAGCTCGAGTTTCAGAGCTGGAGCGGCAGATGGAGACACTGTGGAGCATCCACGAGCGGAGAGCATCGTGGATAGCACATATAGAGAGGTGGTCATGCCGCAGGCTCAGACTCCACAGGCAGGAAGGGAATGGGTGACCACCAGACAGAGCAAGAGAGCAAGGCAGGTAGTGCAGGAGTCTCCTGTGGCCATTTCATTGCAGAACAGATATACCGCTTTGGATACTGTTGAGGGGAATGGCCTCTCAGGGGAAAACAGCAAGAGCCAAACTTGTGGCACCACGGTTGGTTCTGTTGCAGACGGGAGGGGTGATAAGTGTGACAGTGCAATAGTTACAGGCTAATTCAATTGTAAGGGGAATAGACAGGCGTTTCTGTGGCCGCAAACAAGACTCCAGGATGGTATGTTGCCTCCCTGGTGCTAGGGTCAAGGATGTCTCGGAGCGGGTACAGAACATTCTGGAGGGGGAGGGTGAACAGCCAGTGGGCGTGGTACACATCGGTACAAACGACATAGGTAAAAAAAAGGGATGAGGTCCTAAAAGCAGAATTCAGGGATCTAGGAAGGAAGTTAAGAAATCGGACCTTCGAAGGTGGTGATCACAGGATTACTACCGGTGCCACGTGCTAGTCAGAGTAGAAATGACAGGATATATAGGATGAATATGTGGCTGAAGAGATGGTGTCATGGGGAGAGTTTCAGATTCCTGGAGCATTGGGACGGGTTCTGGGGGAGGCGGGACCTGTACAAACTGGACGGGTTACACCTGGGCAGGACTGGAACTGATGTCCATGGGGGGCTATTTGCTAGAGTGGTTGGGGAGTGTTTAAACTAATATGGCAGGGGGATGGGAAACGATGCAGGAAGTGGGAAGGTAGTAAAACAAGAGCAGAAACGAAAGGCAGTAAGGGGGAAAGTATAAGGCAGAGAAGCCATAGTCAAAAATAAAAAAGGGCGACAGTACAAGGTACAGTGACTGAGGGGAGCTCAGTGAATAGGCCCAGTAATACTAAAAGGAATAAAACGGGAAGTAAAAACATAAATGGAAAGCGAGGCGGCAGGTTGTTACATGAAGATATGGGTTCAATGACAAGGAAAATTAGGAGAAACGTTAAGAGGAAAAATAACTTAGGAGAGGTTACTAATCAAGGTGTTAAGATTCAAAACAGAGGTATAAAAGCCAACATAAGTGCACTTTACCTGAATGCTCGTAGTATTTGGAATAAGGTAAATGAGTTGATGGCACAAATCATCGTGAATGACTATCATTTAGTGGCCATTACTGAAACATGGTTAAAGGATGGTCACGATTGGGAGTTAAATATCCAAGGGTATCAAACTATTCGGAAGGACAGAGTGGATGGTAAAGGAGGTGGTGTAGTTCTGTTATTTAAGGATGACATACGGGCAGTAGTAAGGGATGACATCGGTGCTATGGAGGATAAGGTTGAATCCATTTGGGTGGAAATCAGGAATAGGAAGGCGAAAAAGGTCACTGATAGGAGTAGTCTATAGGCCACCAAATAGTAACATTATGGTGGGGCAGGCAATAAACAAAGAAATAACTGATGCATGTAGAAATGGTACAGCAATTATCATGGGAGGATTTTAATCGACATGTTGATTGGTTTAACCAGGTCAGTCAATGCAGCCTGGAGGAGGAATTTATAGAATGTATCTGTGATAGTTTCCTAGAATAGTATGTAATGGAACCTACGAGGGAACAAGCGGTCCTAGATCTGGTCCTGTGTAATGAGACAGGATTGATTAATGATCTCATAGTTAGGGATCCTCTCGGAAGGAGCAATCGTAATATGGTGGAATTTAAAGTACAGATGGAGGGTGAGAAGGTAAAATCAAACACTAGTGTTTTGTGCTTAAACAAAGGAGATTACAATGGGATGAGGGAAGAGCTAGCTAAGGTAGACTGAATTTCATAGAATTTACAGTGCAGAAGGAGGCCAAGCGGCCCATCGAGTCTGCACCGGCTCTTGGAAAGAGCACCTTACCCAAGGTCAACACCGCCACCCTATCCCCATAACCCAGTAACCCCACCCAACACTAAGGGCAATTTTAGCATGGCCACCACCTAACCTGCGGATCTTTGGACCGTGGGAGGAAACCGGAGCACCCGGAGGAAACCCACGCACATACGGGGAGAACGTGCAGACTCCGCACAGACAGTGACCCAAGCCAGAAATCGAACCTGGGACCCTGGAGCTGTGAAGCAATTCATAGATCATAGAATGTACAGTGCAGAAGGAGGCCATTGAGTCTGCATCAGCTCTTGGAAAGAGCACCCTACCCAAGGTCAACACCTCCACCCTATCCCCATAACCCAGTAATCCCACCCAACACTAAGGGCAATTTATCATGGCCAATCGACCTAACTTGCACATCTTTGGACTGTGGGAGGAAACCGGAGCACCCGGAGCAAACCCACACACACACTGGGAGGATGTGCAGACTCCGCACAGACAGTGACCCAAGCCGGAATTGAACCTGGGACCCTGGAGCTGTGAAGCAATTGTGCTATCCACAATGCTACCGTGCTGCCCACCCATTGTGCTAACCACTATGCTACCGTGCTGACTGGGAGCAAAGACTTTATGGTGAAACAGTTGAGGAACAGTGGAGAACCTTCCAAGCGATTTTTCACAGTGCTCAGCAAAGGTTTATACCAACAAAAAGGAAGGACGGTAGAAAGAGGGAAAATCGACCGTGGATAGCTAAGGAAATAAGGGAGAGTATCAAATTGAAGGAAAAAGCATACAAAGTGGCAAAGAGTAGTGGGACACTAGAGGACTGGGAAATCGTTAGGGGGCAACAGAAAGCTACTAAAAAGCTATAAAGAAGAGTAAGAAAGATTATGAGAGTAAACTTGCTCAGAATATAAAATCAGATAGTAAAAGTTTCTACAAATAGATAAAACAAAAAAAAGTGGCTAAGGCAAATATTGGTCCTTTAGAGGATGAGAAGGGAGATTTAATAATGGGAGATGAGGAAATGGCTGAGGAATTGGGTCGGTTTTCTGAGTGGAAGACACAAATAACATGCCAGTGACTGATGGAAATGAGGCTATGACAGGTGAGGACCTTGAGATGATTGTTATCACTAAGGAAGTAGTGATGGGCAAGCTAATGGGGCTAAAGGTAGACAAGTCTCCTGGCCCTGATGGAATGCATCCCAGAGTGCTAAAAGAGATGGCTAGGGAAATTGCAAATGCACTAGTGATAATTTACCAAAATTCACTAGACTCTGGAGTGGTCCCGGCAGATTGGAAATTAGCAAACTTGACACCACTGTTTAAAAAAGGAGGTAGGCAGAAAGCGGGTAATTATAGGCCAGTTAGCTTAACTTCGGTAGTAGGGAAGATGCTGGAATCTATCATCAAGGAAGAAATAGCGAGGCATCTGGATGGAAATTGTCCCATTGGGCAGACGCATCATGGGTTCATAAAGGACAGGTCGTGCCTAACTAATTTAGTGGAATTGTTTGAGGACATTACCAGTGCGGTAGATAACGGGGAGCCAATGGATGTGGTATATCTGGATTTCCAGAAAGCTTTTGACAAGGTGCCACACAAAAGATTGCTGCATAAGATAAAGATGCATGGCATTAAGGGTAAAGTAGTAGCATGGATAGAGGATTGGTTAATTAATAGAAAGCAAAGAGTGGGGATTAATGGGTGTTTCTCTGGTTGGCAATCAGTAGCTAGTGGTGTCCCTCAGGGATCAGTGTTGGGCCCACAATTGTTCACAATTTACATAGATGATTTGGAGTTGGGGAACAAGTGCAATGTGTCCAAGTTTGCAGACGACACTAAGATGAGTGGTAAAGCAAAAAGTGCAGAGGATACCGGAAGTCTGCAGAGGGATTTGGACAGGTTAAGTGAATGGGCTAGGGTCTGGCAGATGGAATACAATGTTGACAAATGTGAAGTTATCCATTTTGGTAGGAATAATACCAAAAGGGATTATTATTTAAATGTTAAAAATATTAAAACATACCGCTGTGCAGAGAGACCTGGGTGTGCTAGTGCAGGTGTCGCAAAAAGGTGGTTTACAGGTGCAACAGGTGATTAAGAAGGCAAATGGAGTATTGCCCTTCATTGCTAGAGGGATGGAGTTTAAGACTAGGGAGGTTATGCTGCAATTGTATAAGGTGTTAGTGAGGCCACACCTGGAGTATTGTGTTCAGTTTTGGTCTCCTTACCTGAGAAAGGACGTACTGGCACTGGAGGGTGTGCAGAGGAGATTCACTAGTTTAATACTAGAGCTGAAGGGGTTGGATTACGAGGAGAGGTTGAGTAGACTGGGATTGTACTCGTTGGAATTTAGAAAGATGAGGGGGGGATCTTATAGAAACATATAAAATTATGAAGGGAATAGATACGGGCAGGTTGTTTCCACTGGTAGGTGAAAGCAGAACTAGGGGACATAGCCTCAAAATAAGGGGAAGTAGATTTAGGACTGAGCTTAGGAGGAACTTCTTCCCCGAAAGGGTTGTGAATCTATGGAATTCCTTGCCCAGTGAAGCAGTTGAGGCCCCTTCATTAAATGATTTTAAGCTAAAGATAGATAGTTTTTTGAAGAATAAAGGGATTAAGCGTTATGGTGTTCGGGCCGGAAAGTGGAGCCGAGTTCAAAAAGGATCAGCCATGATCTCATTGAATGGCGGAGCAGGCTCGAGGGGCCAGATGTCCTATTCCTGCTCCTAGTTCTTATGTTCTTATTTTTTTATAATAGCATCTTCTAAACCCCTAATCTCTACTACCTAGGGTAAGGTTGACAGATGCATAGGAACACGACCACTTGCAACTTCCTCTCCAAGCCACACACCACTCTGACTTGGAATTATATTTCTACACTTTCACTGCTGTTGGGTCAAAATCTTTGAACTCCCTTCCTAACAAGTAATGTAGATGTACCTGCACCAGATGGGTTGCAGCAGTTCAAGATGGTGGCTCACCGCCAGCACCTTCTCAAAGGCAATTAGAGATGAGTAACAAATGCTGGCCTTGCCAGTGATGCTCACATCCCATAAAAGAATAAAAAATGAACTGAGAGAGGAATGAAGTAGGGCGATGTTATGGAGATGGATGTAGACAATTTAATGATAACGAATAGAAGGACAGAATCCTCCCGGATCAAATATGACACCAATGTTGCAAGCAGACTGGCTTAATCGAGGGAAGACTAAAAACAATGGGCGCGATTCTCCGAAATGGAGACAGAGTGTTTGCGCCGTCGTGAATGCCATCGCGTTTCACGACGGCGCAAAACGGGCGCGGGCACTACCGATTCTGGCCCCCACAGGGGGCCAGCACAGTGCTGGAGCGGTTTACGCCGCTCCAGCCTCCCTTCCTAGCAGCAACTGGGCGCAGCGCCAACCCGTGCATGTGCAGTGGCGCCACGCCAAACCGCGCATGCGCAGTGGCGCCGCACCAACCTGCGCATGCGCGGTTGGGCCGCGCCAACCCGTGAATGCGCGGGGGACTTCCTCAACGCGCTGGCCCCGATCCAACATGGCGTGGAGGTTCAGGGGCCGGCCACGTAATAAAATAGGGCAGGGGATGGAGAGCCCGGCCCGCCGATCGGTGGGCCCCAATCGCGAGCCAGACCCCATCGGAGGCCCATCCCGGTGAAGGAGCATTTTGCCCCACCCCACAGGCCACCCCCCGACTCTACGCGCAGAGTTCCCGCCGGCTGCGAGCAGGTGTGAACGGCGCCAGTGGGACTGTGCCGTTTCCGCGCGGCCGCTCGGCCCATCAAGGCCGGAAAATCAGCGGGCCACAGACAGCGGCCCGCGACTGGTGCCCCGTCAAATGCGCCGGAGCAAATGGCGGAGATTCTCCGCTCCTTGGAGAATCGCCTGCTGGCGTCGGACCGGCACCGCGGGAAAAAATGGCGCGAACGGCAATTCTCCCATATGGCGCGGCATGGGAGAATCCCGCCCAATAGCTTCTGTCTTCCCAATATTTAATTGGAGGAAAATCATGCTCATCCAGCAGTGGATTTCAGTTAACCTGTCTGATAATTTAGCAAGAGTGGATGACTCAAAAGAGGTAGAGCAGGGTATCATCTGGAACCATGCAAAAACTAATGTCGTACATTTGAAAGGGCATCGAAGGGAACCATGTAGATGAGAAATAGAAGGGGGCACTCAGACAAATTTTTGTCCAGTTCATAATTAAGCCAACATTTTAAATAGATAATTTAAAGAACTCTTAAAGGGTACTGTTTTAGTTACATTCAAAGAAAGGGATTGAATGGAGAAGTAATATTTCATGGAGAAAAACAAAACTTAATTCCACAGACAAGTTAAAAGAACAGCTCTCATCCCGTAACATGTGATGTCCCTCACCTATCTGTGCAAAATACAGGGTTACTGAACTGGCAGCAGACAGTCCTCATAATGGAGCTGCAAACCAGAGTGTAATTACAAGACACTATTGTAATGTGTTACCACAACACAGCAATAGCTGTGATCTTTTGGTGTGCTTGCTAACCCAATATTAAATAAGACGGCGGCATCAAGGAGGATAGACCTGTAAGGTATAAATGTTGCACTGGCTTTTTTTTTCATACGCATTTAATACATTTAGCATGTGCATCATAAGCAAGGAACATACACAAGAAAATAAAGAGAACAGCTTCCTTATTCCCCTGGAGAGACCAGAGGAATTTAGACTGTATACCTCAAAACATTTTCCAATGTTAATACTGTTAACACATCAACAGTTTACAGAAACAGGATAATAAAAATTTTCAGTCACCAGTTCATTGTTCCAAGCAAGCCATTTAATGCAGAATTCCTTCCTTAAAGATACCACGTAAGCCTGTACACCTTTTTTGAGAAGGCTAACTAAAGAAAAAAAAATCACAAGCTCAGCTTTAAATTTTATAACTATTCCAAAACAACACAAACATTTCACAATATACTATTTGTTATCGTCACTGGATTTGAAAGAAGAAACCAGATTTTTCCTTTTTGCCATTTTAGTTTCTAAACAGAAAGGCAGGGAAAAATGGCAAGCAAGATTCCTGAAGCAGTTTATGCCAGCTATTGCTAGCTATTCACTAGCACAAAAAGGTTCTTCTCTTCAAAGGTGAAGACATTATTCAGAGTTTAAATTTATGGGAAATTAAACTTGATTCTTTTAAGTTTGGTGGAGAAGCAGGGAAATGAAGGGTTTAGCAAACCTTTTGTTGCATGGTACACAAGTGACTAGTGGTGCATGATAATCACCACGTCTTGTATTTGTAATTGAAATATATTGCTGACACTCACCATCCAGACTCTCATTGGGAAATCACAGCCTGAAAAGATTTAATAGTAACTTGCAAAATAGAATTGTATAGAATTGTACATATAACTGAAAAGGAAACATTTTCTGGGCTTTAGGGACCGAGATGGGGAGCAGAACTAATTAGAAAGTGCTTTCAAAGAACTGGCACAAGCATGAAGGGTCAAGTGGTTTCCTTGTTTGTTATGTGCTTCCATGGCATAAAGGGGAAGAACATGTCCCAGCATGCGTTAGCACTTTTGAGAAAGAGGAGGTTGTCTCAATCTGGGATGGATGCAACACATCTTTTTAAATGGCAATCTTGCATCTTCCTTACTACACACGTCCTGACCTTCACATTGCCTTGCAGTTGAACCACGATTTTACAGAAATAAATGGTTTACTGTTAGGAATACCATCACGTCACAAAAACAGATATCTAGTTTGCACCCACAATGTCAGGGCTCACATCTCCATTTTACACCATTACTGACAATGTAACATTGCTGGATACTTGATGTACGAGTATACATGCAAGAATCACTTTGTTACATTGCCCTGAAGAGGAAAAAATGGTTGAACTGAAAACAAATAGTTCTCAAATGTACATACATTGACAGGATGATCAAACTATTTCTACAAGGAAAAGGGAGAGGAGAAGATGATTTCTAAAATATGGACAGTTTGACCGAAAGAAAAATCACTAGATTCTAATACAATTTTAAGAACATATTATGTCCATTTTATGGTGACTAACCCATGACATACTAAAGGTTGACTGAATAAAGGGAGGATACCTAGTCCATCTATAATTTCAATCTACATACAGGCCTTATCCACCCCTCCCCCCAATCAATTCTTAGCTCCATTTAATTTAATTATGGCCAAGTAAACCTTTTTATTTTTGATTAAACACTTCACATTCACTTGCAATCAAGCATGGTAACGTTAGAATAATCGAATAAGGTTGGAAATTGCTCTTGACCACACAGTTCTAGCTAAGTAAACAATAGCAAGGGCATCTGAAAAGCATCTTTACCTGCCTTGATGGCACGCAGAAATACATTTTTCACTGGAATGCCTCATTCGTGAGTCTTTGCCTTCTGTTTCCGACGCTAATGCTGGCCTTGGGAGGAGAAGCGGAGCTTCTTGAACGTCCACTTGGATATCTGGGTTTCGGGGTCACAAAGGATGGTGGGGCAGAATGCGGCTAAACACACGGCAGCCCCAAAAACGGTGCTTTGTTTTTTAATGGTTGCAGTGAAATTTTGAATGTTTTAATATAAAACCATCAAATGATGCACTTATTTTGAGTTTTCAACAATTACTAAAGCTACACTGTCCCTGTCTGGGAAATATTTCTGAGAAGATAATTTATGATAATAAGGGTACAGAAATAAGGCAAAACTGGGAAATACAGAAAGCACCATCTGTAAAACATTGTTTAGTCATATAAGTATTACCAGGTTGCTCAATTTTAAACCACTTCAGTACCTGTCGTATAAGTACATTAAAGGAAATGGTGCATTTGTATTCCATTTAAAATCAGTAGTGTACTTTTCCTCCTTTATAATTTTCCATGAAATCACTATTTCTTTTCTGTAGAATAGCATGTATGGAATGTGATCAACATGGAAGGTTTCAGAACTGCACTGCTCTCGCTTCATGCGTTTATAGCTTTTCTGCTTTCAAAGTTAATCTCTGAATTGGGACGGGGTGGGTGATGTATTTAAAATAGATGTGCGCACGGTTTTGTATTCTTCATATGCATAGCTTTCATACGAAGTGTGAGTCATCAAATTAAAATAATTGGTTTACATAAAAATGAAAATTATTGCTTAAACTTCTATTTGAAATCCCATTTCAGTTGGAAAGTTTCTCGAATGCTGCACATGCACAAAACTTCTTATTTAATGCTGAGAGTAAGCACTGCCTCACTTTGTGTTTGCTGCATAGAGGTCAGTCTATTCCAACGCAGAACTAACTAAAGCAGTTTTGGCAGCTAGTCTGTACCTTGCAATTAAATCATATTTGTGATTCCCTTCATATTAGGGAGGGAACTTTCATATGTTTCAAAGCAGAAATTTTCACATCAATATTCTTAGAACAGGAATGGGAATATTCTAGATAAAGTTTTTGTGTTGGTGTACAACAAAGGGACAGATGTGGTTAGCCTCAATGAGAGTCATTTAGAAGCTGCAAGAATCCTGTGAATTAAGAATCAGTGCAAAGTGGTTTGAGTTGCTTGATGTGTAAGCAATAAGTAAAGAACAAAGAACAAAGAAAAGTACAGCACAGATACAGGCCCTTCGGCCCTCCAAGCCTGCGCCGACCATGCTGCCCGTCTAAACTAAAATCTTCTACACTTCCTGGGTCCTTATCCCTCTATTCCCATCCTATTCATGTATTTGTCAAGATGCCCCATAAACATCACTATCGTCCCTGCTTCCACCACCTCCTCCAGCAGCGGGTTCCCGGCACCCACTACTTGAGACCATTTAATTTGTCAGAGTATATTATTTGACTTCCCAGAGTATATTATTGATTCAGCCTAAAATAGCTTGTGAAAAAGCAAAACCAAAAAGTCCAAAGTTAATGAAAACCAAGAGATAAAAATAGAGAACAGAGAAGGTAAAATTTTGATTGTTAAAGATGGGAAATAATATATTGGAGACAGAAGGGCAACTTTGTGAACAGCTTTTCATACAGCAGAAGCCGCTTTCTTCAATTTTGGTTGGCAGAATTCCAGAGAGTAGATTTCAAGATGCAGCTTGGCTCTGTGGTTATGGTCATTTCTTGCATAATATATATTAAACTTGACTGTAAGTACATGCAAGGAGTAGAGTATCAGGGGTTTCTACTTTAGTAGTAATAAAACAAAAAGGGGGGACAAAAAATAAGGAGGCAAAGGTCTACAGTTCTCAACCGAATAATTGGCACTGGTCTATGACTACCATCAGATAGAAAAGAGGTTTGGTATCACCAGAAAGCCACATCACACTACTGCTACAGACAAGCAGGGAAATAATAGCCTTGTTTGTTTTCCAGTTGGGCATTCACATGGGCAAAATTATGTTTTTTTTGCAATTTGTTAAAGTCTGTCCCAGGAGGAGAAGGTATAACTTTACGTTTCCTGTAATTTTCTAGAAATTCTACTTTTTAAACTTACACATAGTTAAATGACTATCACACCAACATGGGATATCATAAGCAAATTCTCAAACCTTTTCATTTCTTTCAGGGTTCAATGAACATATCCAGGTGACTCCACGAGCTTACAGCATTGTCAAAGAAAACAGAGCTCAGGGCAGCACGGTGGCTAGCACTGGGACTACGGCGCTGAGGACCCAGGTTCGAATCCCTGCCCTGGGTCACTGTCCGTGTGGAGTTTGCACATTCTCCCCATGTCTGCCTGGGTTTCGCTCCCACAACCCCAAGATGTGCAGGTTAGGTGGATTGGCCACGCTAAATTGCCCATTAATTGGAAGAAAATTGGGTACTCTAAATTTATAAAGAAAAAAGAAAACAAATCTCACTTGACTGCAACAAACCTATATTTAACTTTTGCGGATATGGGGGAAGGGGGCAATTTTCCACCTCAGTCTTTGGCAGATGGGAATGCGGAGGGGGCAGAGAATTGGAGGGTGGAGGAAAAGGAGTCCTAAAATGGCTTTTATGCCATTTTCCTGTCCCCACCCCCTGCGAGTGACATAATGGGGTTCCACCATGCAACGACAAGAACCCAATTTGAATACATTTTAATCTAATTAGTGGGCCTCCCCACTGTAATTCCTCCCACATTAAAAAAGTCCCCTTACACCTGCAGGGTGACATCACATCAACGGATTTACAACAGATTTTTAAAAACAGGGAACTGGCAACAGAGCGTGTTGGGGGTGTACAGGTAAGTACAATCCCCAGAGGGCAGAGGATATTGCCTGGGCAGTATCCTGTCACTGTCTCCTGGGGAAGATTCCGTGTCCAATGGGGGGGCTGGAGGGAGGAGGTGGGGTCCATGTCCGTTTGGGGGGGGGGGGGGGGGGTGGATTCAATGGGGGTGCTCCTCTTTTCTATTTTTATCCTATTTACATCAGGGACCCCTTCAGGAGCTGAGGCTGCTGGCAGGTCAGGCTCTTTATGAGCCCCCCCCCCTCCCCCCCTCAGTGTGATGTCGTGGGACACACCCTTTTTTCTGTCTATGAAACATGGCAGGAGCAGTCCACACTTCGCTTTTCTCGCCCGAGTTCACACTTTGACAAAACATTAGAAAATTCTGCCCACAAAGTAGTGATCTCTTAGACATCGGATAAAGTCTTAAGGACAACTTATTTATTTTATTAACAGAAGTAGCAGAGGTGTGTTTCATGCTGTGAAACAAACCAGTTTATTAATTTAACATTGACGACGTTAGTTCACAATCATAT
Source organism: Scyliorhinus torazame (assembly GCF_047496885.1). Lineage (NCBI taxonomy): Eukaryota > Metazoa > Chordata > Chondrichthyes > Carcharhiniformes > Scyliorhinidae > Scyliorhinus > Scyliorhinus torazame. Next base: position 169,915,538 of record NC_092712.1, on the reverse strand, counting down.
TTCAAGCTTAAGTTAAAAATTAGCATGTCACATACGGTTTTTCATGAAATGCTCTCCAATATATTATGTACACAAGAGGATTGTGCCATATTGAACACGTTTTACATATGGTCTTGTAATTTCTTTCAGCAGTAAACCTCTCATAATAAATATACATTTATATCTGACAAATTCTAGCATTCCCCATGAATTTGCGGCTACTTGTTCAATCTAAGACAATTTGAAACATAAGAATTTAACAGTAGATTGTACTTGAAAGTGAACGCCCGTGCTTTTGCAAGCTTATGTCTTGGATGGTGGGTCAAACTACAAAGCAACTCAGTTAATATCAATACCTACAAATACATACACTTACGATAAATCACATTAAAATCATTTCAATACAATAATGCAATCCAGAACATTTATTAACATAAATTGGATTTTGTGATACGAGGAGGTGCAGGGGATAATGTCTGATCAAATATTCAACCTCGATAATCTGTACACAAGACTGACATGCATACCATCTGTGTATAAAGGTTGAAATACGAATGCATGCACAACAAGCAAGGGAATCCTGATCCAGGGTTCCATTATCTCTGCATTCACCCCAATCAGCAAGGGCACCATCTACCAACAAAACAAATACATATGTGACCCAGTTTCCTATGCAGGTGTTTATTGCCAGCACTACTTTCACCCATTCTCGGAATACATTATTCCCAATCTTCTGCTTTCCCTTTTATTTTAGATTGACTCTCATGTAATGGCAGATTTAAACAGTAAAATTTGACTTTTGTACAGTGGCATCCTTAAATATACTCAGTACGATTTTGTGGGCATTAATCGCCTAAAAGTATTTGTCTCCTGTGTAATTTTCAATTCATGGAGCTGGATAGTTTATAAGATTTTGAAACATTTGTTTCTCTAACTGCCAAGCAAAAACATATGTGCTCCCCACCAACAGTTCCTAATTATTCTATCCAATGAAAGTGTTTCTATTATTTAATGGTTACAGCTATATATCTTCCATTATTACATTTTTTTGTTGACATTATAAACTAAGGAATAAGCAGAATATACCCGGGGTGGGATTCTCCGACCCTCCGCACCAGAATCACGCCCGGCGCGGGGGCGGAGAATAGCCGTTCACGGTGGAAATCTGGCACGATGGCACTTCCTCGATTCTCCACAAACCTGCCAGTCCCGCGCGTGCGGTCGATGCGGCGCCGGTCGGGGGCTGCTGGAACAGGCCCCCCTGACAATTCTCCGCGGTCAACCGGCCGAACTCCCGCCGACGTGCTTTACATGTGGAACCACCCGGCGGGAGCTGGGATCCGCGGCCGCGGTTCTGATGGGGGGGCGGGGGGAATCTGACTCCGGGGGGGGCCTCAGGGGTGGCCAGGCCTGCGATCGGGGGCCACCGATCGGCGGGCCATCACGATCTGGGAGGGAGCTACCTTAGTCCGCACGGGCCCGCTGTGTGGCTCCGCCATGTCAGTGGCGCCTGCGCCGAGGTGGGCCGCCGTGCGCATGCTCAGCTGCGCGGTCTAAACAGCAGGGCACTACCAGCAGCCAGAGCTGTGGAACGAACACCGGGGCCCTGCTGGCCCCCTGGAAAACGGAGAATCACCCCGGGCTTTCGAGGAAAAAGTCCGGAGTGATTCTCGCCCGTTTTCCAGCGGACGTGAGGACTTATTCCCCAAAAGGGAGAATCCCACCCTCTATGTCTGTCTCAAAACAGAGGACAACTTTTGTTTTAAAGTATCAGCAATTGAGAGAGAAATACCACCGTGAGGATTCCTTTGAAGTAATGTAGAAATTGCAATTCTTATCAATAGGGTTCAATAGTAAGTCACCTGTTCACGGTTGAAGATCAGACAGCTGGGAAAGGATAATCTGTTGGAGGTTTGTTTGCTTGCCTGATTCAATTTTCAGACAGGCCTTTAAATAGACATCCAAAGATGGGCAGATTAGGTGGATTGGCCATAATCAACGTGCGGGATTCCGGCGATAGGGTGGGGGAATGGGCTTCGGTAGAGTGCTCTTTCGGAGGATCGGTGCAAACTCGATGGGGCGAATCACCTCCTTCTGCACTGAAGGGATTCTGTGGACATTTGCCCAAAACAGTGAGTGGTGGCTGCTCACATGTGGGAATCGGGTCATAAGCCAGTTGCAGGGCTCCCAATACCATTTTCTCCCTCCGGTATTAAGTAGCCTAATCAACACTCCTTAAAGGCACCACTGGAAGCCTCTCCGAAAAGTTCATGTTCTTCCTGGCCCCACAAAAATTTTTCATCGACTGCAACCTATTCTTACTCCCTCTAGATTTTAACTTTTTTAAATCCCTTTCTCAGAGTTATCAAGACAATGCGCAGAGTGGACAGGGCGAACCACTAATTCATCTTCTTGCTTTCTCCAAAAATCAATTCAAATTGAATCCAATTCATGGTCTCCACAAGAGGGATATACTACATCCAAGTTGAGGAGAACAGCTGATTACAACTGATCTCACACTTGATTTTAGACAAAAGGCAGCGTGTTCTCGCTCCCTCTAGGTTTACTCATAAGAACACAAGAACCAGGAGTAGGCCATCTGGCCCCTCGAGCCTGCTCCGCCATTCAATGAGATTATGGCTGATCTTTTGTGGACTCAGCTCCACTTTCCGGCCCGAACACCATAACCCTTAATCCCTTTATTCTTCAAAAAACTATCTAACTTTGTCTTAAAATCATTTAATGAAGGAGCCTCAACTGCTTCACTGGGCAAGGAATTCCATAGATTCACAACCCTTTCGGTGAAGAAGTTCCTCCTAAGCTCAGTCCTAAATCTACTTCCCCTTATTTTGAGGCTATGCCCCCTAGCCTTGCATTCCCCCGCCAGTGGAAACAACCTGCCCGCATCTATCCTATCTATTCCCTTCATAATTTTATATGTTTCTATAAGATCTCCCCTCATCCTTCTAAATTCCAACGAGTACAGTCCCTGTCTACTCAACCTCTCCTCATAATCCAACCCCTTCAGATCTGGGATTAACCTAGTGAATCTCCTCTGCACACCCTCCAGTGCCAGTACGTCCTTTCTCAAGTAAGGAGACCAAAACTGAACACAATACTCCAGGTGTGGCCTCACTAACACCTCATACAATTGCAGCATAACCTCCCTAGTCTTAAACTCCATCCCTCTAGCAATGAAGGACAAAATTCCATTTGTCCCCAACAATCTGTTCACTGGGTTTGTGAAGAAGCTGATCAATTTTTCATCAGGTGTGGTCAGGTGTAATCGAGCACTGTCGTAGTAGTGCATGTAGCACTACTGTCATGTAGTGCACGATCAGATTTAAATGTGGCTTGAACTTGGAAATGGTTCCAGCATCTGTGGGCTGCTGTCAGAGACATATAATTATCTATTTTGGACCAAACGTGAAAATCTATAGAATTCTATTAACAGCTGGTCCAGTCAATTATGGGATGCTGCTCAGCAAGAATTCAATCTTGTTCCCTCACTTTTCTCCAGAGCTCCAGTAAGAGGTACATTTATGTCATTTGGAATTAGTATTAACTTAACTTTCGCACAGCAAGTAATATGATTAAAAAATAGAACTACCTGGCAAGTTATTTTTATTTCCCAATTGTGTAAGTACAATCCTGCACCTGCCAACTCTGCACAATGCGAATCACTAGTTCGCCATGTCACGAATTACAGCCACAGACTTGCCTGCCAACTCACACGGAATAGGTTGTAGCATTCCAAAAACTGGCTCTGAAGTAATAAGTCAGACAGAAAAGGTAATTCAACTTCATCAGTGCGAAATATTACATTGATGTAGACTAGTTTCTCAAGAAAGGTCATCAACCAACAGTGTGCTGTAGCCACTGAGTGACTCAATATGCAACCACATCAGTCTAGATAAGTGGATTTTAAAAATAAAGAAAACCCATGAACTGGTATGTTCAAAAGCTGGGATGGTAACATGAATCATAGTGATCCTGTGCTGAATTCCACAAAACAATTCCATTAACAACTCAATCATCATACAGTATTATGATGTGACCTTTTTGTCTATTGCACTCAACCGCCAATCTTCATCAACGAAAGGGAGTCCAACCTTTGTCAAGCATGTAAAAAACATGTTGATGAGATTTAATGCTGCCCGTACCTGGGACAGGTACATGAGGAAGATGAAAAGAGTAATATTGAAATGGTATCTTGACATAACCTTGGACATTGTCAATATTGGACTATACAGAAAGGGGAGGAAAAGGAGAGAGGGGAGGCAGAGCAGGAACAAGGGAAGGGGAAGTGGGGGAGGAATGAGCAGAGGGGAGGTAGGGAAGGAATGAGGGGAGAGGAGGAACAAGAGGAGGAGGGAAAAAGAGAAAGAGGGAGGGGAGAGGAAAGGAAAGTAATAATACTACAGGTCATAAAGAGTCTATCTTGTTACAGTCTGCGTCTTATATTTTTGTCATTGATTGGACCATGTAATTATCTCAGTCATGTCAAGTTATTATGAACTTCAATAGTATTGAGTCAAACAGAATAGTCTCATGAAAGGCACTGATTAAATATTATTGGTGACCCCCCATCTCCTCAGAGTACTGTCTTGCAACTGCTCCTAGATTATACCATGTAAATTGTCTGGAATACATCAGCAAATGTCATATGTTAGTTGGTATTTGTTGGGAAGTGAAGTTACCATCCAGAGAAACAGAAAGAAAACCAGGTTCTATCAGTATAGCTGTCATGGACCATAGTATACATGGTTGTTCCAAAGCACACATTTGTTCTTGCAAATCATATTTCACTGGAGTACACTGCACAACCAGCCAATTCCAGAGGGTTGATTAGCACAAAGAGAGGAGAGGTCCCAGGCAGGTTTCCCCAGGACATGTTGGAAGGCTGTGAAAAAATGATCCTGTTTTCACAAAGCTAAACTGGCTGGTGCCAGGATATCTCATTAGGACCACACAGGTGGAAATGATTTTGCATGTCGCTCTGAAAAAGTCAAGTTTTAAACTGCAAGATGGGCCCTGCATTTTAGTTGCCTAAAGGTCAGGCACCAAACCTAAGGAGTGTAATTTTTAGGATCTCCTACTGTTGCAAAATATCTGGGAATACTCTGTTATTGGAGGCACAGGGAATTCCTGGATTTACCAGAGTGCATTGCTTCGCCCTCATTAATAGCAGAGGAGTGGGTGACCCACCCACACAAGGGCTGCACAAGCTCAATGCAATATTCTCTACCAACCTGATGCCAGACTCCTTCATGCTCCTTGAAAGTCACAAGAGGCTGCCTGATGCACTCAGCATCTCTCTGCATGACAGTCAGTACTCTCTCCTGCATGCTATTCCATCAAGGTCCTAATTGGAGTCCTGTAGAGTTGAACTCATTTGTGATCACACCTCCTGTAAGATGGCAGATGAGCTAACCTTCCACCCTGGGTTGGCTGAAGCCCCCAAGAAATATGCAGAGCCAGTATCGGAGCTGGTGGCAGACTGTCAGATCAAGTAACAGGACCTCCTCATTAGTGCTATGCTGTTGCTCACTCTCTCCCTACTGATGCTGCTGTGCTTGAGTGTCTGAAAGCAGGAAATCAGGAGGTCGGTGAGGGAAAGGGGGAGATGGGTGGGAAGCAAGAGTCCCATGGTCACATCATCAACAGCATGTTCAACATGCCAGATAGCAGGATGAGGGCAAGCTGGGAGTTGAGAAGGGGCATAAGACAGGAAAATGTTAACATCCTCAACATTGAGTGCTGCTGAATATCACATGGTAGCTAACTCCATGCTGCTGAGAGTCATCCCTTTTGTTGGACTCAGGAGATACAGGGGGTCTTTTAACCTGCTGGTTCTGCTCTTCTCCCTCCTACTGTGTTCCAATTTGTACTGCAAGAGAAAAGACAGAATGTCAGTGATTATGTGGTGCTGTGTTTGGTTAATGTTTCTGACAGAAATGAAGAGTTGGTGATATGTGCAGACAGTGAAAGATGTCTGTTGGCTGGCAACATTGGTAGGTTTGTGAGGGTGAAGTGGCGTAACTATTAGGAGCGAGTCTTCAGTGCCAGGGAGTAATGCTAGGGGTACGGGTGCATTGAAAAGCCTGAGGAGGTTGGTGCTGTGGTGGGCGGTATCGTGTTAAGATAGATTCACTGACCTTGACCACCCACAAGGTAATTTAATCTCTTGTGGCACTGCTACGAGATGCTCAGCTCCAAATGCTGGGAATTGACATCCCTGGCTACCCATTTCCACTCCCTACGGAGGATGGTTCTAGAGAATCTCATGAACCCCATAGAACTATGGAATGTCCTCTTGCCCAACTATATCACTAATGCCTCCAGTGCTGAATGCATCATTCTGGAACCCTTTCTTTGCTCTGTTGTAAATTCAAGCAGTTTTATTCAGTACAGCATCTCCTTTAAAGGGGATGATGTGGAGATGCCGGCGTTGGACTGTGGTGGGCACAGTAAGAAGTTTTACAACGCCAGGTTAAAGTCCAACAGGTTTGTTTCAAATCACTAGCTTCCGGAGTACAGCTCCTTCATCAGGTGAGTGAAGAGTTGGGTTCCACAACCACATATATAGACAAAGTCAATGATGCAAGACCCCTTTAAAGGGGGACAGCCTGCCTTTAAGAAGGGCAGGTTGGCTGCATCACTTACTCTCACAAGGTTGTTTGGTTCTTGCTGAACACAGAGACAGACAACAGTGCTAAGAGGACACCAGCAGCCAGAAACCTATGCAGCCTGACACTACAATTCATGATGGCTAGGTGAGAGCATCAAGTATTTGGGCTGCCCTCCTCCATTGGAGCTGGTGCACACAGGTTGCAAATCACAAACTCCATGCCTAAAAAAAAGGCAGACACATTTTTAGCCCAAGAATTCCCAAAACTAATGCTTCAAGAAAATGAATTTGTTAATAAAGTCTACAATTGGCGCTCCTAAGAAAATCCATTCAGAGTTCAGTGCTTCTAATATAATTTATTTATTCTAGACAGGTTGACTGCTGATGGCATTAGCAAATTGAACATTTAATTACGTCTGACCTAGAAACAGTCATACAAATAACAATTATACAGCATCTTATTGGTAGAGTGAAGGAGCAAGCAACACACAAGAGACCAGCACTGGGAGAACAGGTTCTCAACGGGTTGGAGAGTTGTTGGAGGTTACAAAGATAGGGAGAGTAGAGGCTACGGAAAGGTTTGAACACGAGGATGAGTATTATGAAAAGAAGGCATTCAGACACTAGGAGCCACTTTAGGTCAGCGAGCAAAGAGATAATGGAATGTGGTGATTTAGAATACGGGCAGCAAAGCTGAGTGAGCTCAGGTTTTTGGTGTGGAAGGTGAGGTGTGGATTAGGAAAACCTTGCAATAATCAAATCTGGAGAGAAACTCATCTATGCTTATGTCTATTGAAATTATTCACAAATTTTTACAGTGACTAAACTATATCAAATTAATTCATCTGACGCTTTCACATAGAACATTTCCTTCCTGTTACTATTCTGAGTTCATAGCAGTTAATATGAGCAGTGCGGTGGCATAGCAACTGTCAACACACTGAGCTACAAAGTACTCAGTTGTGGGTTGATAACCAACATTTTCCAATGGGTAGTTTTCAGATCTTGGTCATAACATTGTAGGAAAGTCACAGAGAATCACACTGAGGAGCTTTGATGCACTTGCAGGCAATCCAATATAGAGAATGCTTAAGAAAGCATGATATAATTGCCTTCTTGTAAAGGCTTGGCAGGGGGTGGGATGGGAAAAGGAGAAGAGTGGGAACAAATGAAAAGGGCGAGTGAGTCAGCCAGGACTGATCTCTTGCACTTTCTAGTAGTCAACTCAAGAGTTGGCAGAAGCCTGGGAGAGAGAAAGAAAAGAAACATTTCATAAGACTTAAAGACTGCAACAACTCATGGAGTGACAAACATTTCTTTTAAGATAACTTTCCATAAACTGACAAAAATAAAGAGACTTTTCTCCCTGAACTATTTCTTGAATCATACTCATAACACATAGAAACTAGGTGCTGAAGTCGGCCATTCGGCCCTTCGAGCCTGCACCACCATTTAATATGATCATGGCTGATCATGCAAATTCAGTCACCCATTCCCACACATTTTAAGAGATTACAATCCAGTTTCCGTGGTCTGTTTAATAATCTGTATCTGACCAAAACAGCCTCACCTAAAATTTCCCAATCTGTTTAACAAAGAAACAAAATTAGGTTGGCTGATTTTATGCTGCGTTGAATAGAATTTCTTGCCATCAATGTTGCATCATGAAAAGCTGCAGAGGATCATATAAAACCATATTTTATATATAGTAACTAATTTTCATTACAAAGTAACCACCTGGTTGAAAAAGTACCACAATTTTGTTATTTTCTTGCATTTTTTGAAACAGTCCTGTAACATTTAATGTTTGCAATTTGAGTCAGTCTAGACTGATGAATGTTCAGGCTTGCCTTCTCCCACAAGTCACTATATCCACTTTAACCCAGGAAAAATTACTTACATAACCATTAACTGTGAATTAATATTGTATGTGGGGGTAGAAAAGGAAGTTTGCATTGAAAGAGAGATTTCTTTTTCAAATTATAAAGCACCCTCATTGGATGGGATTGTCTATGTCAGAAGGCAGATTTTGCTGCAATGAGACACATCATGATAAGACATTTTTGATGTTATCATCTGGATATATTGTGTATGTCACTTGTGCACTTCTCTTTACATAGGAGGACGGCACGGTAGCACAGTGGTTAGCACAGTTGCTTCACAGCTCCAGGGTCCCAGGTTCGATTCCCGGCTTGGGTCACTGTGCGGAGTCTGCACTTTCTCCCTGTGTCTGCGTGGGTTTCCTCTGGGTGCTCCGGTTTCCTTCCACAGTTCAAAGATGTGCATGTTAGATGGATTGGCCATGCTAAATTCCCCTTAGGTTAGGTGGGGTTGCTGGTTTACAGGGTAGGGTGGAGGTGTGGGCTTAAGTAGGGTGCTCTTTCCAAGAGCTGGTGCAGGCTCGATAGGCCAAATGGCCTCTTTCTGCACTGTAAATTCTATGATTCTATGAGATGTGCATTAGAATACAATAGTTTGATTTTACTCCAATGTCATGCAAGTAATTTATACTGCCTTGACTTACGCCATGTGATTAACAGATGGACAGAGCATATGTTGACATTTAACATTTGAAAAGATAGACTAACAGACCATCAAGCTTGCTCCATTAAGTAAATGGGATAACTTTGCACCCATTGATAATGCTATCTCCTGGGAGAAGCAAGAAAATTCAGGAAGATTTGGGGTTATGCTCCAATGGCTCAATCAAGGGTGACTGATGTCCATGAACTGTCAAAAGTTAAACTAATTAACTGCTTATCCCCATAACTTGCAACATTTTCCTACATCATCCGCAACTGTCGAGATGGGATGATGCTGTTGAATCAACGAATGAAGAACTACATCCTATACATAGTTCTAGATGCCTTACAAAAAGGAAGATGAATAGCTTCCTGGATGGGAGACTCTCAGGCTGGCAGGACTGATCCAGTGAAAAGATGGTCAGAAGCTGATATTCCAACAAGCAGATCTGTCAAAGGATGAAACTGTACAAGAAGGGCAGGGAAGAGAAGCAAACACTTGGTCCATTAAGCTGCTCCGATCAGAGTTCCTGCATCATTCATTCTTTCCCTAGCTTCATTTAAAGGGAGCAGTGAACTTATTTCCCTCCCAGCCCTAAAAACACATTCCAGCAGCATTTTACCCCATGTTTATAATCTTCAAAATTAAACATATAACAATTCAGCAGCAAAATATTGCAGATACTGGAAATCTGAAACAAGAGTCAAAATTCTGGAAGTACTCAGCCAGTCAGGCCACATCTGTGGAGAGAAACAGGTCTATGCCCTTCATCAGTTTCTGATGCTGTGTATTTCCAGCATCTTCTGTTTTTATTTTGGTCAACATAATCCAGAACTTCTTTAAATAAATGTTGATTGACCTTGGTTCAAATACGTTCACAGTTTGTTTTGGTTGGAATAAAAAAACATTTCTAATTTCTACCTTTACTCAAACTTGTTTGCATTCTTGCACTTTTTGGTCAAGTTACTGCTACATTTCATTGCTGTAAACAACATGCGATAAAGCACGACAAATAGAATAAAGTTGCCATATTCTTTTCAAGAGTGCTAGCAAAGATGGTGCAAAAAGCAGTTGCTGGTATTAAACCAGAAACACAGACTTGTGATCAATCCTGTTCTTTGAGACAGATGATTGTTTATTGAATGAACCAGGGTTCTGAGGTAGATGATACCTACTTTGTTGTAGATGGGACTATCACAGGTGGAGGGAGATGCTTCCACAACTCATTCATGTAAATGCAAGCACATTTGCAGTTGAACTGCAAAGATGGGCAACCATTTTAGGAAAACAGTGGAAACTCAAATAGCAGATGAAATACTGCTTTGCTATATTCTGCAATGAGGTCAAATTGCAATATTTTAAAGTTGTCCAATCGGCCCCCTGGCTGAGATTTCCAACCATATTACCAAAGGTTTGGGCCATTCCCAGAAGCAGAGTCTCATCAGAAGTCGCAATCCACTATAAATCGGCAAACAGAATTGAAAACACCCCACTTGTGAGACCAGTGGTGCAGTTGAACACTCTACCAGTCGTAATACCATCACTAAAGTACATGCAAGTCTGAATAACTGAGCTGTGGGTTCTTCCTGGGATCTGCTCCAAACACACTGTGCCATGTTTTCAGTAGCATTGCAAGGAAGTGAACACACAAGAGTAAACAAAAGTCTGCCTGGTAAGGCTTAAGATTTCACTGCAATGAAGATGGGGGGGAATATAATCTAGATTAATATGTGAATGGGGACAACTGGACGAAAAACTGACCATAAACTCAGCTAAAGGTTATGCAGGAAGTATAGTTGAGCAACTTGACTTTTGAGAAGACACATCTCAACGAGCAGTTATTATCTTAATTAAAGAAAGAGGGAGATTACAAGAAAAAGAAAAAAACGAATGAAACTGATCACGGGATTCAAGGAAAAATGCAAGCCTCAAGCATAGGCTTGCACTAGGAATTTGAAGAATTGGTTTAAATTTAAACTTATAGATTCTCCTCCGGTATACAAGGTTGCTGGATCAAAATCCTGGAACTCCCTCCCTAACAACGCTGTGGGTGTACTTACATGACATGGACTGCCGTGGTTCAAGAAAGCAACTCACCATCAGCTTTTCAAGGGCAATTAGAGATGAAAATTGCTAACCTAGTCAGCGTCTCACACACATCCCATGAAAGAATAAATGAAAATACTTTGTATCAGGGACTGAAATATAGCCAATGTAACACCACTATTCATTCACAAAGAGAGAGGTTAAACCAGGTAACTGTAGATCAGTTAGTCTATCATTATCACTGGTCAAACTGAGCAAAGAATAATCAAAGATACAGCCAGCATGGATTTGTTGAAGACAATTCAAGCTTGATAAATTTGATAGATATTTTCGATGAAGACTTTTTATATGGATAAAGGGAATGGAATACATGTTGAACATATGGATTTTCAGGTGATCGATAAAATGTCATGGGAGCCTATTTGCAAAATCTTCAGACCTGTAGAACGCAAATAAGCATAGCAGCAGCAATACAAAGTTGGTTATAAGACAGGAACCAAAGGATTACAGTTAATGTATGACTGTTGGATTGGAACAGGATTGGAAGTGGTATTCGAAATTCAATGCTGTTTTCATTTTTGTTCTTGATGCATAAAGGTGATATGAACGTGTGCACATGGAACACTATCATTGTTCAGTCAAGACACAGAGGTTTCAACAAATATTGAGGCAGACTGCAAAAAAATCAGAGTGAAATAGATTAGAAAACAGACAGATTTAATTTAGTGCTGAGACGTAGAGTGTGATGCATTTTGGAAGAGAAAATAGGAACTGAAGTGACCACTCAATATAAGGGGTGGAGGAACATTGGCATAAGTTTTAGAAAATTTAAGTTAAAATATTTAACTACCCCCCCACCCAAATATCGACCAAAGAAATTTAGAATTTTACAAATAGAGGCCGAGTGTACAGCAGCAAACAGGTCATAGTACAAGACAAAGGTTGGGCCACAATTAGGATAATGTGAGCTGGTTTGGACTCCATATTGTGGTAAAAAAGTTAATCATAGACACCAATCAGTATGAATTCATTAGGATGACACCAGGGAGAAGAAACTATAGCAGTAATGTGGGTGAAGAGACTGCGATCATTTCAACTGGAGCAGAAAAAAGTTAATAGGTTATTTATTAGAATATTCTGAAAAAAGGACAAGGCTGTATCCTCCAGTTGAGGGGTCAGTGACAAGTGATCATCCATTTAAAACTTTCACTAAGAATGAGGGAACAAGGTCAGAAGAAATGTATTTATGTAGTGAATTTAGTTTGGAACACTGAATCACAGGGCATACCCTAGTCTGTAGCTACCACACATTTAAAATTAAAAATAGGCAACATTTGCAGAAAGGGAAGATAAATCGCTGTCGGGAGAGATAAGGGCAGTGAAATTAGTTTTAAATTGCTCTAGCAAAAAGCAGACCCAAGCAGGTTGGTCTAATTGATTTCCTAATGCTTTGTAAAATTATACAACTCCAGTAAAGTTGTAAGTGTAGGAAACCTTCAATAATGTTCGAAGTGCACGGTTGCAGCACAATTGTAAGGGATTGAATAGCTTATTATGGAAGTGGATGAGAAAATGGCTGAAACCGAGGGTTATGGTTAGCCAGGTTTTATTGGCTGAGGAAACATCAACACCGCTTAAAACCTGAGGTCACCATGCTTAGTTGTACACGGCTCTGATCATACTCTTGAACAACACAACAACAATTTTATTGTGCATCTTTAACACAATGAAAGGTATCAAGATGCTTCACTGGGGCATTATCATACATAGAACATAGAGCAGTACAGCACAGAACAGGCCCTTCTGCCCTCGATGTTGTGCCGACCATTGTCCAAAACCAAGATCAAGCTATCCCACTCCGTCATTCTGGTGTGCTCCATAGTTGAGATATAGAAGTAAATGACCATAAACCGCTGCATTAAAGTATTTTATTTCTCCAAAAACTGCTTTTATGTTGTTTGAACAGAACCAGCAGCCTGGGAAAGGTGAAGAATTTACTGTTGGCCCACAACTCTAGGGAGGATTAAGCCCATGTTATCCTGTGTCCCTCCTCTCAATGGTGCCATGATATGACATTGAGCCACATATGGTGACATTAAGGCAGATGACTAAATGCTTGGTCAAATGGCTGGTTTTATAAAGTGTATTAAAGGAGGAAAGTGAGATAGAGAGGCGGAGAGGTTTAGGGAGGGAATTCCACAGCTTAATTCACTTCTGATCACTAAGGGAAAAAGGAAACATCAAACCAGGGACCCGGGTTCGATTCCCGGCTTAAATCACCGTCTGTGCGGAGTCTGCGCGTTCTCCCTGTGTCTGCGTGGATTTCCTCCGGGTGCTCCGGTTTCCTCCCACAAGTCCCAAAAGACATGCTTGTTAGGTCAATTGGACATTCTGAATTCTCCCTCAGTGTACCCGAACAGGCACTGGAGTGTGGCGACAGGGGGATTTTCACAGTAACTTCATTGCAGTGTTAATGTAAGCCGACTTGTGACACTAATAAATATTACTATTAAGTGCAAGTGATGCAGAAAATGACTACTGGGTTTGTTCCTGGTCGAGAAAAATAAGTGCGGAGGGAAGCTTTGATACATTGGGAATGAAAGAAGACCAAAAACAGGTTTACCAAATACTATGTGGATTAAATATATTTATCATCAAATTAAATTATGACTGCAGAACACAGGGACAAACTATTGAAAGGTAAATCAAGGGTTAATTTCAGGAAGCACTTCTGAAAATAATAAATGGTTTTCTGATTAGAACGGGCAAATATCCTGGAGCCATTCAGGAGGTAGCTAAATATTTAATGGTGACCATAAATGTCCACAGAACAATGAGTTAAATGAGAAAAAAATGGTTTCTCCTTCATTTTTTATTTATTCATATCTGAAATGGATTTCTATTAAAGGGAGACGAAGAGGAAAGAGGTTCAGAATAAATATAATGAAGGACAAAAGAGTCCAAAATAGTATGGTCTAAGCAAGTTTTACAGAAACTTACCTCAGGACAGTGAGCAAAAGTGTGAGGTAATGCACTTGGGAAGGACTAACAAAGCAAAGGATTACACTATGAAAGGTAGGACCCTGGAAAGTACTGAAAATCAGAGGAACCTTGGAGTACGTATCCCCAGATCCCTGAAGGCAGGGCAGGTTGGTAATGTGGTTAAGACATCAGGGATACTTGCCTTTATTAGCTGAATCGTAGAATACAAGAGCAGGGAGGTCATGCTGAAATTGTATAAAATGCTAGTCAGGCCACAACTGGAGTACTGCATGCAGTTCTGCTCATCACATTGTAGAAAGGATGTGATTGCACTGCGGAGGATGCAGAGGAGATTTACCAGGATGTTGCCTGGGCTGGAGAGTCTGAGCTATTAAGTAAGATTCGATAGACTTGGGTTGTTTTCCTTGGCGAAGCAAAGGTTGAGGGAGAGGACTTGATAGTGGTATATAAGATTATGAGACACACAGATAGGGTGCATAGGAAGGCATGTTTTGCATTAGTAGAGGGGTTAATAATCAGAGGACCTAGATTTAAGAAAAGAGGTAGAAGGCTAAGAAGGAAGTTGATGAGAAACTTTTTTACCCAGGGGGGGAGTGAGAGCCTGGAACACAATGCCTGAAAGGGTGGTTGAGTCAGAAACTCAGGTAACATTTAAGAAGTATCTAAATGTTCACTTGCATTGCAATAACCTCGAGGGCTATGGATCAAGTACTGGCAAATGGGATTAGTCAGATCTTCGTTGACCGGCACAGACACAATGGGCTGAATAGTGTCCTTCTGTTCTGTAAACGTCTATGAAGATGCTCAACAGAATAGGTAAAAGAAAATAGAATGACAGAGGGTAATGAGAAGTATAAGAGAGCAAATGCGCAAAGTCTTAGAAATAAAAGTTTGGGAACAAGTTGCATTAATTCTAATGAAGGGTGGACCTGATGTTGCCTCCTTGATTTAAACTTGGCTTGGTTAAATGTTTCAGCTTAAAATTTTCAGATGAGATAGGAAGAAAAAAAGGAGCAATGATATTAATTAAGGGTAAAATAATAGCCATAAAAAAAGAGTTTGTCTGGATTGAGTAAAGAAATAATGTGGGGCATGTTAGCTCGCTGGAAACTGGGACCATGAGGGATTAAAACAATTAGGTGGTTTGCAGACTGTTTAGAAATGCTTGCAACAGTAACAGTTCTAACAGGGAACTTGGACTAACTTATCTGGACTGAGACAAAATAAAATTTGAGATCAAAATGAGGATGCTTTCTGGAAAGTATTGAGGAATAATGACAAACATGTAATTAGTTTCAGATTAGAAATTAGGTTCATATCATAACCTCATATTGAGGTTAACTCCATTCCTCAAAGTTCTTTATATTTGATTAACTTCCCAGTTCATGAAGAAACATCCTAGAATTATTTGAATTCCTGAGTTATTAATTCTCAATTTGTCTCTGGATTTTCAAATCCCACCAGTAAAGAAGGAACATTAAAACGGAGACATTCCGAACTGCAGCCTTCTGAAAACACCATCAGCCTGTGCTGCCAAATCTAGACTTCTCCAGAGCCTTTATAACCAATTTAACCTGCCTCTCTGCAGATTTCCTTATTCTCACCATGACAGCTGGTGCTGCAACAATAGCTCTAGATGTGACTTTTTAAAAAATTAAAACGTCTACATTTTGAACAGCAACAACAGAAAGCTGATGGAGAACTACTGTCAGAAAGAGTGGGAGCAATTATGGTAGAGGAGCCCATGAGGCAAACCTTCACCTTCACCTCACAGGTGGTAATGTAGTGGAATGGATCGTCCATGTGTCTATTATAGAATCCTCACCTCACATAATTTCAATAGGATAAAGGCCATGCACATTCTACATGTCATCTGCTCTACCCAATTATATTCCCAGAGATGAAGACAAAAATTGGCAACCATGTTTTCCATTCCTCCCTCACCTCTTGTTATAAATCCACTCCAGAATGACATGGTAGTTTCAAGAATCTGAATGCAGGCACCCGATTGCCAGGCATCAAAAACCTTTTGTATTGGTACCTACAAAGTTAAATCTTAGATATTTGCAATACTTTCTAACAGCAAAACAGGATTTGGCATTGCCCTCTTCACAGTAACAATATTTACTCCCACTGATTGTATAGGACAGATATTGTTCATTTTGTCAGGTAGATAACTATTAAATGACCATGCACAGTGATAGAATAATCTTAGTGTAATTTATTTATTTGTACTCTGTACTCAACGGATTGTTATCTCTGTATGTTTAAATAATGGATGGTAGGAGTAACCCATGTAATATTTTCTAGTAAAACTCACACCGATTTAGACAATAGTACTTTCTGATCCTGTGTGCAGGTGGCCAATGGGAAGCAAAATCATCAATAGCATTCATAGGTTCATTTTGAAGCCTACTCTCTCACCTTTTTCCCTGTCATACTGAAGGTCTTCTGCTGAGCATGGGCTTCCTTCCTGAGATCCAGTCGGGTAGAAAGGGGAGACGCATGGTGAGTGGCTGCTGCAGCTACTGCTGCGCTCTTGGACAGAGGGTGTCTGTGTGTCAATACTGCGGGTACTGCTGCTGCGGTAGTGGGAAGGGAAAGGTGCCCGGTGGCCATCAGGAATCTCCAGGGGCTGGAACATAAATGAACAGTGTTACATTATTGTAACAGCAGCAGCAAGGTTAATGCTAATCTTTCCACTGAACTCAAGATTATAAATCCTCCATGTGCAAGAACTCACAGGTTGAACACTTAAGAGTGCCTTAAAGGGAGCATACTTCCCAAAGACCTAAAACTGTCAAATTAAAATTTGTTACATTTACTGTCAAAATAAAATTCAAAGATGCTAAACTACCCTCAAAATTGTGACTTAGAATTTGAATGAAAATAAGGCCAAAGCAGAATGCACTGAAACACAAACAGTGTTCGTTGTCTTACTTTTAATGATTATTTCACAGAAAACTAGACATAAATGATGGGATTTCAAATAAACACACTCACCAAAGAGCCTGATATGATACAATTCATCTGAACATATCAAGACATTTGGCTAGAAAAATAAAATAAATCATGATGTATTTTTTGAGCTGTGCTGGTCTGTGTGCTAAAAGGACATCAACGGTTCAACTCATCTACAGACTTATGGCTTTACTCTATAAATATATCCATGGACATTAATTTCTTGTACTTCTGCCTTCAAAAGGTCTCAGAAATGTATTTAATCAGAAATGCTCGGCCTGTTTAAAAGATAAATGGCATGGAACACTATACTGCTAATCTCACTACTCATCATGATCTGTAAAGCAACAACTTCAAAAGGAACCACACCAAATTCAGAATGCAAGTCAATATCGCTAATAATGCAGTAAATCCCATTTGACACTGAGTTTAGGTAAATGTTATCCTTTAAGCCTTATGGCACCTCCTTGCTTGTAATACCCATTGAGAGCACTGGTGCCAATTTTTCACTGTATCTTATTCAAAGGTTTCCAGGCAAACCGAGTAACATATTAAGACTTTAACAAGCCCCCATCCGAAGAAACCCTGTACATTACAACATCTCAACAAAGGTGCAATCCATTTCTGCAGATAGCCCCCATTAGTCAAATCCTTCTTCATATAGCATAAGCTACTTCCTTGATGTATACTCTGACAAAGGAAGGTTCAGACTTGGAGATAGATTTAACACATTTATTGAACAGTTAACAATTCTCCTACTTGAGTTCGACTCTCCTGCTAATCTTGCTATAGCAACTCAGTCTAACTAACCAGTCTTTTCTAAGCCATGCGGTGGGTGTGATGCTTCCGATCTGCCCCTGTCATTCTCTCTTGGTGTCGCCTGTGGAAAGAGAAAGAGCATGTGTGCCCTGTCCTTTTATATGGGTTGCCCCCTTGTGGTAGGGTCACCTCTGGAGTCCTGACTGCCCATTGGTCCAGTCTATGTGTTCATTAGCTGTATGTCTGCATGTTATGATGTCTCTGGTGCTCCCTCTAGTGTTTACTTAGTCTTAGTGTATTTGCATTAACCCCTTGTGTATTTACAGTGATGTATATCACCACACTAAGGACATTCCTTTTAAGTGCATTGGAAATGAACTGGTGCCTAAGAAACATCTCCATGAGCAGAAACCAACCGAGTTACAAATCCTTCCGTCCAATGCTGTGGTTGTACATGATGGCAGACAACAAAGTGAAGCAGTCATATGCAATGCAATTTCCAGTCTTAGCCCCAGAGGGTAGAAGTGGTTTATTATTCTAAAATAAAGCATTTTTATCAATTTTGATTAGTAAACTATGATACGGCAGGAAGATATCTATTCATATTCAAAATTGTAAGTACAATGAGTGACATCCAGAAACGCAGGCAGATGATTTGCAGCAATTCTCCATAAAGCCGGGGTCATTTTACTTTAAAACCACAATTAGTTAGTACAAGCTAACATCTTTACTCATTTAAAATTCATTGAAGTTGAGAAAACTTTAAAGTAGAGATATTGTTAAAAGTAAAACAAATCACAGTAGTGTCAATGATATAGACGTTTCTGCTAAAGGATTAATCCAGGAAGAAATTAGGGTTTGCATTCTTCCTGCTCCCTACGGAAACACAGCTTTCATGCATTGTTGATGAGTTGGCTTAAAGTCTCAAAATAGGTTAAACTACTCAGATGGCGATACTAGACTTCTCAAAAGTTCCTCGTCCAAGCTTCACTACTATGGAATGAGGGAAATATCATTACATTGGATCCGGTATTTTTTAACCAACAGAAGACTTTCAAGCGTGACTCTGTGATAGGGAATTATCCTTCCCTAGAGAAATCATCTCTCAAGTGTCCCAGGGAACTGTGCTGGGATCTTTACTCTTCTTGATATACATAAAGGACCTTCTCAGCCAGTTTTTAAAAAACAGGGTGCAACTATTTGCAGGTTGCGTAGTTCACCAGGAAAAACTCAAGATCATATCAATTCAATGCAAGATGATCTGGGATTGCAAAACTGGCAGGACCAATAGGAGATGGCATTCAATACCAAAATATTCTATGTTAATGTGCGCCGCCAACTAAAAGGATCCAACATTTAGATACACAATCATACCTGGGGGTTCACACGAAAAGCAATTTTTAATGAGGATTCCACATTCAAAAAGATAACATCCATAGCAAACAGGGCACTTGATTTCGGAGGAGGAATCTTTAGTATTGCCACAAAAATGTCAGAGTTAAACTTACCAAACACTTGTTTACTTAATCCTGGAGAATGAAAGTTGTGTGTGGGATCCTTAGAGAGTCAGACATATAAATAAAATTGAAGTGATCCAAAAACATGCTGCACAATCCTGCAGGAATTGAAATGGGAAAGGAAATCGGCAGAAAAGGGGAGAAAAATAGACTGACCACATTCTATGAAATAGGGAATGGACAGGTGGGAATTGACAGAAACAAGTACCAAGTGACCTCCGGCAGTGACAAAGCACAAGGCAGCTGATCACACAAACCAGACAGTTTTAAGGGTTTTATATTTGTATTGGTAAACATTAGAAATAAGGTATAGTTTTAAATGGAGTTAATTTCATGTTTCTGTGCCTGAAAGGGTAAAACGTATAGTTAGATTCATGCTGGATAAAGGTGTATGTGTGGAGTTTGGTTTCAATTCCAACTGTGATTCAATCGTGCTTAGATGGGGCTATGGCGTGAAGACTAGGAGCAGTTGGTTTAGAAGGCTAAAGAGGGAACATCTCTCTCAGCCTTGCTAGAAGAAAAATCATACCATTGAGTAATGGTTAAGAAAACAAGTGCCAAAAATCTAAGGTCCAGCTAGTTAAGGAAACTAGAGAAATGAAGCGACTTTTCCAAGGAGTCTTATTTAACGGACCAGAAGAAAGAGAGAACCAGAACAGATTACTGTTCAGTAAAGTCAGAGAGTTAGAAATGCATTGGATCAGGAGAGACCAGAAAGATATCTACAGTAGTGCTAAGATTTGTGAGAAATTACTACAGTTTGGGAGACATTATTTGAAATAATTGTGGAAATCACTGGCTGGACCTCAAGAGTTTGTGTAAAAGCCTTTAAGACAAAATAAATCTGAAAGCGAAATCTTGATGGAAGCAACAGAGGGAAAGCATAATTTAAAAGAAGTTTTGAAAGTGTGACTTTTGAAATCACTGGTGTGGCAGCCAGAGTTCAGTGACACCAGGTTGTTCATGGTATAAGAATCATCTGGGGGGAATTTGAGGAGAAATCCACATACATTCTCTTGAGTCCAGAGAAGAGCGTGTCTTACCACACAGTTATCCTGTGTGCTTAAAAGGGACTTTGTGACTTAATAAGAGCATTGTACCTTAAAATGTACATTTTGGTCTGTGTTAACCCCAAAACTTGCCTGTAACTGTTAAGCTGGGGAGGGGGCATGGGGAACTCGTGCCAGGTGAAACTCGTGGCTCCTGCACCGAAAACGGCCGGATCCCTGCCCGCGCATGGCGAGAACCTGCAGCGGACGCGCCGTACAACATGGCACCAGCAGTGCAGGGATCCGACCTGCCTTCTGCCACCCCACAGGGCGCCCCCCTGGCTAACCTCCACCAGTCACCCCCAGCCCTCGTGGAAGCCCCTCCAGCCAGCGGCACAGATCCCAGCCAAGTGTGGCGGCGCTGGACACAGTCCGCAGCCGCCACGCCGGGTTCCTGACCGCTGAGACCACACGTGTCCCGTGCGGTCAGCAACTAGGCCTATCAGGGGTGGAGCATCGCGGAAGATTTTCGATGACCCGCTAACGCCATGGCGCACAATGCGATGGTGACATTTCAGAGGGGGCAGCGTAGGGCTGACCGGTGTCAAACCGGCGCCGGCCCCGATTTGGGCATCGGAGTCCATTCTCCGTCCGATCGCCGATTACGATATCGCCGTCATGCAACGGAGAATCCCGCCCAGGGTCTTTTGAAACAGGGTTCCATTCTGGTATCTTCCCATCCAGTTATAACATCAACTGGGATCGTAACACTACAAAGTCAATTTGTTTCCAAGACATTGTTGATGCAATCTACCTTCCTTCGCAAGGACAATTGCAGAATGGAACAAGCTGCCAAAGGAAATAGCCATAGTTCCATCATTTGAAATCTCCAAGATCTATCTTCAGATTATTTCCATTTATAAATTTTCATTATCATCTCAGCACGTCATCCTGGTTTAGCTAGCACTATCCTTATAAATGTTGGTGCAGTATAGGTATTAGTCTGTGAAGCTGACAGTTAAAACAGAAGCAGAACTCTGTCCTGTAACTGGTCAGGTGGGGTTTCCTATATAAACTAGTTTAAATGTTTGGTTTTATGGATACTGTGGCATACCATATCAGAGACACCATAGGGTAGAGCCCTTCCCTTATGTTGCTTCCTTTTGCGTATAATAGACCAAGTTGCTGATTGTAGCTGGCGAGGTGATTTTTATCTACTTCTTTGGGTGGAATTTTATCGGCCCCAAGATAACAGGCTTGGAGACGAGGAAAGAGAGAATCTCCTCAGTGGATCCCTGATATGTTACCACGGCCAAGCAAATTTCCCAGTCAGGTAGCGGGATTGATAATGGTGGGCAGCCAACTGAAAGCAATGTGCAAAGCTTGTATTTTCTACGGAGCACACGGGTGCTACAAAGTGTTAGAGGCTTGCTTACTTAAAGGCGGCGAGACCTCAATGGCAGGTGGGTGTTGATTGGAAGTGGCAGCCATTGAGTACAGCTGTATTATGATTGAGGAAGGCTGAGGTTTAGCAGAGAGCAATTAGGAAGGGTACCTCCCAGGTTCACTGCAGTGAGTACAGACAGTATGAGATGGTTCAAGAGGCACTGTGCCATGAAGGCTCCAGAGTTCAATGGTTGTTCTGCACTCAAGAGTTTGACTCCTGGATGCGAAATGTGAGAGCTGGAGAGAATCAGCTACATAGAGCTTGGCTGGACCTTCCAGAGGAGCACCAGCATGATGAAGTGAGGATGCAGCCAAAGGGAAGGTGCAATAAGGCTTGCTAATATTCCAGCTGAAAGGGTTTACAGACAAAGACTTAGCTTCTTGGAAATACCTGAACACCAGTGCATGAGATAACTCCATCTGTCCAGGCAGAGGTGACTAAATCTGTGCATAGTGCCAGAGAAGGAATTGAGGCCAGTGGGATGTGAAGGCCACACGTTGACTGTGGTACTGAAGGTAACTGTAATGATCAACTTTTTCACCTCCGGCTTATTCCAGGGATTGCCTGGAGACATTTATGGGATCTCAGTCAGCAGCCGATCACTGTATCAACAGGTGACAGATACCATATTCCAGAGGACAGGAAACACATCAGGTGCTGCACTGATCATGCCAGTCACATCTAGGGGCAATTGGATAAACCGCATGTCTGTGGCTAAGGTTTTCTCAGAGATGGGAGGATCCTCGTCAACAAGACGTACTTGACACTGAATGTTTAAATAGTCTGCAGAGTGTGCGGAGGTGTGTGTGTGTGTGTGTGTGCGCACGTGTGTGCGCGAGTGAGGAGGTGTGCGCGAGTGGCACTGTGCCATGAAGGCTCCAGAGTTCGCGAGTGAGGAGGCGTGCGCGAGTGAGGAGGCGTGCGCGAGTGAGGAGGCGTGCGCGTGTGGAGGCGTGCGCGTGTGGAGGCGTGCGCGTGTGGAGGCGTGCGCGTGTGGAGGCGTGCGCGTGGAGGCGTGCGGAGGCGCGCGCATGTGTGTGGAGGCGTGTGTGTGTGTGGAGGCGTGTGTGTGTGTGGAGGTGTGGCGGTGTGCGTGTAGAGGCGTGCGTGTGTGGAAGCGTGCGTGTGTGGAAGCATGAGTGTGTCTGTAGGTGTGTGTGTCTGTAGGTGTGTGTGTCTGTAGGTGTGTGTGTCTGTAGGTGTGTGTGTCTGTAGGTGTGTGCATATTGTTATGGGCCAGGGTTTAGAGAACCCCAAAGTGTAGCATGAAGTTCACCTGACCCACAACTTTTAATAGTTTGTGGTATGGGGAGCACACGGCCCACTCTACAGGTGTGGTACAGCAGAAATGGAAAAGTTTTTTTTTTAAACAAAACAATGTTTATTCTATGAACTCAAGCTAACCTTTTTAAAACATAGTGAATATCTTAGCAACCATTAATTCAAATACATCCCCCAAAGAACACAATACTAAGTAATCCTTTAAGCTTTCCTTTTAACATCCATACAAAAGAAACACCTTTTTACAGAAGCACATTATGTTTACATTCACTACTGAGAACATTTATAATTCTGAATTCACCAAATGATCAAGAGCTAGTCTTTTGATGGCAGAGAGAACAGCAGTACACCTGTTTGTCTGGCTTCAACTCCAACATTGAAAACAAAACTAAAACACACCCTGCAGTCTGCTCAAAAACGAAAGTAAAAAGCTGACAGACAGCCCAGCTCCACCCACTCTCTGACATCTCTGCAGTAATAAACACCCATTTCTTAAAGGTACTCTCACTACAGATATTTATATACACACCCATTTATAAACACCCATTTCTTAAAGGGACTCTCACATGACAATGTGGAGGCGTGTGTGTGTGTGTATATATGTGTGTGTATGTGGAGGTGCGTGTGTGCACGGCTATGTGGAAGTGTGTGTGCACGGCTGTGTGGAGGTGTGTGTGTGCATACGCTCCCAGGAAGCAGAATACTGCGGATGCTGAGAATGAGGTGAAATCAGAAAATACTGGAAATACTCAGCAGCTCAGGCAGCATCTGTGGAGAGAAAACAAGTTTCAGGTTGGTGGCTATTTTGCAGAAATATTCCATAGATACTAGCTGACCTGTTGAGTATTTCCAGCATTTTCTGTTTTTATTTCTCAGGTCTTTCATTAAATGTCCCACTTATTATATTAATCAAAGGGGTATATTCACCACTGCCCTCATTCTGTGCACACCTTTTAATGCATAGAATCCCTACGGAGGTCACCCGGCCTATCAAGTCTGCACCAACCCCTCAGGATTGAGTCGGGGAGGCTGGATGGGAGGTTTCGGAGGTGGGAGGAGAGGAGGAATAAGGGTATTAAAGACCTGTTTCTGGGGGGACATTTTGTGAGGTTGGTAGAAATATGGACTCGGGCAAATGGAAGGGTTTAGGTACGTGCAACTCTGAGGCTTTGCTAGGAAGGAGGTTCTGAGCTTCCTCATTGTTGGAAGAGTTATTGACGGTAGGTGGAATGGAGGAGGGGGTGGTGCCGGTGATCTACGGGAGGATTTTGGGGGAGAACGGGGTGTCCATGGAGGGGATTAAAACCAAGTGGGAGGAAGAGTTGGGGAGGATATGGAAGCAGGTCTTTTTTTTTTTTTTAAATATAAATTTAGAGTACCCAATTATTTTTTCCAATTAAGGGTCAATTTAGTGTGGTCAATTTACCTACGCTGCACATCTTTTTGGGTTGTGATAAAAGGTCTGTGGTGTGAGGTGCTCCAGAGGGTGAATGCCTTAACCTGATGCACGAGGTTGGGGCTGATACAGCTGAAGGTTGAGTATAGGGCACACTTCATGAGGGTGAGGATGAGCCGACTCTTTGAGGGAATGGAGGACCTATGTGAATGATGTGAGAGGAGCCCTGCAAACTATATGTTTTGGTCCTGTCTGAAGCTGGAGAGGTATTGGAGGGAGGTTTTCAGTATCATCTCAGGGGTACTACACGAGAACTTGGAACCAGGTCCCCAAAAAGCCACTTTCGGGGTGTTGGACCAGCGCAAGCTGCAGGCGGGGGCAGATGTTTTAGCCTTCACTTCGCTGATTGCCAGAAGCGGGTCCAGTTGGGGTGGAGGTCAGCTTCCCAGTGCCTTAGTTTGGCAAGGGGAACTCCTTGCATCTCTGACTCTTGAGAAGGTGAAGTTTGAGCTGATGGGGACGAAGGAAGTGTTCTACAATTCATGGGGACTGTTTATTGTGCACTTTCGAGAATTGGTTGCCATCGAGCATTAATGGATAAGGGGGGGCTGGGGTTATTGTTGTTTTTGATTACACGGTTTACTGATTGACTGCTAATTTATTACCTGGAACGCACAAGTCGATGTTTTGGTCTGTATATTGAGTGGGGTGCTATTTATTTTTTTCGGGGGGGGGGGTGTTGTTATTGTGTTTGTTTTGGTTTGTTTTTTTGTTTGTTGTTTACTGGATGAAAATGTTGAAAATGAGGAGAATTAAAAAAATTTGAAAAATAAAGTCTGCACCAACCCCACCCTATCTCTGTAACCCCATAACCCTACCTAACTTCCACATCTTTGGACACTAAGGGGCAATTTAACATGGCCAATCCACCTAAACTGCACATCTTCGGACTGTGGGAGGGGACCAGAGCACCCGAGGAAACCCACGTAGACATGGAGTGTACATGCAAACTCCACCCAGACAGTCACCCGAGGTCGGAATTGAACCCAAGTTCATGGCGCTGTGAGGTAGCAGTGCTAACCACTGAGCCACCATGCCACCTTCCAAAGATCTCAACATCTGGCAATGACCTGCTGGTGCAGAAATGAACAAATGAGCCATTAAAGTATTACAAGAGCTTTTAAGTTGCACAAAGCTTTAACGCTGTAGCATGCAGCAAATAAACATCATTCAGTGAGACCCGAGGTACATTTACATGAATGTTTCTGGGTGCTCCTACACTGCGCTCTTCTGCAACCACAGACATACACATTGTCACTCGTTTCATTGACCATCAAAATGTGGCACTTTACATGTCTAGTTTTATAGCAATGGAACATTGCTGGAATTGGTTATTCAACCTCGTTGGTGCAGCAAACACCTCTGATTGATCACGGGCCTCCTGCCTGAGGCAACGGCATGTCTCACTGTGGACACTGGTTCTTGGTTTTGTCTAATGCATAGATTGGCCACCTTGCCTCACCTCTCATTGAAGCCATTTAAAACACGCAGGGCTGCTCGCTTGCAATTATGAATGCCACTCAACTTGTCAGACTGCAGGTTATTGAGTCACTTCTGGTACTGCTCTCTTGTTCGTGTGACCACCGTGCGGCAGCTGATGTTCTCAGCCACCTCCAGCCAGGCCCACTTTGCGAGTCGTTTTCTGCTTCCTCACATTCATTGGGAAGAGCACCTCTCATCTTTCACACAGTGCTTGCTGAAGCACTTCCGAGGAAGGTGTCCATGAACCATGGAGTCATCCTTCCTCTGCCTCCAGCCATTCTTTCACAGGCTCTCTTGTTCAATATCACTTCCAATGTTCTCTATGTGCGCAGGTTAGAAGAAGGCCGCACCAGGCTGTGGAACCTTCCAATGACTTGCTGGCACTACCTACTACCAGCTGGATGTAAATTTGCTACAGATGCTGTGGAAGTTCTGCCACCTGCTTATTGGCCACAGGACTTGCATATGACCTCAGAATTGGGACTTCCATCAATTGTGCAAAAAATATCTTTGTGTTTAACTTTTTACCCAATAACCTGCTTAGCAGCTTTCCAATACAGTAACCTGCTTGTTGGTTGAATCCTACAACCTAAATAGGCCTTTTCTTCTTTTGGTTGTTCAGATTATCATATTTCTGGAAGTGTATCACTCATATTTGACCTCTTATTTGCCAGGGAAATTTTTAAAGGAAAAGAAAAATCATGTACAGAATGAACTAACTGGCAATGTTGTTGCTCTGTTGAATCTAACTCACTCCTGCAAGCCAAAGGTTCAAGATTTTAACCCATATTTTGGTGAAATCAGACTGAGAAAAGGAACCTTACAGCTGACTAAAAATATAACTGAAAAAGATGCAGCCCCGGGCATTTTACACAATGTAGCAATAAGATACTGCATGTGGCACCACGTCACTCACATCAAGACTAATGATTGCCCCAGAGCTAATCGAGTCAGATGATTCAACTATACTAGAGAATACATATGAAAGGGGATAATGGATATTATATTTGCTTGTGATTACACCGAGACATAATTTACTCAGGTCAAGAATGAAAATGTGTGAAGCCTCCTGATTGGAAGAAGAGCGCAATGGGAAATTAGTACTGTCCCCTTGAGCTACATTGCTACTTGAGAAAAGGAATGTCACATATTTCAGAGCCAGCCGATTGCATGTTATTGTTAGGGTTTTGTTCCCAAGTTACAGTTTTCCGCAACTCCCATCAAGGAAGGGAATAAACCTATCAAGTGTTTATTAGAAAACTGTACAGGCAGCTCAATATTTATTCATGTCTTTCAAGTCTCACATTAGAGTCCTCAGGTATACTGCTTTGACATCAGGGTCATGCTGCGATTAAGTTTCAGTCCAATTGAAAAAGATGTAGCACTAGGTTGCTGGTGCTACTCATTTTTACACACGGAAAAACTTGCGGGATCTCTTGTCCACCAATTTCTAACTGAGGGAAAAATAGAATACTCATCGAGTATTATTAAATCTTACTTTGTAGAAACATTAAACTTCTATGATTCTATGGGTACAATTGTGTCTTTTAAAAAGCATTTAGATAGTTACATGGGTAAGATGGGTATAGAGGGTTATGGGCCAAGTGCGGGCAACTGGGACTAGCTTAATGGTAAAAACTGGGCGGCATGGACTGGTTGGGCCGAAGGGCCTGTTTCCATGCTGTAAACTTCTATGATTAACACGTATGCAATAACTTTATCTTTTACTAGCAGTGGTCTACAACTTCGGGGTATCCTATTTGTACCACTGCACATGTTCAGTGATTCCGTCAATTTGATTTGAACTTTCTTCCCTACCCCTTCACCTCCAGCCGAACGAGGCACATGAAAAATAAATAGGGGACGAATACAGATGTAACATTTCCTGATCAAAAGTAGTTTGTTGGCTTTCTAGTGACTTTTAAAATCAGATCTTCTTACAACAAGATCAGAAGTGCGCAATTAAGCACATTTGAACGCATATTTCTCCAAGAGACACTTTCCTTAGAAAATCGTTTATTCTGCAAGGTGTTGACAAAAGTCACTTTCACCTTGCTAGCAAGAGGTGTAATGACCAGGGAGTGGCAACATAATCTGCAAAATCAGATACCGAGACAAAAATAGCTAATAAGATACATTTCATTCTTGTCCCTGCTTTCCACAGGGCCATCTCAATGTTTAAAATCACAGAACGCTGCATAACTCCAGTCCAGTGCAAAGTTTGTATGTCCAGATTTCCCATAAATATTTCCTTTAAATAACTGTAATGTAAAATGTATAATATGTTACAGAAACCCAACTTTCCTTTCTCAGGAACAAGTTTTGATTGTGTCTAAGCACACATGCATAAAACATTTTTGTCAACAACTTGAATACCATTGCACTTTCTGTAATGACCATTTTGAAGTGACTTGTAATGCTCTTTCAGATATGTTATGAATAAAGTATATTTTTGCAACAATAAAAAAAATGGGCTTGCTAGGACCTGGTTGGATGCAGACCCAGTCTTCCCACTGCATGATGCACATCACAAACACCAGTTTGTGACCAAGGGTTTCAGTATAACTGCAATCTAAATACACTTCAACCAAAAGAGTGTGTCACAATTAAAACATTTCAATGAGTGCAAGCTGTTTGAAGAGGTTATTGGATTAACAAACCAAATTCCAATTTCACATTCCAGTTGCAGTATTGAAGTCAGTCTTAGAAATTGTCACAATAAATCACTTCTCATTATCACAAGTTAAAAGATTATTTGAGCTTGTAGCATTTGGAAACCAGAAGGTGCACAATCAGACAAATGAGGTGAGACAAGATGCAATGTCGTTCAAAATAACAACAGCTTTGTATCTGAAGCAAATTGACAGCCTTTCAACAGAGGCATTTTAATTTTAATGGCCAGCATCTTATACAAACAACACTATCACCAAAATAATACATATCGCTAATAATACATATTGATGAAACAGTAATCACCAGTGTTGCAAGAAAATATCACTGTACATGTTTTGGGCATGCCCGAAGCTTAGAGGGTTTTGGCAGGGTTTTGCTAAGGCAATGTCCACGGTGCTAAAAACACGGGTGGTGCCCAGTCCGGAGGTAGCGATCTTTGGAGTGTCAGAAGAACCGGGAGTTCAGGGGGCGAAAGAGGCGGACGTCTTGGCCTTTGCCTCCCTGGTAGCCCGGAGACGGATCTTGTTAATGTGGAGAGACTCAAAGCCCCCGAGTGTAGAGACCTGGGTTAGTGACATGGCTGGGTTTCTCAGATTTGTGGTGGTATATATTAGGGGTAATACGGTACACCACGTGTCGACAGGCTATTGGTGGAGGGATGCCAGGTCCTGTAGGATCTGCCACCTACTGGACTCCACCCAGAAATGCCGGTATAAGAACCCAGCTTTTCCCTCCATTTCCCTCAGCAGCTGCATTCTGTAACCACGCTGCTGGGGATAAAGTTCTGCTTAATAAAGCCTTCAATTGACATTACCTCAACCTGCCTCGCGTCATATTGACGGTGCTACAATTTATTAAGCAGAATTTAAATTGAAGAAAACGACGTGGGAACATGGAGCTCCGAATCACCCCGGAGTGCCTGCGCATCGCACCCCAGGCAGCTAACTCGACATCTATTTTCAAGCACTGGCTGGCATGCTTTGAGGGCTACCTCCGAACGGTCCCCGGCACACCGACAGACGAACAAAAGATGCAGGTCCTCTTCCAGGGTGAGTCCTGACGTCTACTCCCTTATCGAGGATGAGGATGGTTTCACCGGTGCCATCGCCGCGCTGAAGGATATCGACATCCGGCCCGCCAACCAGGTTTTTGCTCGCTACCAGCTGGACGAGTTTTATAACGCCTTGCAGATCCTGGGTCGAAACTGTAACTGCCCGGCGGTAACAGCGAGTGAACACACAGAGCTCCTGGTCCGCGATGCGTATGTGGCAGGTTTGGCCTCTTCCCAGATCCGCCAGAGGCTTCTGGAGAAAGAATCTCTGGGACTTCCAGAAGCTCGGGCCCTGGCGGCATCCCTCGATGTGGCCTCGCGTAATGCCCGCGCCTACGCCCCCAACCGCAGCACTACAGCCCCTCGGGCTCCGTGGACCCCGCTGCGGTCGACTCTCCGACACCCCCCCCACCCCCGCGGCCAAAACACCAGACCAACCGGGGGGGCCCCGCTGCTATTTTTGCGGCCAGCCGAAACCCCTCGGCAGCGCTGCCCGGCCCGCGCGGCTACCTGCAAAAGCTGCGGGAAGGGCCACTATGCGACGGTGTGCAAGTCCCGCGGGGTCGCCGCTATCTCCGGGGAAGAAACGGGACCACAGACCCAGCCCCCCCAGCGATCCGCATGCGACCAACGGACGCCGCCATTTTGGACCCCGGACGCCACAAGGGAGAGATGGGCGCCACCACTTTGTCCACGCCCGACCACGCTCGATCCGTGGACGCCGCCATCTTGGCTGAAGGACCCGACACAGACGGCCACATACTGCCTGATTACAATGCTTAACTTCTTCGATGACCCTCGACCAGTCGCGACCCCGGACGCTCCAGAATGCAACCACTACAGTCCTAGTGAATGGCTACGAGACGCCATGTCTTATCGACTCTGGGAGCACGGAGAACTTCATTCATCTGGACACGGTAAGGCGCTGTTCCCTCGTAATTCAGCCAAGCACCCAGAAAATTTTCCTGGCGGCGGGATCCCACTCCGTTCAGATCACGGGGTTCTGCATCGCTAACCTAACGGTGCAGGGGAGGGACTTCCGAAATTACCGGATGTATGTCCTCCCCCATCTCTGTGCGCCCACACTCCTAGAGTTGGACTTCCAATGCAACCTCCAGAGTTTAACATTTAAATTTGGCGGCCCTATACCCCCACTGACTGTCTGCTGCCTCGCGACCCTCAAGGTTGAACTGCCTTCCTTGTTTGCGAACGTCACCCCGGATTGCAAACCCGTCGCCACAAGGAGCAGACGGTACAGCGCCCAGGACCGAGCATTTATCCGGTCCGAAGTCCAGAGGCTGCTGAAGGAAGGCATCATCCAGGCTAGCAACAGTCCCTGGAGAGCCCAGGTGGTAGTCGTTAAGACCGGGGAGAAACAGAGGATGGTCATCGACTATAGTCAGACCATCAACAGGTACACTCAGCTAGATGCGTACCCTCTCCCCCGCATATCCGACATGGTCAATCGGATTGCACAGTACAAGGTCTTTTCCACCGTGGACCCCAAGTCCGCCTACCACCAGCTCCCCATTCGCCCCGGTGACCGCAAGTATACTGCCTTCGAAGCAGACGGGCGGTTATACCACTTTTTAAGGGTTCCATTCGGCGTCACGAACGGAGTCTCGGTCTTCCAACGAGAGATGGACCGAATGGTTGACCAGCACGGTTTACAGGCCACGTTCCCGTATCTCGACAACGTCACCATCTGTGGCCACGACCAGCAGGACCACGACGCCAATCTCCAAAAATTCCTCCAGACCACTCACGCCCTGAACCTCACTTACAACAAAGAAAAATGCGTGTTCCACACCGATCGTCTAGCCATCCTGGGCTACGTAATGCGTAATGGAGTGATAGGCCCCGACCCTGAACGCATGCGCCCCCTCATGGAGTTCCCTCTCCCCCACTGTGCCAAAGCCCTGAAACGTTGCTTGGGCTTCTTTTCTTATTACGCCCAGTGGGTTCCACAATACGCCGACAAGGCCCGTGCGTTAATCCAGTCCACTACATTTCCCCTGTCAACAGAGGCATGCTAGGCCTTTAGCCGCATAAAAGCGGATATCGCAAAGGCCACGATGCGCGCCATTGACGAGTCCCTCCCCTTCCAGGTCGAGAGCGACGCACTGGATGTAGCTCTGGCGGCCACACTCAACCAAGCAGGCAGACCCGTGGCCTTCTTCTCCCGAACCCTCCACGCTTCAGAAATCCGCCACTCCTCAGTGGAAAAGGAGGCACAAGCAATAGTGGAAGCTGTGCGACACTGGAGGCATTACCTGGCCGGTAGGAGATTCACTCTCCTCACTGACCAACGGTCAGTTGCCTTCATGTTCGATAATGCACAGCAGGGCAAGATCAAGAACGACAAGATCTTGCGGTGGAGGATCGAACTCTCCACCTTCAATTATGAGATCTTGTACCGTCCTGGAAAGCTGAACGAGCCATCCGATGCCATATCTCGCGGCACATGTGCCAATGTACAAGTGGACCGTCTACAAGCCCTCCACGAGGACCCCTGCCGCCCAGGGGCCACTCGTTTCTACCACTTCCTAAAGGCCCGCAACCTCCCTTACTCCGTCGAGGACATCCGAACAGTCACCAGAAACTGCCAGATCTGCGCTGAGTGCAAACCGCACTTTCAGGCCAGATAGAGCGCACCTGGTTAAGGCCTCTCGACCCTTTGAACGCCTCAGTTTGGATTTCAAAGGCCCCCTCCCCTCCACCGATCGCAACGCGTAATTCCTGAACGTTGCTGACGAATACTCCAGTTTCCCTTTCGCCATCCCCTGCCCCGACATGACAGCGTCCTTAACGTCCTTGACCACGGTCATTAAAGCCCTCAGTACCATTTTTACACTGTTCGGTTTCCCCGACTATATCCATAGCGACAGGGGGTCCTCCTTTATGAGTGACGAACTGCGTCAATTCCTACAGGGGCATAGCCTCGAGCAGGACGACCAGTTACAACCCCCGGGGGAACGGGCAGGTAGAAAGGGAGAATGGAATGGTCTGGAAGGCCGTCCTGCTGGCCCTCAGGTCTAGGAGTCTCCCAATTTCCCGCTGGCAGGAAGTCCTCCCGGATGCCCTTCACTCTATCCGGTCCCTGCTGTGCGCCGCCACAAATCAAACGCCTCACAAGCGCCTCCTCCTCTTTCCTAGGAAGTCCTCCTCTGGAACGCCACTTCCGACCTGGCTAGCAGCTCCGGGACCCATTCTGCTCTGGAAACATGTGCGGGCGCACAAGTCAGATCCGTTGGTGGAACGGGTGCATCTCCTTCACGCCAACCCGCAATACGCCTATGTGGAGTACCCCGATGGCCGACAGGACACGGTCTCCCTACGAGATCTGGCGCCCGCCGGAGCTACCCACACCCCCCCAACGCCAATCACCATCTCCTCACTCCCGCCGGTTCATCCCGCAGCCACCCCCATCCCGAGGGGTTCGGTTCTCCTCCCAGACCCATCCAGGAGTAAGGACACAGGGGACAGTGCTACGCTCCCAGAGTCGACGGGACTCGAGCCAGCGCCATCACCACCACGCTCGAGACGATCGGAAAGGACGACCCGGGCGCCCATCCGGCTCATCAAATCACTTTAACTCAACGTTTTCAGTTATTGTGTCTTGTTATAGTTATGGCATCATGCCGACCCTGTTTGGCCCGTTGGCCCAGTTGAAGCGATAATTTTGTGTTTTGTTCAAAGTTACGGCACAGTACCGACTCTGTAAACCCCTACCACCATGCGAACCACCATCCCGCCGGGTTCTTTTTCAACAAGGGGTGAATGTGGTGGTATGTATTAGGGGTAATACGGTACACCACGTGTCGACAGGCTATTGGTGGAGGGATGCCAGGTCCTGATAGGATCTGCCACCTACTGGACTCCACCCAGAAATGCCGGTATAAGAACCCAGCTTTTCCCTCTATTTCCCTCAGCAGGTGCATTCTGTAACCACGCTGCTGGGGATAAAGTTCTGCTTAATAAAGCCTTCAATTGACATTACCTCAACCTGCCTCGCTTCATATTGACGGTGCTACAAGACTCGAGAAGAAAAAATTTGCCTTAAGAGGGTCAATGGTCGGGTTCACCCGGAGGTGACAGCCTTTCGTCGACTTTATTGGGGAAAATTATTCAGATGCAGTATTCCGGGGGTGGGGGGGAAAGAGAAGAGAGAAAGAGGGCCGGATTGTTGTTTTATGGTTGGGGTGTGTGAAGATTGGGGTGGGGGGAAATGTTTATTATACCATGTTGATGTCATTGTTAATGTTATTTTTATAAAAGTTTTCAAATACCTTAATAAAAATATTTTTTTAAAAAGAAAAATCACTGCACAAATCAACAAAAGGTTACATCAAATTACAGCAGAAAATAAGATAATATATTTACAATTAATTCTACAATAAACTTCACAAATACACTTCATAATTTGAGGAATTTAATTACCCACATTTTCCTGGAAATATCATACAACATAAAATCACAACATTTATGACAAGCACAAAATAGCAAATCACACTGATTGAGAGAAAATTGTGGGTCATCATTTTTAAAAGTGATTTTTTTTTTTAAATGACTGATCTTTAATGCTACAATCTACATTTCTTTTTTCATTTAGCAGATACTAACTTTCAAAAATAAATCATCTTTTAATAGTAGTCATGTCATAGGGTGCAATTCCGCCAAAACATTTTTTTTTTTTTCCGAAATTGATTTTTATTCTATTTTCAACGGTTTATGTAGAAGTTACAAAAGACAAACGCTTTTTACAAAATACCAATTTCCAACCCCCCCACCCCCACCCCAAACCACCAGACCTACCACCCCAAAGGCGAATAAACGCCACCCCCCCCCCCCACCCATAGCTAACAGTGACCAATTCTCTAAAGTGCATTATAAACGGTCGCAATCTTCAATAGGACCCCTCAATCGACACCCTCGTGCTGTATTTGAACTTCGAGGTGCAAAAACTCTATCAGGTCCCCCAGCCATGCCGAAGCATTCGGTGGTGTTGCCAACGTCCAACCCAAGAAGATCTACATCTGTGCCACTGACAAAGCAAAGGCGAGGACAGCCGCCCTGCCCCTGTCCGTAGCTCCGGCACATCAGAGGCCCCAAAAATCACCGGCAATGGCCAGGGTTCTAACCCCACATTCAGGATTGTCGACATGGTGTCAAAAAAGGACCTCCAGAACCCCACCAGCTTGGGACACGGCCAGAACACGTGTGTGTGTGGTGCGCGCGCCCCCTTAAGCGACGTTCTCACCTGACCTCCATCCCTTCAAAAAAGCGGCTCATCCTCGCCTTAGGGAGGTGTACTTGAAATACTACCTTCAACTGAATGAGGCTCAGTTTTGCACAAGACAATGTCACGTTCACCCTCTTCAGCACCTCACTCCACACCACGTCTTCCAGTATTGGTTCCTACTCCTCCACCTATTTCGCTCTCACCTATTCCACCAAAATCAACTCCACCCTCGCTATTTGCTGATACA
Source organism: Scyliorhinus torazame (assembly GCF_047496885.1). Taxonomy (NCBI): domain Eukaryota; kingdom Metazoa; phylum Chordata; class Chondrichthyes; order Carcharhiniformes; family Scyliorhinidae; genus Scyliorhinus; species Scyliorhinus torazame. The sequence goes on along the minus strand of NC_092712.1, from coordinate 169,880,251 downwards.
TGCCAGACGTACTACCCTCCACCGATCCGGAGCCATATAGAATCCACTCCAACAAGGTAGATGGTTGTAACACCGGGAAAGCCGGAAAAAGCTCCTTAACTTAGCTCCGCACCTGGAGGTAACTAAACTCGTCCGTGTCCACAAGTCCAGATTTTTCCTTTAGCTGGCAAATCGCTCCTCCCAAAATAAACTCCCCACCTTCTCCAACCCTCTCTCCCTCCATGCACCAAATGTGCCATACAACTTTGCCGGCTCCAATAGGTGATTGGCACAAATGTGAGTCAGCGTGAAGCTGCCTCCAACTTGAAATATTGGCGGAGCTGCCTCAAAATTTATAACATGGCCACCAGCACTAGATTTGCTGAATACTCCGCCAACGCCACCAGAAGTGGGGCTTTTAACAATGCTCCCAGGCTTATCCTCCTACCTACTTCTGACTCCATCTAGACCCAAAGTGCCCCCCGGATCCCCGCACCACCCCCCACACCTTCTCTCCATTAGCCACCCAATAATAACATTTAGCAACACCAGACCCCCTAACTGTCTATCCCTCTGAAGCAAATCCCTAGATTCCTCAGGATCTTGCCCACCCAAATAAACCCATTGAAAAGCCGGTCCACCTCTCCAAAACATTACTTGAGCAGAAACACTGGGACACACTGGAATAAAAGTAGTAATCTCGGCAAGACATTAATGTTAACCAACTGGACTCGGCCTGCCAGCGATAATGGTAAACGACCTCACTTCTGCAGGTCCGCGTTGACCTTCCCCACCAAACTCATTCAGCTTTCAAAGCCGTCCCCAATCCCCCGCCACCTGACCTGCAAGAACCGGAAGCTAGTCCCTGCCAATCAAAACGGCAATCCCCTCAATCCAGTTCCCCTCCACCCCGATGAGCCATTCATTTTGGATGAGTTTGGCAGGGTGTTTCCCGCCAGCTTTTGTGGGTGAGATCCAGACATAGAATCAGCCACACTTCTTTTTTTTGGTCCTTGGGGATTTTCTCCCCGGTCTAGCCCACCCGTAACAATTTTTTCAGCAGTGTGAGCTGAACCCGCTGGCCAGACCGGCTCCTCAGAGATCGGGCCGCCATTTTGAAAGGGTGTCCTGATCATTAAGTGAGCTTGAGGGTTCCCCAATCCCCCAACTCCAAAGACAATGCCCATCTTTCAGGACCCCCTCTTCATCCCACAACCTTTATGAGGCCTCCACTCATCTCTCTTCACCACCCTGACCTTCATATCCTCCTCCACATACCCTTTCATGGGCATGCCCCCCATGCCCTGACCCTTGGCAGTGCCAACCTGACACCCAGGTACCCTGGCACTGCCACCCTGGTGTCTGTGTTGCTTACCTAACCCACCATGAGGGGTAGCCTTTGGCAGGAGTGGACGATCCTTCCAATGGTAAGAGCCAAAAAATCCAGCCAGCATTCACTGCCCATCCTTTGAGAAGGTGATGTCGAGCTGCCTTCTTGAATTGCTGCAGTCCCAGTGGTGTAGGTCAGTATTTCTCAAACTTTTTTCCCAGGACCCACTTCTACCAACCGGCCGACATTCAGCCCCATGCCAGCCGACCTTGGCGATCACGCCACCCGAACTTCACGACACACCATTGTTGCTTACCTTTAAGCAACAGGTGAGTCTGCTTGGTCCTCGTGATCTTACTTGCTTTGTCATTCAATACTATGTTTCTGCTAAGGACATCAGTCGATGGTTCAAGTTCTCGCTGCATCCTTCGAAAAAAAAATGTTCTTTGAAGTTTTGAGGGTTTAAACTTTCATTTGCCAGGACTTCCCTGCATGTGGGCTTTGCATCCTGATTTGCATTGGCACAATTAATAAAACCATATCTCAAGAAATCATCTTTTTGTAGCTTTGTTCCCGATTTCAATTCTTCTTAAATGGGCTGTTCATCAAAGGCCCTGGAGCTCTCACCTGCATTGCTTTGTTCTGCCGTGGCCTCTCCTGAGAAGCTCTCTCCATCAAGTTAAATTGTGAGATCCTGGCCTGTTTGTGTCTCTGGCCCTCACTTCCTCATTACAAAATGATCGATCTTCAGTTCTTCACACAGTCCTGTTGCTTGCTTGCTTGCAGCTACAAAATAGAGGATCTCTCCTCGTGATTTCAAGCCCAAAACACGGACCGCGTTGCGTCAGTGAATGTGCCGGGCACATGACCTGCTCTCTGCCGCCGCATCTGTCGGGAAGACCCTGCCGGTTTAAAAATAAATTTGGTCCTGGGCCAGCATGCTGACATAAGGGGGAGATGGACTGGGACAGCGCGTTGAGGTCAGGAGGAGGCAGTCTGCCATGCCGGGCTCTGAACCTACAGGGGGGGGGGGGTGCATGAGCAGGGCGGCCGGCATTTTCAACCTAAAAGCTGGTCACAGCCGACATTTTTAAAAGTCGATCGCTTCTTGATCAGAAATGGCACAACCGATCTCTCCACGACCCTCCCGACACCCGCCGGTGACCCACCCATAGGCTGCGACCCGGAGTTTGAAAAACCCTGGTGTAGGTGTTTGCGTTGCAAATTATGATCGAAGGCATTTGGGGTGTAGGTGGCCCAGGATTGGACGCGGCTTCGTCTGGTTGAGAGGGTGAATGCAGACTTATTGTGGTGGTACAGTCTTCTGCTGTCACTGGCAGGTCAGGTGCAGACAGTTAAGATGAACATTTTGCCGCGGTTTCTATTCTTATTTCACTGCCTGCCGGTCTTTTTGCCAAAGACATTTTTTAAGGGGGTGGACAGGGTGGTTTTGTCGTTTGTTTGGGCAGGGGAGGGGGCCAGGATAAGGAAAGCAGCACTTCAGAGGGGCCAGCAGTTGAGGGGGGTTGGGGCCTTCCGAACTTCTGGTATTATTACTGGGCAACGAACGCAGAGAAGATGCAGGGCTGGAGTCAGGAGGCAGAGGCGTTATGGGGGAGGATGGAGGCAGGTTCTTGTAGAGGGTCGGGTTCGGGGGCGCTGGAGAGGCCACCGCTTCCAATTGCCCCAGGGAAGTATTCAGGAAGTCCTGTGGTGGTGATGCCAATCCGGGGAATCATGGTTTTGAGCCGGGGTGGATGGATACGAAGTTTGGGTTTCCGTGTGAGGAGGGTTTCCGGTATATGCAGGTGCAGGACTTTGCTAGAAAGGATTTTACGACCTTTCCGATAACGCCTGCTTCCTCGTTGTTGGAGGAGGTGCTTTCGGTAATGGGGTTGGAGTCATCTCGGTGATTTATGGGAGGATTTGGGAGGAGGAAAAGGTGTCTATGGAGGGAGTTAGGTCAAGTGGGAGGAGGAGTTGGTGGCGCTGGAGAAGGGACTGTGGTGTGACGTGTTGCAAAGAGTGAATGGCTCAACCTCGTGCACAAGGTTAGAGTTGATACATTTGAAGATGGTGCACAGGGCGCATTTGACAAAGTCAAGGATGAGCAGGTTGTTTGAGGGGGTAGAGGATACTTGCGAACGGTGTGTGTATGTTGGGGGGGGGGGGGGGGGGCGGCTTATCGTGTGCAACTGTTTTGGTCCTGCCCGAAGTTGGAGAAAATTTGGGGTAGTTTTTCAGCACCATTTCAGCGATCCTGCACGTGGATTTGGAGCCGGGTCTCCTGCGGGGCCATATTCAGGGTGTCGGATCTGCCGGAGCTGCAAGATGGGAGTGGGGGCAGATGTTTTAGCCTCCGCCTCGTTGAACACTCGCAGGCGGGTTCGGTTGGGATGAAGGGTCAGCTTTTCCACCCTGTGCCTCAGTGTGGCTGGGGGATCTAATGGAGTTCTTACATCTTGAAAAAGTAAAATCTGCCCTAAGGGGGCGGGGGGACAACTGAGGAGTTCCACAAGAGATGGGATTTGTTTATTTTGCATTTTGGGGAGCTAGTCACTCTCAACTGTTTGAGGGGGGGGGGGCAGGATTTATTGTATTTGGCGGTGTAATGTTTTTGTTTTGTAAAATGCTAAAATGCTAAAAATCTTAATGAAAATAATTGTTATTTTTTTTAAAGGATTATGGTTGCAGGCAGGAGTAATGGATCAATGTGCCTGAGAATTCTGTTTCGTGGGTTTTCTTTCGTTCACTAGACAAAACTCTTGACACAAGAACAGTCGAATGACAGACTTAATTTAAGCGCCACTGGCTGTAGTGAGTCAGATGTCCAAAGTAAAGCAGCTGGGTATTTAATTATACACTATGGAACATTTTTTATTCCAGCATTCGGGCTGATGCTTCCATATCTGGAGACTGCTTTAAGTCCCACTCCCAACACATATTCAAACTAAGTTTTTTGACAGCTCTTATACACAATGGTAGGTGGAATTTCCTGCTGTATTTAAAGTATTCTTACTTTTTAGGAAGGATTTTAAAAAATTAATTCTTTAAAGTGGACATAGCAGGCCTGCTTTTAATATTAATCCCCAATTGTTTGGAGGTGATGGTGGCACCCCAATAGCTTGCTGGACTGCTCGAGAGGACAGTAATAAGTCAACTATGCTGGTGGTAATGGGGTCACTTGCAGACCAGGTTGGGTAAAGACAGCAGGTTTCCATTCCTAAAAGACACCAGGGCTTTAAATGACAATAAGCTTCATGGCCTCATTTGTTAAAGAACTGCCTAGCAAACCCAACTTGTTCTTGGAGGCAGTTCTAGTATAGAGACCAATCATGGAAGGCTGACAGTCATTAACAAACAGATAAATTAAGATAAAATGTATTTTAAAGATGTGCTTGCTTTGATTAAATTAGTCATATTCCTTAAGACCCATTCCACCTAGCATCTGATTTTACTTGGAAGCTGTATGCTCAGTAGGAAGAAAAAACACATGCACTCTCCCGGTAGAGATAGATTATTTCAGAAACAAAACTTTGTCCAAACGAAGGCCGGAAGCAATATGGCATAAGCCAGTCTCAAGAGCAAGTTACTGGAAGTTACTATTTTTCTTACATTACTTAACTCCTAAAGTATGTGTACAGGCATTTCTAGAAATGGTGCAAGGTATTTCAGGTTGATTCATACTTGACATGGTTTCCTTTCCAGAGAGAGGAGTATGCATGGCTTCCTTTGATTATCCCGATTTATTTTCAGTGATAGGAGGTTGGACGAACAGGAAAGTGAGACCGGAGGTCTTCTTCCAAAACCCTGCCCATAAAACATTCCACCTTTCATTCCCACGGTCATTGCACCTGCCCATGTGAATGAAAGCATAGCTGTGGTTTTGTCCCCATAAATCTTTTTGTTTCTGCCTGGTTCTTCCAACTGCTCCACCTCACCTGGGGAAGTGACCGTTTGAAATTCTACTGTTCCTGTGCTTCGAAGTAGAGTCCATGAAGAAACATGGATAAAAGCTGGAGAGTTTGACAACATGTATGTAGGCAACAAAGCACTACAGAGGGTTCACAAGCCAAGGAGGTCATATATGGACTTTTCCAACAGTGTATAAGACAGTGTAGCCCCCAACCATGTATTCATTGGGTTATGCCAGTCTTCACCAGACCAGCATATAAGTCACCTCCCTCCATAATCCCTAGGGTCTCTACTTGCCCCAACCTTTGCCATTGTTAACTCCACTGAATCCTTTGAGAAGCTTAGCATTCTGATGCTCTCGTTCATCTTCTGCCATTTGTAGTCTGTGCTCTCATGCTCACACTGAATTCTACAGTCTTCAATGCATCCGACCTTTAAGCGGCATCATCCTTTTAATTGTTACAGATAAACCATATCACACTCCCTCCCAAGAGGTTAGTAGGCAGGAGTGGGACATTTGTCTTCAACATGTCCTACATATAAAATTGGGACCCTAATCCCATGGAAAATGACTGGTCCTACATGTAAAATTAGGACCATTAACCTGTACAGAGTTCCCACCCTTCCATATTTTCCAGAAAACTCTGGCAGTCTCTCAATTACTAGAACATAAAATTACTGTACAAGTTGTTTGCTCTGATCTTATTCACCTGGAAGATTCAACTCTGTAGCAGTGCAGTCTCCTTTTAATGGATCATAATCTTTAGCATCTATAAAAAGAGCAATTACACGCTTGGCATTTTTGATATTTATGTTTGGCCATTAAAATAACTGTCAGAGGAATTACATATCTCCGCATCAACAGTATCTACCCTCCAAGTTATTAAAAACACCAACGTATTTATTAAGTTAGCACAGCACAACAAGTGAACATATGGAAAAAGTGACCTGTACCGTTGCAACTGTTTTGACATAGTCAACAGGCACTGCTATCTTTGTTCCAGATTCATCCCAATTATATGGCATTATTAATGCACAACAATCATTTTACTTTTCCTGATGGGGTTTATTAAATGATCTGCTTTTGGTTATCAAAACAAACTGGAGGACATATGTCTTGTTCAAAGTCCGAACAATACAGAGAAAATGGTCCCTCTTACCAAAGTCGTTTGTCAACTAACCTGATACAATGAATTTTAAATTTAACAATTGTACGTTTATTAACAAAGCACATCTGTTATTATAATTTATGCATACTTTGCATACTTTATTTATAATATAATTATATAATAATCTTTATTGTCACAAGTAGGCTTACATTGCAATGAAGTTACTGTGAAAAGCCCCTAGTCGTCACATTCCGGCGCCTTTTCGGGTACAGAGGGAGAATTCAGAATGTCCAAATTACCGAACAGCATGTCTTTTGGGACTTCATAGTTTATCATAGAATTTACAGTGCAGAAGGAGGCCATTCGGCCCATCGAGTCTGCACTGGCTCTTGGAAAGAGCACCCTACCCAAGGTCAACACCGCCACCCTATCCCCATAACCCAGTAACCCCACCCAACACTAAGGGCAATTTTTTGGACACTAAGGGCAATTTATCATGGCCAATCCACCTAACCCGCACATCTTTGGACTGTGGGAGGAAACCGGAGCACCCGGGAGGAAACCCACGCACACACGGGGAGGATGTGCAAACTCCGCACAGACAGTGACCCAAGCCAGAATCGAACCTGGGACCCTGGAGCTGTGAAGCAATTGTGCTATCCACAAGGCTACCGTGCTGCCCCAACTTGTGCCGTCCCACTTGTGGGACGAAACCAGAGCACCCAGAGGAAACCCATGCAGACAGGGAGAACGTGCAAACTCCATACAGACTGTGCTACCCACTGTGCTACCGTGCTCCCCACTTGGTTTTTCAACAGTTATTGGCGGGATTTACCGACCACCCCGTCGCGTGTTTTTCAGCATGGACGCAGCCCGCTAGCAGAATCTACTGGTCCCGCCCTAACTCCATATCGTCGGAAAACATGCGCCGGCATGGACCCGGACTTTCCTGCCAGCATGAACAGCCGGTATACCCGCACTTTTTACTTGTTAATTTTGCAATTGTCTTCCGCTACCCTTCAAAAATTGCTAAATTCAGAACTGCATAAAGTAACCCATGAGCACACTTTATAATCTGTTCTGTTGGCCCTAACTGATCAGTATTAAGAACTTCCAAGGTAAATGCAAGGGTATCACAAAACCCAGAAGGGTAACTTGGAACACCGGTTCTTAGTGGTGTATATTTCCAATTTTGTATACTGTGAGGATATGTGTGTGAACCAGGGAATAGTCCAGTCATTTTGTGATCAATTAATGAAGAATATTTATTAACTTGAGAAAAACATGACAGCGCACCTAACTACACTGATGGTTACATACACACAGTATTATATGAAGTTCCCCCTTTGTTCACAACTGACTACATTTTTGGAACTCTGAAAGGCCCTTGTTTCCAAACACCACCCAATATTATATAATTCTATGAGCTAAATCCAGCAGATAATTACCACGCACAGGTTATTTGTCCAAGTTCGGGAAAACCATCTTCAGTCTCAGCAAAAGGTGTAATCCTCTCGGTTCACGTTTTGGATTTTAACCAGCTGCCCTTTTCGCAATAACTTGTTTTCAAGGAGACGGTTTTCAGCAGCTGGGTGTGGCTGTGATGGTAGCTGCCTCTACTGTGTCCCTTTCTCAAGTTATTGTTCTTATGACTAATCATTATTTCCCTTCAATGTTACCCACCCTGTGGGCCCGGCCTTTAGCATACAAGTGCCAATTCCCTTGTCTCTTCACTTTGAAGTTACCTCTTCTACAAACCATTGTTTTCCCCTAGTCACATCGGCCAACACTTGCTTTTCTCACTCGTATGCTAATTCGCATATCAAAACACCCCTTCAGGCAGCTGTCCTCATCAACTCCCCATTTTATTTTATCCCAATTTGATCTTAATTTTCCCCCATTCTTAACATCTAGCTCTGCTGAAATATATTTTTGATGAATTATTAAAAGTTTTTTTAAATAAATGTTATCCTCTCCTGGAGGCCAATCTTGAAGCAACAGCCGGGACCTCACTCAAGTTTATTCCATGAGACTTGAAGGACAGCAAAATTTAATAGGATGTTAGATCGGAGGGTGTAAACGGACTCCTCCCCAACCGAGGGACGCGGAGACCAACTGCAGGGGTAGCATGGCCAAGATTTCCTAACTCAGCCCAGAGCAGCAATCAAATCAGTGGCTTCCCGATTAAGGAAGGCGGTGGGGTAATGATGGTGATAATGCCACTGGATTAGTAATCCAGAGGCCCAAGTTAATGCTCTGGGAAGATGGGTCCAAATTCCACCTTGGCAGCTGGTAGAATTTAAAATTTGATTAATAAACTCTTAGACTCAAAGTTAGCCCCAGTAATGGCGACCATGAAACTATCATCAATTATCACAAAAACACATTTGGTTCACGAACTTCCTTTAGGAAAGGAAATTTGCCATCCTTATCTGATCTGGCGTATATCAGTCTCTGGCTCCACAGACTCTTAAACCACTCTCTGAAACAGCCTGGCAAGATACTCAGTTCGAGGACAATTAAGAATGAGCAACAAATGCTGGCCTTGCCTTTAACAAATAAATAATCTGTGTGCCTCAGCTATATCCCAGCTTTGCCAACTGGGCTGTTGAGGGAAAACTATGTTTTGATGTATAAAACTCTGTTTTGATGTTTCAAACTAAGTGTAGGAAAGGAAAGGCCAGTCACTAAACATTATTGGCTGTGTGTGTTAATTTCACAATCCATATTAGAGTAAGGTTTTGTGGGCACCAACCATTTGATACCTTGCTCAACTGGTCATTCATAATAGAAGCAATAATAAAGTGAACACAATCATGGGAGAGCAACAATGTTAATACAAATCCATTTTGCAATAAGACTGGAGACTACACCTTCGTTCTTTTATTTCCCTCTGCAGACATGTTGGGTCTTCATTTGAGATATAGCACCATCAGGTCCAGGCTGTAGGATACAAATTTCTAAACCAATACACGACATATACATAAAAAAAATACTAAATATACTTTCATGGTGTATGTGTGTGTATGTATGTACCATTGGCTCAAAATTCACTCCCAGGTAAGTAGGAAATACCTGTTCATTGAATGATGTTGATTGCCTCCAGAATGACTTTTTTGTATATAGTCCATTTAATGTAGTCATCATAGATTATCATAGAATTTACAGTGCAGAAGGAGGCCATTCGGCCCATCGAGTCTGCACCGGCTCTTGGAAAGAGCACCCTACCCAAGGTCAACACCTCCACCCTATCCCCACAACCCCACCCAACACTAAGGGCAATTTTGGACACGAAGGGCAATTTATCATGGCCAATCCACCTAACCTGCAATCACATTCTGCTTGTGCTGACCAGAACTGCACACAGTGCGCTATCTGTATCCTAACGAGTGTTTTCTACGGCTCCATCATAACCTCCCTGCCTCGTCAGTTGCCCAAGGCACTAAACAAAAGCAATATAAAGAAACGTAGTTGACATTTTTTGACACCAAGCCACAGAAGGCAAAATCAGAACAGAGGACCGAAAGCTTGGTCAAAAAGAGGTATGTTTGAAGGAGCATCTTTAAAGGGGAGAAAAAGGTGGAGAGACACAGAAATTTAGGCAGGAATTTCTAGAGCTTAGGGCCAAGCCAGCTGAAAGCACGGTCGCCAATTGTGGAACAAGAGGCCAAAATTGCAGCAATATACAGATCCCAAAGGCTCGTGTTGCTGGAGGATAATGCACAAATGGGAAGGGAAATGACCAAGAGAAAGTCACAAAACAGCTCCAGCAGGGAGAATAGCAAACAATCAAAACACTGAAATATTTTATGAAACCACTTTAATCTGCCACATTGCTTTGTCAGAAGCCAAAGACCTAGCACTAAATGAGGCTTTAAATATAACAAAACTTCAGAATCTTAAATAGTTTTCAGAAAATATCTTTAAAAAAAGACACTGGCAAAATTTTGCATAATCTTTAGGAAATTATGATGTGGAGATGCCGGCGTTGGACTGGGGTGAGCACAGTACGAAGTCTTACAACACCAGGTTAAAGTCCAACAGGTTTGTTTCGATGTCACTAGCTTTCGGAGCGCTGCTCCTTCCTCAGGTGAATGAAGAGGTCTGTTCCAGAAACACATATATAGACAAATTCAAAGATGCCAAACAATGCTAGGAATGCGACCATTAGCAGGTGATTAAATCCTTACAGATCCAGAGATGGGGTAACCCCAGGTTAAAGAGGTGTGAATTGTATCAAGCCAGGACAGTTGGTAGGATTTCGCAGGCCAGATGGTGGGGGATGAATGTAATGCGACATGAATCCCAGGTCCCGGTTGAGGCCGCACTCATGTGTGCGGAACTTGGCTATAAGTTTCTGCTCGGCGATTCTGCGTTGTCGCGGGTCCTGAAGGCCGCCTTGGAGAACGCTTACCCGGAGATCAGAGGCTGAATGCCCTTGACTGCTGAACTGTTCCCCGACTGGAAGGGAACATTCCTGCCTGGTGATTGTTGCGCGATGTCCGTTCATTCGTTGTCACAGCGTCTGCATGGTCTCGCCAATGTACCACGCTTCGGGACATCCTTTCCTGCAGCGTATGAGGTAGACAACGTTGGCCGAGTCGCACGAGTATGTACCGCGTACCTGGTGGGTGGTGTTCTCACGTGTAATAGTGGTATCCATGTCGATGATCTGGCACGTCTTGCAGAGATTGCCATGACAGGGTTGTGTGCTGTCGTGGTCACTGTTCTGAAGACTGGGTAGTTTGCTGCAAACAATGGTTCGTTTGAGGTTGCGCGGTTGTTTGAAGGCAAGTAGTGGGGGTGTGGGGATGACCTTGGCAAGATGTTCATCGTCATCAATGACGTGTTGAAGGCTGTGAAGAAGATGACGTAGTTTCTCCGCTCCGGGGAAGTACTGGACGACGAAGGGTATTCTGTCGGTTGTGTCCCATGTTTGTCTTCTGAGGAGGTCGGTCCGGTTTTTCGCTGTGGCGCGTTGGAACTGTCGATCAATGAGTCGAGTGCCATATCCCGTTCGTACGAGGGCATCTTTCAACGTCTGTAGATGTCTTTTACGCTCCTCCTGGTCTGAGCAGATCCTGTGTATACGGAGTGCTTGTCCATAGGGGATGGCTTCTTTAATGTGTTTAGGGTGGATTAATCCAGTAGGTTTTACTGATAGAAATCGGACATTCCAGGGGTGGGAGTTTGAGTTTTAATCCTTTCCTGCAGCATGCTTTGTTCCACTACAATGTCAGCCGCCTGCCCCCCCCTCCCCCCCCCCCCCAAATCTTATATTATCAGGCCCTTCAGTACCAAAGTACTTGCTCTGCATCAAGCCATTCCAATCAAAAGTGTTATTTGTTACTTGGAAGCCCACTCAGTGTAACATCTCTGCGTTCAGTCCCTGCAAGACATCTACAAGTCTCCCTACAACAACCCCAGTGCCAACAAGTCCACCCTGAGTCCTCACACAGTCGGGAGGCATGTGTGCGTTTTCCAGCAGCATTCTTGCTCCGTGCAAGCCCAACCAGAATCGCTAGCTTTGCCAAATATCCATGCAAGTCTGCCTTCAGTAATGCAGCTGTGACACCAAGAGACACCCTTAAGAAAAGGTGACGAAAGCATCATTCGAATGAAAATATCCTTAGCAAAATTTATTATTTCTGCTTCAGTTGATTGCTCCACACTTGAATGGTCAAAGTGGACAGAGTTCCCATTTACTGGAGCATGAATCCAACTCTCAATGCACCATTTGTAAGTAGCATGCAATATTTTGGCAAATTTTGGCATTTAAAGAGATAGCCATGAGACTGAATTAAGAGACAACTCAGTGAAGAGCAATGAGGAAAAGGCAAAGGATTTTGAAAGTTTGCATAAAATTGACATGTTAAAAAAGTTCAAAATAGAAGCCAAATTAGAAAGACAAATAAAAAAAGCTCTCTTTCCAGTGCTCCTCTCCCAATTTTTAACCAGAGTCCTGTTACCTGAGGCAATAATTTCATGACCTTTCTCATTTCTAGGCACATCTCTTTTCAGGCAAAGCATTAACACAGAATTCAAAGCTAGTGTGGAAAAGTCCAGCAACTATGACACCCAAGTTACGTGCAGAGGGAAATGTTGCGCATGGACGGTAAGTCATTAATTAATTTGCTTAGCTAGTAGTCTTCATAGAGAAAGAAACATGTCATGTTAACCCAAACAGGTTAGATCAATGGTTACAGTCATGAGATCAGTGCAATAACAAGCACCTTAAAAACACACACTAATTTTTTTTTTTTTTAAAAAGATGAACGATGCAATCAAATTAATGATGTCCCCATTGGGATTTAATTCCCCCATTAAGGTTCTAACAGGATCCAGGTACTTGCTGAAAAACAAAATCTCACTAGTGATTGAGTTCATCTGTGCAAAAGACTATCATAACATTCCGGTTCCCGCACAGCTAATTGCATGGGCCTTTGAATACCATGTGCCTGTGAATAATATTGTATATAGTTAGCAATGCGATCTCCAAACAGCTGGTGGCATCAGATATCGGTCAGTTGGTAGTAAGGTGTACAACAGGACAGTTGCACATAGGGTAGTTCCAGGAGAGTTCACAAAACTCAAATAGTAACTTAAGTCTGTATAGCATTCTGTTTGTTATCTTTCCACATGTTAATCAATAAATCATTCTAGTTAAGTAACCTGCAGTTGTGTGTGCATCATTGCAACGGCAAGGTCACAGGGCACAACATAAAATATTGCCACAACTCAGTCAGCAATGGCACACGATTTACACTGCTCAGAGATATAAGGATACCACCAAATCAATAAGTGCATACATTTGAAACTACTGCCAAGGTGGAACTATCATTCAAATAGCTTTTGAGAGGTAATTCAACTGTAACATAGTCAATCTTTTGAATCCATAATAAAATTGGAAAAAGCTGGACTCCTGAAAATAGGTCTGATGAAGATTTCTTACTGCGACACTAACTGATCTTTTCTCCTTCAGATGAAGTATGCATGTGCAGTCCAATAATTTGTTTTATTGCTAGCATTTTCCTCTTCTCTTTATAATCATAACTGGTTTGTTTATATCAGCTCCTAAATCAATTTGCAATAAAGGCTGAACCTGCACTTACCCTTGATAATTCTTCCTTTTCTCCACTGTCTTTAATAAACATTCTTTCTATTTCTTGATTTATGCCTTCAGCATTGTTCTGGACCCGTGAAATTGCGGATTTTGAAACAGTAATGTTTGATGCTGGACCTGCGTTAAATCTTGCTGCAGTGGCCTATGAAGAATAAAAACATATTGAAATGGATTTCACAATACTAGCATGAACATTCAAAAAGCAGTAATGGTACATCCCTACAAAGTATAACATACTAAAACTGTTCTGTAAATCACAAAACCAATATATTAATGAGATATGGAGTTCAGAGACATTTTTAAAATTCAACATGTCTTTTTTCACCAGCATCAACTGTGGACAACTTCTAATAGATGTATCTGCAAACAAAAGGCTCTCTGATAACTGTGGCACTGAATGCAGAGACTGACCAAAAACTAAAGGCTGGAGGCGCACGTAAAGTATTTTCCCCGAATTATAATTCTCTACCTTGGCTCTAACACTGGGCAGAAGGAGGAGGAGAGGAGGAAAATAAATAAGCGGAAGATTTGTTTTTCAAATGGAGGCTTGTTATCACAGGTCTCTCTCACGCGCCTCCTTATGGCCATGATTAAAAGCTATATCAGAAGAGGTTTGAGAAGGGCAGGTGCTGCTCTACTGTGTCAATTCAGGAGAATTATAAGCGTATTTAAAATGGTATGTGGAAAATTATACCCCCAGCAATATAGTGGTCAACATTCCGTTTGCCTTCCTAATTACATGTTGCCCTTGTAGTCTGATTTTTCTTTTGTCCCAGATCCTTCTACACTGAAACATCCTGCAGCTACTTTCAATGAAAATAACATTCTGCTTTTCAATTTTTCCTTCCCAAGTGGACAAACTTTCATTTTCCCTCATTAATCATCATCTGCCAAGCTTTTACCACTAACTTAACCTATCTATATCATTCTGAAGAGTCTTCACAACTTGTTTTCCTATCTATTTTCGTATGGTCAACAAATTTGACGACAAGACAGTTGGTCCCTTCATCTAAGTCATTGATGTAGACTGTAAATAGGTGAGGTCCCAACACCAATCCCTGTGGCACTCCATTAATTTGCTAACCTGGAAATGATCCATTTATCTCAACTGTTTCTTGTTAGTTAGCCAATCTTTTATCCATTCTAATCTATCACCCCCAACAACATGAACTCTTACCTTGTGCCATTCCAAAATCCAAATACACTAATTCTACTGGTTCCACTTTATTCATTCTGCTCACTACATCCTCAAGGAACTATAATAAATCCGTCAAACACAATTTCCCTTTCACAAATTGATTCTGCCGGATTGTCTTACAATTTTGTAAACATCCTATTACTAACTTTCTTAAAAATGGACTCTTAACACTTTCCCAATGATATGAGACACTAACTGGCCTATAGTTTTCTGATTTCTGTCTCGTTCCTTTCTTGAAATTTCAAAAATGCCGGGACCTATCCAAAATCTAGGAAATTTTGGAAGATTACAACAAATGCATCTTGTAATGAATGTAGGAATTTCAAATATATTGTATTATATGTATTTGACATACTCAAGGTTAAAAGCCTGGGTTAGTGTGTGTACGATTGCATCAGTAATGTTTTTTAAGTCCTTGTTGAAAAGACAGACACTTTGGCTACAAGGGATAATTAAAGCATTGTAAAAATTGGGCTAATGGAATTTTTGTTTATATAAAGAAGGTTCCATGGGGAGTAGATAATTAGAGACAGCAGGTGCAATTTACTGGCCGTACCCCACCGGAACCGGAGCATGACACGGCTGGTAGATCCCGGCTGGTAGATCCCGGAAGAGATTCAGGACGGCCGTTATGCCTTGCGAGATCTAACCAGATCTTGCAAGACGTCCTGTGATCGGGATCCAGTCTCACACAGCTCAATGAGTTGAAGAACCCACTTAGCCGTACTGCCACCGGATTGATCGACCAACCGGCAATAATCAGCCTTGCCGAGACGACCCCAGTCTGGCACCCTGGCAGTGCCACCAGCCCGCACCAGGGATCGGGCCCAGGGGTGCCCTGCCCATATGACGAGAGGTGCTCGCGGGGGGAGGGGTTTGAGAGCTGCGTAGTTGGAGGGGGGAGGAGAAAAAAGTCGAGAGATCATGGTGTCATTTAGAAATTACGTCCCGATCTCTTCCTGCATCGGGGAGCTCCGCCCGTCAGAGCAGGAAATGATGCCAAGGGCAACCTCGGAGGTAGGACGTTCCCGCCGGGGCATAAAAACAAGGCAGAATGCAGTTAGATAGCGGAGTTGTTCCCGGCGCTTCCCAGCCAGAACAGGTTGTTTTATTTTAGTTAGATCGCCCCTATCGTGTTTTGACTTTAAAGAGATGATGTTGTTAAGGGGAGGAGCCATGGATTGAAGCAGAGTGGTGTTAAATTTCAGTGTTGAGTTCAGTTTTGATCTGTCTCTGAACAGTCTGTGAACAGAACAGCAGCTTCTGAAAAAGCTGGCAGGTTAAACAGTAGTTAATAATAATAATCTTTAATCGTGTCACAAGTAGGCTTACATTAACAATGAAATGAAGTTACTGTAAAAATCCCCTAGTTGCCACACTCTGGCGTCTGTTCGGGTACACTGAGGGAGAATTCAGAATGTCCAATTCACCTAACAGCCCGTCTTTTGGGACTTGTGAGAGGAAACAGAAGCACTCAGAGGAAACCCACGCAGACACGGGGAAAATGTGCAGACTCCGCACAGACTGTGACCCAAGCCAGGAATCCAACCCGGGTCCCTGGCTCTGTGAAGCAGCAGTGCTAACCACTGTGCGACACAGTGTTTGACACAGGCAAGAATCCGCAAGCTGCTTTCCTGAAGGATCTCTCTCTCAAAGCGGTTTATCTAAGACATTTCTTTACAGCAAGTATCCTGCGTTGGCTAACTGTATTTAAGTGGATTTTGACTTGAGACGGTTTAGCTCGAGTGGAGATAAAAGATAGCAATTAGGAATTAGTGTTTCATTTCATTTTTAAGCATTGCCTGACTGGTAAGATCCCACAATTCTACGGCCCTGCAAAGCGGGCGAGTGCAAGAAACCCAAAAGTGTACGTCTTTGTCTGGTTCCAACAACACTCAAGAAGCTTAGCACTCTGGGACAAAGTAGTCCGGTTGATTCGAACACCATCCACCACCTTAAACAATCACTCCTTTTACCAACAATGCACAGGGGCAGCAGTTTATACTATCTACAAGGTGCACTGCAGCAACTCACCAAAGATCTTTGCACAGCACATTTCAAACCCATGACCTCTAACACCAAGGAGGACACAGGCAGAAGTTGTATGGGAGCACCACCGCCTGCAGGTTCCCCTCCAAGCCACACCCCATCCTGGCTTAGAACTATATTGCCATTCCTTCACTGTAGCTGGGTCAAAATCCTGAAACTTCCTCATTAACAGTACTGTGGGTGTACCTATATCACATATCTGCAGCAATTTAAGGCAAAGGCTCACCACCACCTTCGCAAAGGCAATTAGGGGTACGCAATAAATGCTGGCCTCGTCATGAACTAATATTTAAAAAATTGTTGCATATCTTCATTTCCAATGAATACACTGGATATCAACTCTGAAGCAGGGAGAGAGAATTATCTGATGTCAGGTAACTCGAAAAATGGGTTTCCCAAAAGTCCTGCCAAATGTTAAGGTAGCATCTGCTCAGCATTTTGTCCCTCGGTTTCCTGGTCACACCCAGCAGATTGAAGGACCAAGTACAGGGCCCCGTGCAAAGCAGTTACTTGCCTACAACAGTCTCACTCCAGGCTACTTCTATTATAATCAAAAGTGGGTAGGTTGGGGTCAGGAGTTATATTTTTTATGCTAACATTTGTGAGGGTTAAAAGTCCCTGCAGTATTTCTAATTTACAATGGTATGTGGACATTACCAACCTGGCTGTCCTTGAATTGCATTAGATTATTTCCATTAATGTAATATCAAAGAACAAAGAGAACAAAGAAAGGTACAGCACAGGAACAGCCCTTCAGCCTTCCAGGCCTGTGCCGATCATGATGCCCTAACTTTAAAAAAAACCTTCCGCCCTTACTCGGTCAGTATCCCTCTATTTCCTCCCGATCCATGTATCCATCCAGATGCGTCTTAAATGTTGATAATGTGCCTGCTTCCACCACATCCTCTGGCAGCACGTTGCAGGCACTCACCACTCTCTGCATGAAAAACGTACCTACACATCTCCCTTAAACTTTCCCTCTCTCACCTTGAACCTGTGCCCTCTTGTAATTGACACTTCCACCCTTGGAAAAAGCGTCTGACCATCCACCCTGTCTAAGCCTCTCAATTTTATCAGGTCTCCCCTCAGCCTCCGTTATTCCAGTGAAAACAATCCTAGTTTATTCAACCTCTCCTCATAGCCAACACCCTCAAAACTAAACAACATCCTGGTGAACCTTCTTTGCACTCTCTCCAAAGCTTCCACATCCTTCTGATAATGTGGTGACTAGAACTGCACACAATACTCCAAATGCGGCTTAACCAAGGTTTATATTGCTGCAATATGATTTCCCAACTCTTGTACTCAATGCCCCGGCTGATGAATGCAAGGATGCCATATGCCTTCTTAATCACCTTGGCCACCTGTGTTGCCACTTTTAGGGGACTGTGGACCTGCACCCCCAGATCCCTCTGTATGTTAATGTTCCTAAGGGTTCTGCCATTTACAGTATAATTCATACCTAGATTTGATCCTCCAAAATACATCACCTTGCATTTGTCCGGATTAAAGTCCATCTGCCGTTTCTGTCTCCAATCTATCTATATCCTATTGTATCCTTTGACAATCCTCGGCACTATCAGCAACTCCGTCAATCTTCATGTCATCTGCAAACTTAATAAAACCATCCACATTTCCCTCCAGATCATTTATATATACACCACAAACAGAGGTCCCAGCACTGATCCCTGCAGAACGCCGCTAGCTACAGATCTCCCTTCCACCACTACTCTCGCTCTTCTATAACCAAGCCAGTTCTGTATCCATCTAGCCAGCCCACCCCAAATCCCATGTGATGTTAGCTTTTGTACCAGTCTGCCATGTGGGACTGTCAAACGCCTTACTTAAAGTCCATATAAACTACATCCACAGCCCTTCCCTCATCAATGTTCTTTGTCACCTCTTCAAAAAACTCAATCAAGTTGGTGAGACATAACCTTTCCCATACAAAACCATGCTGCCTGTCACAAACTAGTCCATTTTCATCCACATGTGCATACATTCTGTCCTCAGTATCTTTTTCAAAAGTTTCCCCACCACTGATGTCAGGCTCACTGGCCTATAATTTGCTGGATTGTCCCTGCTTCCTTTCTTAAACAAGGGACTAGCATTGGCTATTCTCCAGTCTTCTTGAACCTTGCCTGTGGTCAAAGAGGATGTCAAGATAGATGTTAATACCCCAGCTATTTCTCCCCGTGCCTCCCACAGTAACCTGGGATAGGTTCCATTTGGCCCCGGGACTTGTCTACCTTAATGCAATTTAGGATAGCTAACACTTCCTCCTTTGATATATTGACATTCTCAAGAGAGTTCACGTACCTATCTCTGGCCTCAAGATCAGTCATGTCTTTCTCCCTGGTGAATACCGATACAAAGTATTCATTAAGGATTTCACCCACTTCCTGTGGTTCCACGCATAACTTCCCTCCATTGGCCTTAAATGGGCCTACTCTTTCTCTCGCTTCCCTCTTGCTCCTAATATATACATAAAAAGCCTTGGGATTCTCCTTGACCATGTTTGCTAAAGACATTTCCCTTTCAGCCCATCATCTAACGATGTTGCCAGAAGGAATCATGATCAAGCATACAATAATGGCATTGATGCAGGCTATCCACTTGAAAGTCAAAGAGATCTAGGAGTACAGGTCCACAGGTCATTGAAAGGGGCAACACAGGTGGAGAAGGTAGTCAAGAAGGCATACGGCATGCTTGCCTTCATTGGCCGGGGCATTGAGTATAAGAATTGGCAAGTCATGTTGCAGCTGTATAGAACCTTAGTTAGGCCACACTTGGAGTATAGTGTTCAATTCTGGTCGCCACACTACCAGAAGGATGTGGAGGCTTTAGAGAGGGTGCAGAAGAGATTTACCAGAATGTTGCCTGGTATGGAGGGCATTAGCTATGAGGAGCGGTTGAATAAACTCGGTTTGTTCTCACTGGAACGAAGGAGGTTGAGGGGCGACCCGATAGAGGTCTACAAAATTATGAGGGGCATAGACAGAGTGGATAGTCAGAGGCTTTTCCCCAGGGTAGAGGGGTCAATTACTAGGGGGCATAGGTTTAAGGTGAGAGGGGCAAGGTTTAGAGTAGATGTACGAGGCAAGTTTTTTACGCAGAGGGTAGTGGGTGCCTGGAACTCGCTACCGGAGGAAGTGGTGGAAGCAGGGACGATAGTGATATTTAAGGGGCATCTTGACAAATACATGAATAGGATGGGAATAGAGGGATACGGACCCAGGAAGTGTAGAAGATTGTAGTTTAGTCGGGCGGCATGGTCGGCACGGGCTTGGAGGGCCGAAGGGCCTGTTCCTGTGCTGTATATTTCTTTGTTCGTTTGTTGAAATCGGTTCTTAGCAATAAAATAGAAATTTAGCGTACATCAAAGAATCTGTAACATTACCAACACGGACTTCAGGCATTTTTACCAACTGTTCTGAGCATTTAATTAGTTCCCTAGAGTTACGTCATAACAGTAAATGTCAAAATACATCGTCACCTCCGTACTAAAAACACAAATCATACAGTGGAAAAAAACTGCACTAAGCTTTTAACAATGCTTCAGAGCACAGATTGTCGGAGACAGAAGTCAGCTACTTACACAAAAACAATTTAGATACATTTCAAATGTTTAATAAATATGAAAGAAATGGAATAAGTATGATTACATGAAAAATACAGTTCTAGTAAATGGTTTAAACCGAAAACATAGATCTGGCTTCCCATTTCAGATACTCTTAAGAACGTACATTAATATTGCACAGTCAACAGATTTGGGTGTGATTGTACAGGGACACAAAGTTAGCATGCAGGTGCAGCAAGCAATTAAGAAGGCAAATGGCATGTTGGTCTTTATTGCAAAGGGATTGGAGTACAAGAATAAAGAAGTGTTGCTGCAATTGTACAGGGTTTTAGTGAGACCGTGCCTAGTATACTGTGCGCAGTATTGATCTCCACATTTAAGAAATGATATACATAGATTGGAGACAGTACAGCACAGTTTCACTAAATTGGTCGCTGGGATGAAGGGGCTGCCCTATGATGAAAGGTTGAGTAAACTGGGCCTATATCATCAGGAATTTAGAAAAATGAACAGCCATGTCATTGAAACCTACAAAATCCTGAAGGGTCTTGATAGACAGTGAGATGGTTTCTGCTGGTTGTGAGCATCGTCTCAGGATAAAGAGACAATTGTTGGGTGTCTTAAAAAATATTAAGGTAGATAAGTCCCCAGGGCCTGATGGGATCTACCCCAGAATACTGAAGGAGGCTGGAGAGGAAATTGCTGAGGCCTTGACAAAAAATCTTTGGATCCTCAATGTCTTCAGGTGATGTCCCGGAGGACTGGAGAATAGCCAATGTTGTTCCTCTGTTTAAGAAGGGTAGCAAGGATAATCCAGGGAACTACAGGCCGGTGAGCCTTACTTCAGCGGTAGGGAAATTACTGCAGAGAATTCTTCGAGACAGGATCTACTCCCATTTGGAAGCAAATGGACGTATTAGTGAGAGGCAGCATGGTTTTGTGAAGGGGAGGTCGTGTCTCACTAACTTGATAGAGTTTTTCGAGGAGGTCACTAAGATGATTGATGCAGGTAGGGCAGTGGATGTTGTCTATATGGACTTCAGTAAGGCCTTTGACAAGGTCCCTCATGGTAGACTAGTACAAAAGGTGGTCACACAGGATCTGGGGTGAGCTGGCAAGGTGGATACAGAACTGGCTAGGCCATAGAAGGCAGAGAGTAGCAATGGAAGGATGCTTTTCTAATTGGAGGGCTGTGACCAGTGGTGTTCCACAGGGATCAGTGCTGGGACCTTTGCTGTTTGTAGTATATATAAATGATTTGGAGGAAAATGTAACTGGTCTGATTAGTAAGTTTGCAGACGACACAAAGGTTGGTGGAATTGCGGATAGCGATGAGGACTGTCAGAGGATACAGCAGGATTTAGATTGTTTGGAGACTTGGGCAGAGAGATGGCAGATGGAGTTTAATCCGGACAAATGTGAGGTAATGCATTTTGGAAGGTCTAATGCAGGTAGGGAATATACAGTGAATGGTAGAACCCTCAAGAGTATTGAAAGTCAAAGAGATCTAGGAGTACAGGTCCACAGGTCACTGAAAGGGGCAACACAGGTGGAGAAGGTAGTCAAGAAGGCATACGGCATGCTTGCCTTCATTGGCCGGGTCGTTGAGTATAAGAATTGGCAAGTCATGTTGCAGCTGTATAGAACCTTAGTTAGGCCACACTTGGAGTATAGTGTTCAATTCTGGTCGCCACAGTACCAGAAGGATGTGGAGGCTTTAGAGAGGGTGCAGAAGAGATTTACCAGAATGTTGCCTGGTATGGAGGGCATTAGCTATGAGGAGCGGTTGAATAAACTCGGTTTGTTCTCACTGGAACGAAGGAGGTTGAGGGGCGACCTGGTAGAGGTATACAAAATTATGAGGGGCATAGACAGAGTGGATAGTCAGAGGCTTTTCGCCGGGATAGAGGGGTCAATTACTAGGGGGCATAGGTTTAAGGTGAGAGGGGCAAGGTTTAGAGTAGATGTACAAGGCAAGTTTTTTACGCAGAGGGTAGTGGGTGCCTGGAACTCGCTACCGGAGGAGGTGGTGGAAGCAGGGACGATAGTGACATTTAAGGGGCATCTTAACAAATACATGAATAGGATGGGAATAGAGGGATAAGGACCCAGGAAGTGTAGAACATGGTAGTTTAGTCGGGCAGCATGGTCGGCACGGGCTTGGAGGGCCAAAGGGCCTGTTCCTGTGCTGTACATTTCTTTGTTCTTTGTTCTTTGATCATTTAGGGATGAGATGAGGACAAATTCCTTCACTTAAAGAATTGCGAATCTTAGAAATTCTTCAGCCCAAAGTGTTGTGAATGCTCCAATGTTGAATATACTTAAAGCTGGATGGACTGATTTTTGGTCTCGGAGGGAATTAAGGAATATGGGGAACGGGCAGGGAAATGGAGTTGAAGCACAAGATCAGCCGTGACCATACTGAATGGCCAGGCTCGACTGGCCGTCTGATTTATTCCTGCTCCTATTTCTTGTTCAACATATTAAAACGTCCCAAAGCGTGATATCAATTGAAGCACCAAATTACATAGAGATATAGGCAGAAGACTAAAAGCTTGATCAAAGAGGTTGATTTTAAGGCGCATCTTAAAAAACGAGAGAGAACTGGCAAGGCGGAGACATTTGGAGAAAGAATTGCAGAGCTATAGGGCCACAGAGGCTGAAACACATCCATCAGCGATGCAGTGATTAAAGCTGGGTTTGTGCCAGAGGCTAAAATAGGAAGAGCATAGACACACATCTAGGCCAATTACTCATGAATATGCAATACTTCATTATAATAATATGATTCTCAACTTTTCCCAATGTGCTTTTAAAAAAAAGTCTGTTTTTAAAACAAATATCAGGTACAATTTATGTCAATGACTTAGATGATTTAGCTTGTGGAATAATTTTATATCTTCACAGGATCTTTCCCCTGTTTATGAAACCAACAGGCCTCACTTTACCCCAGATTCTATCAAAAAAATTCAGTAAGCAGAAAAATAAAACACATTTAAAGTAGAAATTGTACTGTTTAGCTCACAGAATAACAGTGCCACACTATAAAATTCATATTTAATAATTACTTTTAATTAACTTACATAGTGTTATTATTTTAATTTTTTACCACAGTATGAACTACCCTGGCCTGAATAATTATTTCAAACCAAATCTCGAAATTCAAAAATTTAACTTAAATACCCCTTATCAAGAAAAGCGGTCAGGAAAACCCAAGATATTGTAGTTTTTTTTGTTGGTTATATTCTTGTCATATTTTTTTTAAATTATTGGAGGATGTGAGTAGCAATTAAAACAAGAGGCAAAGAGTTCTAGCAATATTTCAAACAGATGTTTACCTCAGGTAATTTAGTAAGAATGCCTACAGAACCAGAATAGATTTGAGTGGGTTGTTGTGATTCAAAGGAAAAGATATGCAAGGTGCGAAGGAAAGATCAGTAAGACGTTTTACAACACCAGATTAAAGTCCAACAGGTTTGTTTCGAATCACTAGCTTTCGGAGCACATATATAATATATATATATATATATATATATGACAAAGTCAAAGATGCAAGACGATACTTTGAATGCGAGTCTTTGCAGGTAATTAAGTCTTTACAAGTCCAGACGGAGAGAGGGATAATCACAGGTTAGAGATGTGAATTGTCTCAAGCCAGGATAGTTGGTAGGATTTTGCAAGCCCAGGCCAGATGGTGGGGGGGGTGAATGTAATGCAACATCAATCCAAGGTCCCGATTGAGGCCGTACTTATGTGTGCGGAACTTGGCTATAAGGCCGCCTTGGAGAACGCTTAGCCGAAGATCAGAGGCTGAATGCCCTTGACTGCTGAAGTGTTCCCCGACTGGAAGGGAACATTCCTGCCTGTAGATTGTCACGTTGTTACTTTTGATTTCAATATTGAAAGCTAAAGTAGAGGTGAAATTAATGAATTCCGGGAGAGAGCAGTTCTATAGACATTGGGTGAGACAAAGGAGCAATCAAGGGAAGGACATATTTAAGGAGAACTTGTTGAAGGAGCTGTTTTAGATCTCAGTGGGAAGCGCTGGTCAAACACCCAGCAAGCAGTATAAACGAAGTCAGATCTGAAAAACCAGCAGCTGTTAAGCTTAGAGGGCACCCCAACAGGTAAAAGTTGCTGAACTTTTATAGATGTTAAAATCTATCCAGTGTTGCTGAACAGAAGGGGAAGGCTTGCTCAGAAGGTAGTTAAATTAAGATTGTTTGAAACGGTTTTAAAGTATTGGTACTGTGCAAAGCCATTGTCGTAATAAAATACAATTAGAACCATAGAACTCTTACAGTGCAGAAGGAGGCTATTCGGCCCCTCGAGATTGCTCCTACCTCTGAAAGAGCATTCTACCAAGGCCCACACCTCCACTCTATCCCTGCAACTCCACCTAACCTACACATCTTTGGACACTAATGGGCAATTTAACATGGCCAGTCCACCCAACTTGCACATCTTTGGACTGTGGCAGAACACCAGAGCACCTGAGGAAACCCACTCAGACATGGGGAGAAAGTGAAAACTCCACACAGTCATCCAAGGCTGCAACTGAACCCAGGTCCCTGCCAGAGTGAGGCAGCAGTGCAAGCCACTGCTGCCATTTCTATTATTTTTCCCCATATTTCTTAATAAACATCTACTTTTCGATAAGTTCACCATAAGTGGTCGGGCATATCATTTCTGGACCTCAAAACCTCTCCTCATATTATACAAATTGTAAAGAACAAATGTGAGGGCAGTTGTTTCAAGTTTTCCTTCTGGGATATGAACACCTCAGCATTTA
Source organism: Scyliorhinus torazame (assembly GCF_047496885.1). Taxonomy (NCBI): domain Eukaryota; kingdom Metazoa; phylum Chordata; class Chondrichthyes; order Carcharhiniformes; family Scyliorhinidae; genus Scyliorhinus; species Scyliorhinus torazame. The sequence goes on along the minus strand of NC_092712.1, from coordinate 169,855,176 downwards.
CCAGAGCCATGCCCTTAACATCTAAATCTATGGTCAGGGCTTCTTTTCGAATAACTTAACTCAGCACAGAACGAGCTTTGAACAGTGCATGTTACTGAACCACACATCCCTGGTTATATTTTGATATTGTAGCTTATATCTATTCTCAATCCAACTTCAACATTTGTTTTCTGGGAGTGATATCGAATGTACCACTTTTTGGCTTTTATACTCCTTACGTATTGTAATTAAACGATCCAGCAAAAAATATATAATTTGTGTCACTGCCTTTTCTGACTAACGGGAGAACACTACAACACAGAGAGGCCAATAACCCCTTCAAATCTGCACCAGTGGTTTCTCCATGAGTCACCCTATCAAACCCGACACCTACTCACTCGTATGGTCCTTTAATATTCCTCTGTTTCAAAGAACTAATTTCATTTGAAAAGTAATTATGGACATACACAAGGTCACTGCAGAGAATTTCATATTCTAATCACCCTTTGATCGTTTTGCAATAATCCCTGTTTGAAAGGAGTACTTGTGAATGTCATGTTATGGGCCAGGGTTTAGAGAACCCCAAAGTGTATCATGGAGTTCACCTGACCCACAACGTTTTATAGATTGTGGTTATGGGGAAACACACGGGCCTACTTTCTAGGTTTGATGCAACAGAGATCTACAGTACTTTCAAATTAAAACAATGTTTATTTATGAAACCAGTTAACACTTTATAAACCCACAGTAAACATCTTAACAATTATCAACACCAATAAATCCCCCAAAGAATACAGTACGCTATAAGTAACTCTTAATCTTTCCTTGCAACATCCATAAGACAAAGAAAATCCTTTTTACAAAAAGACATTAAATTTAACTTCTCTACAGAAACAGGTATTATTTTTAAATCACCAAAGGATCTGGAGACAGTCTTTAGATTGCAGAGAGACTAATACACCTTCTCGCTGTGACTGCAGCTATCCAGGTCTCAAAACAAAACTAAAACACATCCTGTAGCAGAGAGCCCAAAGCGAAAGTAAAAGCAGACCGACAGCCTAGCTCCACCCACACACTGACATCCCTGATAAACACCCATTTCTTAAAGGTACACCCACTACAGCTATTTTATAAACACTAATTTCTTAAAGGTACTCTCACATGACAGTCAGGTAAGATTAGATAGGGCTCAAGCCACGCCTTCCACAGGTTGTTAAATTTCACAGTCTAGGCTCAAAGAGCAGTGGTTGTACATAGAATATACTGCAGGATACAATAATACTTTAGGGGACAGAAAGAAAATTGATACAAGTTGTATGGATTATCATTTTGTTCACATTCAACAGAAAGTCTCTTGCATTTTCACCTGTCATGAGGTACTTGGTTTTACTCAAATATGGATCCAATAATTATATCATGAGCATCTGTGATGTTTTGAGATCCACACACTTGGGGGGGGGGGGTAGATATCCATAATTTTACCCTATCCTTTCAAATGCAATTAGGAAAAGGCAGGAATAAAAGTTTGAAATACACATAAGAATTAAGATAGCAGTTTTTGTGATATTCAGCCAATTTTTACTATTTTTTCACATGATAAGGTGAAATTGTCACTTGAACCCTCTATGCAGTGATGAATGAAATGAAAATTACAATTGGAGTATTTACTAGTGGTTTAAGAATCAAAATATTAGGCACTGCAAACATTGATAGTTCTGTCAACAGTCATATGGGACAAACTAATCTTTAACAAAAAATGAAGACTTTTGAGATGAAGTTATTTCAAAAAGTACAAGTTAGATGTTTTTATTAATCAACTTGAATTTCCATACAAGCCTTGAGGAAAATAACTGGTCAGAGTACCTGGGTGCGACCTTTTAGTTAAAATAAGCTAAAATATTTATGTATCTACGAGACTTAAAGGTACAAGAATGTGATAGAGAACACAAAAAGGTATTAAAAGAAAAAGTTGTCAGAGGTGCTATAAGAGGTTAAGATGGAGATAATGGGGAAAAGTAGCCAATACCTGCAGAATTTCATTCTACCACCATTCGTCCCTCCAGTATAGAATCCCTACAGTGCAGGAGGCCATTCGGCCCATCGAGTCTGCACCAACTTCCCAAAAGAGCACCCTACCTAGGTACATTCCCCCACTCTATGCCCATAACTCCACCTAATTTTTGGACACTAAGGGGCAATTTAGCATGACCACTCTACCTAGGCTGCACATCTTCGGACTGTGGGAGAAAATCAGAACACCTGAAGGAAACCCATTTAGACACGATGAGAATGTGCAACCATCACAGACTGTCGCCCAAGTTCGGAATTAAACCTGGGTCCGTGGTCTGTGAGGCAGCAGTGTGCTACCATGCCGCTCTGATCTTACTTGTAATTGGGAGGTTAGTTAGCTCAGTTGGCTGGATGGCTGATTCGTGATGCAGAGCTACACCAACAGTGCAGGTTCAATTCCCATACTTGTTGAGGTTACCATGAAGGCCAACATTCTCAATCCTGTTCCTCGCAGGTGACCCTCAGGTTAAATCATCACCAGTCAACTCGCTCTCTCCACATCAAAGGGGAGAGCAGACTATGGTCCTCAGACTATGGCGACTTTCATCTCACTTGTGACCTTTCCACATAGATGACCCTTGACAGCTATGTTGGGAGCTGTTAAATTCTGAGGGCTTGGCATTGGGGCAGAGAGAAAGAGACCACACTTTAACCTAACTGTCCTCCTAACCTTCGGTGAGGCGTGGTACAGCATTACATATCCCAGAATATTGAAATGCTGTATGCCTGCCAAAGTCCACAGTAGAATACCAGTTTTGAAGAATGTTTCACATACCTCACAATGAAGCATTTGTCTCTTGCTAACCAAGGAGTGCTGTTGCAAACTGCGATGCTCAATAATCAAGCCCAGCTAACTCACCATTTTCAACTAAACCCAATATGATATCTAAGGCTACATTTTATCCTACTTGATCAGGAAAGGGAGAGAGAGCTGCCCACATCATAGGAAATTTATATTCATTTGCAAAAGCACAAAAATTAAAACATAGAAAGAAGACCATTCATTTATTCTGTACTAAGTCTAACTGGAACAACTTTCATTTATAAAACACCTTTAACATGGGAAAATATCCCAAGGCATATTACAGAGCTTTAATCAAAGAAATGAATACCAGCCCAAAGAAAGGCATATTATTAGTAGTGACCAAATACTTAGTCAAAGAGTTGAGCTTGGAAGAGGAAAGAGAAGTGCAGACACAAAGAGGTTTGGCAAAGTATTCAGAGAGTCAGGAGTTTAGACTGCTGATAGATCGTCACCTATGTTGGGACTGGCCAAAATCAGAAAAGCTGCTCACGGAATTGGGGCTTATGGAAATAAGGGCCACAAGCCATGAAGGGGTTTAAACAGGAAGGTGAATATTTTAAATGAGGTGTTTGGTGGACAGATAACTAGTACATGTCAGGAAGAACATAGCGATTGGGGAGCAGGGTTCGGTGCAGGATAGGATCCAGGCAGATGAGTTTTTGATGAGCTGATGTTTACAGAGAGTGGTAGGTGGAAACTCAGCTGAGAGAACATTGAAATAGTCAAATCTAGAAGTGCCAAAAGTATGAATGACGGCACTGGTGATGGAAAGGTTGAAATGGGTAATATTAGAGATTGAAATAGGCAGATTTTAGGTGAAGGTATGACACAAATGAAGAGTCTGAGTTGGCCTGAGATGGTGGTCAAGAGGGGAATGGAATTGTAGTAAGGCTACAGAGAGGGAGGGTGAAGAACGATGATTGCAGTCTACTAAATGTTGATCTGAAGGAAACTACCTCATCAAGGCTGGATGTCAGACAAATTATTTGACAAAGAAGCGTTGCAGGTGTTGAATGATTGATAAAGACAGAGCAGGGTGCAATTCCAAATCTTCCTTTTGAATATATACCCAATTCTCTTTTAAATAGTGCCAGTGTCTGACTCAATAGCTACTAATGTTGATGCAATTCTTGTTCATATAACCTTTTGTATTTTTCTTAACTTCCACTTCCATTTTAGTTATAATCTTCAACCTATACCCAATTATTACTGAGTAAATCAGTAACAGCTACATTCCTAAAACTTCATCATTTTGAAAATCACTCAGGTCCCCCTGACACTCCTCCACTCCCACCCCTGCAGTTATCATTTTCTGTCTCCAGATTTAAAAATCTTCAAGCCTCATTTTCATATTTTTAAGCTGTTGTTCTTTATGGCCTGGCATTTGCAGCCATAATGAAAGCATTAAGTGCTCACCGTTACTAGGTAACCAGACAGCAACTTCTGGCATCTGCACATATGCAGTTAAACATTGAAATCCAGAAATTGCTCAGAGATACCTTTTCCCTCCACAATATGTACTTCTGCAGTCTTTGTCAATTGAAATGACAGAGATTACTCAAGGTGTGAACTTAAACTAATTATCTATTATTCTTAGTCTAAAGATCAACAAATGAAAATCTTTAGTTTTGTTCAATCAGGAGGACCTGATTGTATGTACCGAGTCATAATTACTATGGAAATTGTGGAAATTCTTTAAGCAAATTTAAGTCAGAGATTTTTAAAAACATTAAAAGTCCTGGGCAGGATTCTGTGATCCTGAGGCTAAGTGTTGACGCCGTCGGAAACGCCGTCGTGTTTCTTGACGGTGTCAACACGGCCTCAGGATCAGCACAGGGGGCCAGCACGGCACTGAAGCGGTTCACGCCACTCCAGCTGCTGATCCCAGCGTCAATTGGGCGCCGCAGATCCACGAATGCGCAGTGGCACTGGCGCCAACACACGCATGCGCAGTGGCTTCCTTCAACGCGCCGGCCCCGACGCAACAGGGTAGCACAAGTGGATAGCACTATAGCTTCACAGCGCCAGGGTCCCAGGTTCAATTCCCCGCTGGGTCACTCTGTGCGGAGTCTGCACGTTCTCCCCGTGTCTGCGTGGGTTTCCTCCGGGTGCTCCGGTTTCCTCCCACAGTCCAAAGACGTGCGGGTTAGGTGGATTGGCCATGATAAATTGCCCTTAGTGACCAAAAAGGTTAGGAGGGGTTATTGGGTTACAGGGATAGGGTGGATGTGAGGGCTTAAGTGGGTCGGGGCAGACTCGATGGGCCGAATGGCCTCCTTCTGCACTGTATGTTCTAAAAAAAAAGACTACAGGGCCCAGCGCAGAAGAAAGGAGGCCGCCAGCCAGAGAGGCTGCATCGGAGGGCCCCCTGGGGTCGGGCCCCCCGGGGTCGGACCCCCCCCCCCCCCCACCCCCCACCAAAGGCTGCCCCCGACCCTGCCTCGCCGAGTTCCCGCCGGCTGAGAGCAGGTGTGGACGGCGCAGGCAGGACTTGGCTTTTTTACGACGGCTGCTTGGCCCATCCCGGGCCGAGAATCTGCAGGCCGGCCACGTAGAGCGACCCCCGACCGGCGCCGCGCCAACCACGCCGGCGAGAGCGGAGAATCGCATGCCGGCATCGGAGCGGCCATGGTGCGAAACGCGCCGGTCGCGGGGATTCTCCGGCCCGGCTCCGGGCTGAGAGAATCCCGCCCCCTGTGTCTATACCCTAATCTTTGCTTTTTGGATAATGATTTGAATGTAATTTCGGTTTCCTGCTTTTTACATCATGTAGAATCACGGATTTGTTACAGCGCAGAATAAGGCCATTCAGGCCATCGTGTCTGCACGCACTCTCCGAATGAGTAATTCATCTAGTGCCATTCTCCCATCTTCCCCCTGTTAATTCCTCTTTTGCAGATAAGACCAGTTCCCCAATGAGTGCCTCGAATGAACCTGCCTTAACCCCATTCTTAGGCTGTACATTCCAAACCCTAACCACCTGAACAAATTCTTTCTCATATCACTTTTTGGTTTCTTTTGACACTTATATTAACTCTAAGCCCTCTCATTCTTGAATCTTTCATGAGTGGAGACAGTTTCTCTAGCTACTTACTCTGTCCCTATCCCTCATGATTTTGGATACCTCTATCAGATCTCCTTTCAAACATTTCTTGCCCAAAGAAAACAATCCCAACTTCTTCAATCTATGTTCATACTTGAAAGTCCTCATCCCCTGGAACCATTCTTTTCTGCATGATCTCCAATGTCTTTACATCCTTCCTAAAGTTTGGCACACAGAACTGGGTGAAATACTCCAATTGAGGATCAACTAGTGTCTTATTCATGTTCAATATAATCTCCTAGTTCTTATACTCTATGCCAGGACTTTTCAAAGTGCCGGTCGTGACCCACGGGTGGGTGTTGGGAGGGTCGCTGAACGATCGGTCGCGTCTTTCCCTCAGTGGTACCGATTGTAGGAGAAGCGTCCAATGGCCGCTGCTGGCTTTTCTTTGAGAAGGTGGTCACTGCCACGTTATAAATGGAAAGAAGTTAGGCTGGAAGCGGCAGCAGAGAGTAGGTTGCACACCCTGCATGTACACTTGGCATCAAGTGTGTGCTTTTGGTGCCAAATCACAGAGCAGAGCTGCTTCCATTTTCTAGCTGCTGGCAAGCAAGGCAAGAGGATTATGAAGATTGGGACTCAAATAGGCAGTGTGCCTGCTGGACAGAATCTCACAATCTTGACATTCTCGCCTGCCCCCTTTGTGCTCTTTGCCATTACTGCTACTGTTACCTTCCGTCTCTGCGGTCTTTGTGCCCCTGCTGCTCTTGCAGTTTCTCGCTGCTCGGACTGGGTGCTTTGCTATCTTAAATCTGCTTGGTTGATGAGCCTCCTTGGTGCCTGGCCATTGCTGAAAAGTCCAGAACTCCGTAGATGTTGTCAAATCCAAACATTGGAAAAGAGGTAGGCTGCATTTTCATTTGGTAATTTTTACCATAGCCTCAGCAGGGCCTTGGTATCAAAGAACAAAGAAACGTACAGCACAGGAACAGGCCTTTCGGATCTCCAAGCCTGCGCCGATCATGCTACCCGTCTAACCTAACACCTTCTACACTTCCGGGCTCTGTATCCCTCTATTCCCATCCTATTTATGTATTTATCAAGATGTCCCTTAAACGTCACTATCGTCCCTGCTTTCACCACCTTCTCCAGCAGCGAGTTCCAGGCACCCACTACCCTCTGCATTAAAAAAACTTCCTTCGCACATCTCCTCTAAACTTTTACCCTCGCACCTTAAATCTATGTTCTCTAGTAATTGACTCTTCCACCCTGGGAAAAAGCTTCTGACTTTCCACTCTGTCCATGCCCCTCATAATTTTGTAGCATTTTATCAGGTCGTCCCTCAACTTCCATCGTTCCAGTAAGAACAAATGAGTTTATCAAACATTTCCTCATAGTTAATGCCCTTCATACCAGGCAATGTCCTGGTAAGCCTCTTCTGTACCCTCTCAAAAGCCTCCACATCCTTCTGGTAGTGTGGCGACCAGAATTGGACACTATATTCCAAGTGTGGCCTAACTAAGGTTCTATACAGCTGCAGAAAGACTTGTCAATTTTTATACTCAATGCCCGACTGCTGACAGCAAAATCTAAGCTTTTAGTCCAGTGAATCTTCACTCAGCCGGTCAATGGCTCTAATATCCTTCCTACAATGTGGTGCACAGTATTGCGTACAATGCACCAGGCTCAGTTTTTCTGATCCCATTAATTTTATGACTCACCCCACAGTTTTCTACACCTGTAAGCTCCAAAACAAAAAGCAATTCACAGAAAGAAAGATAGATTATTCAGTGGTTTTCTGTGAAGCAAGCACACATTTATTCAGATGTTAATAGCTATTTGGCAGTGAGTGTTCCCCCACTGGTAATAAATACATCCTATTTAATGAAGCATAGAAGACTACAACTTGATGGGGCAAGCTGAAGCATGTAGATGCCATCCAATTAGCAAATTTATCAGAAACTTTTGGACAAGCTGCAAATATATTGTTTTTTTGTAATTTGCACCCTTACACAAAACTGGATAATTACTGTTGGTTCAGCTAATATCCACCTAGATGTATTACCTTGTTCTTTAAAATTGGTGAGCAAATAAAAAGAGATTGAGCACCATAGGCGGGATTCTCCGGTCGCCAAAATCGTATTTGCCGATTGGCCGGAGAATCAAAGTTTACGACCAAATTGGGGGCGACGCCGCGTTCACAAGGCTCCACCCCCTCCAAAGCGATATATTTGGCGACGTTGCTGAGGCCCGCCCCCCCCCCGTTGCTCCGCCCCCAACAGGCCGAGTTCCCGATGGCGTGGGTCTCTTCATGTTCTCATCCGTCGGGGACTCAGCGTGGCGGCTGCGGACTCAGTCCAGCGCCGCCACAGTCAGGGGAGGGCCGATCCGCGGGCAGGCGGGACTTTGCCAAGGGCTGGGGGCACTGTGGGAAGGTGGTTTGGGACGCGTGAGCCGGCCAAAGGGGGGGACGCTATTTCGCAGGCCGGGTCCAAGAGCGGCCACCATGTGGCACGGCGCGGCCACTGACCCGGCAATTCTCTAGTCCGTATCAGCAGCTGCAGCTGCGTGCTCTACGCTGCCTTGATGCTAGCCCCCAGCCAAAAGGAGGATCGGTGGCCATTTTACGCTATGTGTTCTGTCTTAAAACACCACCATTCCACGCGGCCGTGGGGACATGACCTCGAAATAGGAGAATCCAGCCCAATATCTTTTAAAGTCATGGATTTCCTATGCAAAGATATTTAATAAACAGCTGAAACATGAGCCATTAAAAACAATTAGCAAGTTACGGTTTTTAAATGATGTCCAGTCTTGAAAACATGATTGAAGCTTTTTCACCATTGAAGATATGTAGGGGGGGTATTTGTTGTGGGAGGGCAATGGAAATGTAACCTGATCAGGTTTAAATATTACTCAAGGAAAGTATGAACTTAAACTCGAGGATTTGAATCCATTATCTTTGAAGGTCATGCATACATTTCAAAGAGTTTATCTTGCTAGACTTCATCCATGGTTACTCGGTTCTTCTCAAAGAATTTAATTAAATCAGGGTTGGAAATAATCATGAAATAAATGATACATTTTTCTACAGCCATCAAGACCATCATTTTTCGGTACCAAAGGGCTATAATTATAAAGAGTTTGAGAAATTAGGGCTTTTATCAGTAGAACTGAGAAGGTTAGGGAGAAGTTAATCAAAGACTTTCAAGATTCATAATATGGTGGACAGAAAAGATAAAGGGCTGGATTCGCCGGTCGGCGACGCCGAAATCATGTTCAACGACCAGCCAGAGA